>NC_053488.1:83671531-84005986 GCF_015227805.2 Hirundo rustica | reverse complement strand
CCATATTTCCATGCCTTTTAAGATGTCCTACTAGCTGCCCTCAGATGCAACATCTTTATGGGTCCATCTGGACTCTGGTTTGCACTTCCAGCTGTGGAAGCCCCAGGATCAGTCCATGGCACAGCCCAGTGTCTGTGTTGGGATGGATGTTGGCAGACACCCCATCGTGCAATGTCTTTGGTGGTAAGTCAGCGCAGTATCTCAAACATAGAACACATAGGTTGAAAAACCGTTATTTTTTTGGGGTCCCCCAGGTTATGGGGCTGCCTGTGGCCATGGGATGGGTCGTCAGCACTCAACATCCCAAATATTTTTCCTGCAGCAACGGAAGCAGGAAGAGCAGAACAGTTCTCTTCTGCGCCCTTCTGAAGAGTTGTTGTTTGCTTCTCAGTAACATCAAGTGTTTTATTTAAAAGTGTTTAAATATGCAAAACTCATTTCAGATTTGTATTATTAGAATTTTTAAGTGGACAATGGTGCAATATTCTCATTACAAGGGAGAAGTGTCACATTTTAGCTCAAAGGGTATAGTCAATGACAGGTTACAAAACACAGGTAATGAAATATGCAGACTTTTAAAAATGGCAGTGAAAGAAAGCCTGGCAGAGCTGCATGTTCTCAGAGAAGTAAACCTCTCTTGTCAGCTTAAATGCATGTGCTAAGGGAAGGGAAACCTGGGAGCTTTGGCTCGTCCTGCAGTAGGGAAGTTCAAAACCTCTCTGAGGATACCTCTGGGCTTTGCTGGAAATCCCATTCAAACCTGACTCTTTGAAGACAAGCAATGTGTTAAAACCTACAGAATTTCCAGTTTCCTCTATGAGGGCTCACAATATGTTTTGCTCTGCAAATTTCTCTGATTTTCTTATGATACCGATGAAAGAGCAGGTGTGTATGCTAGAGGGGACTGGAGCACTTGAGGAAGATGCCTGGGCTCTGCTGAGCTGTCTCCGTTGACTCACCCTTGTAAAACCTTGGAAGTTTATTCTGCCTGCATATGTTGTTGAGAAGAGAGGAGCAATTCCTCTGGAGATTTTAGCATTCTGCAAGTAAAATAGAATGATTTTTACATCATGGGGCTGAGACTTGAAAGCCAATTGGGATGGATTTTGTGTAACTTCCCTATTTAAATAGCTCATGCTGTTTGAATACTTATACTTGTCTTTTTATTATCTCACCCATGTTAGTGGTAAGTATGTCTATATCTTGTAATTTTGACAAAAATAAGAAGGGGACACGTAGGGATGCAAATAGCTATAAGCCTTTATCTGATGTAGAGAATTGATGTTACAGCCTTCAAGCAGGGCATGAAAATCTCAGGTGCCACTGGGACACTTTTCCATTCTTTCTACCCTCCCCACTGCTGATTTTTCCCATGGTTGGTGTCTTTTGGGCTGTCAAGAACACTGAGATCATCACTGCGCTGTTGTTACCCTGCAAAAACCCTGAATGCATTCTAAGAGCTGTCAAGGGCAAGGTCACCTCTGATACACCCAAAGCCAATTAGGACTTACAGAGCACTAAACTCAAATTTCTTCAAGTCATTTAATTTTATTGATTAGACACATTTTTATTTCCAGATTGCTTGCTCTTGGGAACCATCCAGGTTTCCTAGTGTGAAGGACTGTGCAAAATGCAACAATTCAGCACTCCCAGTGTGGCTCTCTGTAGATTTTGTTAACCTTTAAGCTACATTTAGGATGCAAGACAGGACTTGAAGAGCACCATCATATATCTGATGCTCTTCTGAAAGAATTCTCCAATTTGCATCTCCCTCATATCCTTCTTAAAATCAAAAGACATCTGTCACCTCTCTTAGTTAAATCCTAGGATTTTCCTGGAAGGGAGATTCCCAGCATGTTAGAGAGTCCAGCAATTCAGCCTGTGCATGGAATGATACTTAACTAACTCTTCTGCCAAAAATTTTTGTCCAGGATGGTAGGTTTGTCCCTGTGGCTAATGAGTCTCAGAACTGACAGGTGACTCTTCAGGTGAGAAGCTGGAGTTCACCCTCACTTCAGAAAATGCTACACAGCTAAATACTGTCACTGCTTCTTTACCAGGGTTGTGAGTGCTGGCTGCAGGCATATACAGACAATTCTCGGAGTCTCTAGCATCTGCAACACAACTTTACTGACAATTTAATGCCTTTTTGCACAGGAAAAATGTATTATTTTTGCCTCAGCTGAATGGGAGACTTAAAGTCCCATGAAAGGAAATACAGTCGTTCTAGATCAATAGAGAGACATACACAGTAAACATTTTAGTATGTTGTGCAATAAAAAGAGCCCCATATCTTATAAATACAGACACTTAACTTATCATGTGCTTGAATTGTAAGTGTATGAACACAGTTCTTCAGTATCCTGCTTGAAGGACACAGAACTGAGCAGGTCTGAGAGTGACTCTGGGAAGAGCCATTGCCATTGTCCTGGACCGGGGCATACTGGGGGATGCAGGGCAGAGAAACTTGTGCTGGCTCTGTGCAGGTCTGGCTTATGTTTAAAACCAGTAGCAGCCATTCTCATTACCCTAAGTAACTCAGAAATCCCTCTTACTCTGCTGATGACACACAGGTTGCCAGGATATAAGGAATAGCAACAAAGATCCTGTGACTGTAGAGGGACTGTTGGAGCATCTTCATGTGAGGGAGCTCCAGAAATATCTGCATAGCTGCAGCAGTTGTTGAGCTCTCTGCAGTTGTTATGCTAACCAAGCCAGCTGTGCCTTTGGGGACAAGCAGTCCCATAGTTTCATGAAATTCAGCTGACGGAAATCCACGCTGTCACACTTCATTAGAGGATGGCCATGGACAGGCACGGGGAGAAGAAGTTAGGCTGGTTGCAAATGCCTCATTTCCTTGAGAAATCAGACAAAAAAATCCCCCCAGTACACACAGACTGGGTGCGAGTGTGTGGGAAGAGAAGGACAGCCTGCTGAGCCCAACCAGAGCAGAACACAGAGCTGCTGAGATTCAGAACCTTTCCTCAGCAGCAGCCCAGAATGAATCTTGTGGATTTCCGGGGTTTTTCTTTTAATTCTTCAGTCATCATCCCCTCCTGTGAGGTAGTTATGGCTGCTCAGCTCCCTTTTCCAAGCCCATGTGAGTTCATCCCAGGGAAGCACCAAGCCAGGAAGCTGCACAAAGCCACCCAGGCGCTCACGGGTCTGCTGGCCCTGGGCTGCCAGAGGCCATCTGCAGGGCCATGGGGCCACATCTCCTCTGGAAAATGGACCACCAGTGCCTTGAATCTGATGTGAGATGTTGTGTTTCTGTATATCACAGGAAGTGGATATTTAATTGTGTGGCAAACTTCAAGTGACCACACTTGCCTAGTATTATCCTCCTGGTCTACAAGCCAAGGAGGAACTTATCTGAACAGATTTCTTCTTTCACCCACCTGAGGCTCTCATTCCTCTTTCAAACACATTTTCAAATTCCTTTCAAGGAACAATACCTCTAAATAAGGTAGTAGAGAATACATAATGACATATGAGAATATTTCTGTGGAATCCATCATCATCTGATGTTCCCAATTCACCTCTTTGCCTCAGATTCCCTTTGTTCCCCCTCCATCCTCCCACCAGCCTCCCTGTTTGTTCTTTTTCCTTTTGACTGCCCACTTTCACATTAATTCTGGCTTTCCTTCAGTATTTTAATGCAGTATCTATTCCTTGAATTTACTATAGTTTGACATGTTGTTTCATGAGTCACTCCTGCGGATAGAGTTTGAAGCAGATTAAATCACACAAACTAGTTCTAACAGCTCCCTAAATCTAATTTGATTTTATGCTCTTTTTAACTTTGATAAACCGTTGTGGGTTTTTTCATCCACACACTCCCCTCAAGCAATGATGAAGTAAATACTTGCTTTTTTTTGCACATGGTGATGACGGTGTGCTGGGGATGGAGGGGACCCACAACTTCCTCCCTTTTCTCTGTGAACAGGTGCTGAGATAACCCACCAAGGAAAATCTGAATCATGTCTTCTTCCTCAGAAACTTTTTCTCGTCCAATTAGTTTAACTTTATGACCTAAGGTGAGGAAATTCAGAGGCAGCAAACTGAGTATGCATCCTCATTTGCATCTTTTTACTAGAGAAATGCTGCTGGGCAGCAACACTGATTCCCCAGCATTTTTGTGCCCAAAAATTACTTTTCCCCAGGTTTTTCCCCATCATCCTTTATTGAACTTGCTTGCTCTAATACAGTGGGAGTCATGCTGGTGCTTAGAGGAATCCATTCTCACCAAGCAAGAGCTAAATTTTCCATACAGCTCCACTTTGCTTTGGTATTTAATCATCTTCAGAAATTGTTCCCAAACTTGCATGTGCTACTAAGAACATTAGTCTTTAAATAACGTTGCGCTGTGGTGGTGTGAGATGATTAGATTGGCAAGGATTTCTGTTGTGGTGTCATCATAATTTTCATTAGTACAGTGAATTATAACAGCTTGTTCTCTGCTCAAATTGATGTGATTACTACTCTGAAACCCTGGCACATTTCACTAACACCTGACATCTGGAAGAGAAAGGTGGGAGGCAAAGCAAGCTCCCAAAGTGGCTGCGTGATGCACACTGATGGTCTCTTCATTTGTTCCAACAGCTGCTGCAGCCAAGGGTAATGGCCTTTGTTGGTCAGCAGAGTCAATGCAATCCTTGTGACGATAAACCAAATAGCTCTTGTGATTAGTGACGGAAAATATGATCCAACAATGCGTTGTGCTGAATAGGCAGCAACAGCAAAGAGCAGCTCATCCTTATTTAAACTAAGGTAATGTGTCAGAAGCAAATGGATGAGTTGGAGAATTATTTTTAAAAGAAGAGAAAGCATGCATGGATTGTAAAAGTGTACATCAAATTGAAGGCCCGTATCAGAACAGAAATTATTGTTATGGCTTGTTAAATAGAAGATTGTTCTACCAGCAAAACTGTAAAAGGAAGCATTTCTAGGCCATCTAACAAGGGATGCCCTTGCATGATGGTGATCCCTGGCAGTCTGGTAGTGCACAGGCGGCATTGCCTCTGCAGGAGCTGCTTTGTGCCCAGCTGAAAAGGGGGGCACATAGGTACCTGCTCTTCTCTGGTGGGTACAGCTCAGGTAGGTGTGATCTGAGTGGGCAATCCACCACTTCACCCTTGTTCTCCCTTCAGTGGAGGCCAGGGACAGTGTCAGATCAGTTTTCTCTGCACCACCAGAGAAATTCCTTTCCTGCAGTATTAGGCCTCTCACGAGCAGCTCAAAGTGCAGACGATTGGCAATGAGTTTTGGTGCAGACATATATATTCCAGCACTCATGACTGGTGACAATTCTTTGCAGAGTGATCTTGTTCCCTGCAAAGTCAGCAAGTCCCACACGCTGCCAGTTCTATGTGTGTCCAACAGGAAAATCTGAGTTGTACTTCCCCCACTGAGATTCTATTTTCAGCCCTGAAAATTATGCTGGGTGACAACAGGCAGCCCAGCTCCATAAAACGGTGTAGACAAGACTGTCACATAGCTGCCTTGGCCGAATAATCTGCTCTGACACTGAGGAAACCACTGCATGGGTACAACCGAGCCTTGACCCGCCTGGGGACACGCGTAAGGGTGAAACCCCAGCGCTGCCACCAAAAGAGCCCTGGGTGTGCCACAGGTGACACCACGGCTGGGGGCTCACCCAGCACCAGGAATATGGTTTTTGGTAAGAGCAAAACCAGCGCCAGGGCCCTTTGCAGCCCCTGTGTCTGTACCAGAGCCTGACAGAGACACAGCTGCCGCCAACAGCCTCAGGGGGCTCCTTTGCTCTTACCAAAAACCACAGGAACAGCAGCAGCTCTTCATACAGTGTTCCTTACAACAGAGTGAGGACTTGTGTCTGCCATTATCACAGATATTTTCTTACAGCTGCATATTAAACTTTTTAAGAACGTAACGGAAACCCATTAATCACTAGCATATTTCTCACTACTGCGCTGGCCAAGGATTACTTCAATACTTATGTTAATGGATTGCTCAGCTATGAATGATTTTAAGGTTAAAGGTCTTGCAAGACTCTTTTTATAAGCTTTCTTAAATCTAATCCATCACTAATTTCCATATGTCTTGCACAGCACTAGGATAATGTAATGCATCACCACTTAAATCCCTCTCTGATAAAATTATCCCAGGTATTACAAAAACTCAAAGCATTGTTCTTAGCTATGTGAGCCTTTTTCAAATGTCTCACTAGTTAAAACATAAGCCTAATGTGTTCAAATTTTTTTTTCCCCCTTCAGTACAGCTGGAACAGGAGATTTAAGATGACACCTTGGCAGCTTAGATTTTCCACATCAGCAAATGTCACGGGCACAACTTGCTTTTTCAATGACAGCTCTTAATAGAGAACAGCTAACTTCCTACTCTTGTGTCCTCAGACTTAATTTTTTGGCCCCAGTTCCAGTGTTTTTAATCCCACAAACCAACTTTTCCTCTAATGTCATGTAAAACACTGGCATGACTCTTCTGCTCTTTCATCATTGATTTCCTCTAACACTTTTGGTATTCTCTGCTATACGAGATGTATAACCACTCAGTCTAAGCATCAACAGTACTCTGCTTCTGACAGTTGCCTTATTGGTTATCCAGCCATGATTTTCATGAGAGAGATGGAGATGGCATTATCCAACTAACCAACTGCACACTCAGCTAAGACCAGGCAGCTTTTTGCCTTCTCTACCCTATTAACAAATTTCCAATAAATGGTAAGAGAAGGTTAACACAAGAAGCCGAGCCAGGTCTACCATAGGATACGTTACAGGGAAAGTTTATGTCCAGGGTCTAGGAGAAGCAGGCAAAAACCTGCCTATTTTTCCAAGAAATCTAAGAAAACCTTGAAAATCCAAGCCTGTTAGCACATCACAAAGTAAATATAACATCTGAAAAAGTACAGAGCAGGATATAAAATGGAAAGGAAACATTGCTAGTACATTGGAAAAAACATGGTGATGGAACTCTTGTATGTGAAGTCAAATGTAATGGTTGTGGCAAGAGAAAACATGCTCTCAAAGCCTGCAGATGAGAAAGGACAAGAAAAAAATAACACATGAAGCGAGCAGTTATTCAAACAAGGTGACTGTGCAAGTTCTTAATGGTGTCTCAGCAACAGCAGAAATAAATTGTGTACATTCAGCTGTCCTCTGGTGAAAGAACCTGCCTGTGCAGGCCCTGGAGGGCAGCCCCCCGAGGAGAAGCTGCGTGAGGTCACCTACAGGGAGGTGAGTAGCTGTGGGTAGCTTTATTGGATGCTCTGTAGTGCAGCGGTATCACACCTGGGCTGTGCCAAAGCCATTTGTCAAGCCAAACTGAGCCAGCAGTTCAGAATTAGCAGTGGCTGCTGAAAGAAAATGCAGGCATGAGCTTACAGAGAAACCAAGGGTCTCTGGAACTGTCTCTGAGGAGATTTGTTGTTTTAACTTAATATACCTGATACCTTAGAGCCCTCGAATACCATCACCTGTACAGCTGCACTGTACATGAAAGGAATAAAAAATTCACCCTTGGCTGGGTACATATCACCTCTCCAAGGCTGCTTGGTGCTTCTGGATGCTACGGAATTTCAGGTATTTCTGAAACTTTGAGACGTTCAGGTGGTTCACCAACGGCGGAGCTGGTTGCTTTCTGAGAACAAGCTTTGTTGGGGCTTGCATTAGGGAGGACTCACTTCATTGGATTATTCAGTGCAAGTCCCATGGCAGCCTCAAAACTGCAAGATTACAGCCAGGTTTCTGAAACCAATATGTTTCCAATAAATGCTTGTTTATTTTCAGGCTGCCATTAAAGTGGAGGCTTGCATCACATCATTAAAATAATGTTGCTGAGAATGACATGACCTCTATTCATGCCTCATGGCCAGAAATTGTTTATGCCAAGCGCACCTCCATCCTTCCCCCTGCACTGCCTCATCTGTGCTGACATTTTCTTGTGAATATTTAAGGTGATGTCTGCTCTCATCTCTTGTTCAAAATCAAAAACAAACACACTGCAGCACACAAGGGGAAGTGGATATGCAGCACACAGCACAGGTGGTGACACCGAACTGGGTAGTCTTAAAAAAGTAATACTGAAAACGCCGTTTTGGGGTGTGGGTTGTATAACTCTCATCAATGAGCCTTTGAAACTCGCCTAGAATGTGATGTAAATATTGCAGTCCTATTACAGCCTCTCCTTATTTCTGTGCAGGAATATTAGGTGGAGCAGGCGTTAAGTGTGGGTGATGGCACCAAATATAAAGGGCACGGGGTTGGCTCAGCCCCTGGTAGGAGGTTCACTACCGCAGAGCAACAGCTGGGCCTTTCAGAGATCTTCTCTCAGTCCCAAGGTCTGCTTGGGAGTTTGTTGTTCTGCAGAGGGCAGCTCTGCAGCTGCTGCAGTGGCACAGCTATGTGTCTGCATGTTAGCCAAGTCAGAGCTCATGCCTTCACCAGTGCACTCACCTGGTGTGACAGCACTGGAAGAAAAAAGACATTTCAAGACACTTCTGAATGGGGACACCAGGTAAATTGTTTATTTATTGAAATGACACCACTGCCTGCAAGGCCATGTGTTAAACCTTCTCAAGCAAGAGATACACAAAAAGAGAGAGAATCATATATATGTGTGTGTGTGTGTTTGCATAAAGTAAATTTGATCCTTCCTTTATGTATTCTTCTCACTACAACTTCTTGGACATACTCCTGGCCTACGATCCCACAGTCAAAAACCAAACCAGTAATCTGTCCCTAGTGCCTGTGGGGTTTGTGCTGCCGAGCTGCTGGAATATGCACATGGTGTGGGAAGGACAGGGACACTGGGGTTATTAATAGCACCTGCCTTTTCCATGTGGCTTTGTAGCTGAGCACCGCCCTTGCAAAAGAAACCCCTGTCTAATTCTGCATACCCTGGGTGAGGTACTGAAAATAATTCAGTCTGGAAAGCAAGGACAGGCTGTCACTCTTAGAGGGCACAATGTCCTGCCACATCCTCCCTCCCTCCACCCACTCCACCTGTGGGACTGCCATGTCTCCTGGGCTGAACCATGATTCTGCTCCCTCCTTGGTCATGGGGACTCTGCCATGAAAAATGTGATTGCCCCAGGGTGCTGCTAAGAGCAGCAAGAAGGATGCTGAACACCCTCCAACTCCCCTCTGCAGGTCACATCTGCCTTGCCCTCGTTCTCCATCCTCCAGGATCATCCTGGCCCTGGGCTGAGTTTACAGCCATCTTCCCTGCAAGTGAAAGGTTTCTGCCAGCTTTCCAAGGCCTTTGCACCTTTTAGTTACTACAGGAAAATACCAAGACTTAGGCAAAACTCTTAGCATGTTTATTTTCCCACCTACACTTTCTTACAGTACTCTCGAAGTCACGTGGGAGTTCTCCTTTCTCCTGGCTTGCTTTTTACTCTCTGTGGGTGGAAACTGGGGTGTCACAGGGCCATTTGTGACAGAGGGAACCGGTCCTCTCCATCTTCCTGTGCTTCCTTGGTTCTTTTGTTGCAGTGGCTCTTGCTTGGAGAGTGTTCTCTGTGTTTGAGGAGCTCTCCATGCTTACAACCCCTGGAAATAGTACTGTGAGTCGCTTTGCCTGTTACACAAATTTCACAAATTTCAATATTTGGAGATTTTTGTCACCTCTGGCAACATCAAGACACCCTCTTGTGGAAAAATAACCCAGCGCCACCTTTGGCGGTGTTGGGATGGATTTGAGTCGTGCAGATGACAGCCGTGCAAAGACTGGGGACATCTTTTTGTTCACTGTTACCACAGACTTCATTTATGACATTGCTGTCTATTCAAAACATCCTTTAAGCAAAATCCTGTGTATTGTTCATAATTTTTAGATCTGGGTACTCTTGTGGGAAACCTCATGCTGTTCTTTTGGAACTAAAGTATTTACTGCAAGTGCTTTTAAGATTATTCATAATGTAAATATTTCAGTTGAGCAAACCCATGAATATTCATTCACATGAAGTTGAGCTTTTGTTAGATTCAGCTCCTGATTATGGTATTGGACAAAAGATATTCTTTAGGATACTTTGCATGTATACTCAGGGGTTAATAATCACTTGCATTGTCGCTGTAGCTGCAAATATTAATTTCAATGCATATGGGAAATTATGTTCTTCAAAAAAACCCAGAAGTGATTAGGATTTTGTGGTTATATGTTCGTAATATGCTGGTAGAAAGAGCTGGAAAATGTTTTTGCGGCTGTTCACTGCCTCTCTCCCTTTAAGGGGAAATAGTGAAGGACATGTAGTCCAGGCTGAACCTGCAGAGCACCTAATGAGATTATGGTGCTGTAAAGCAGTGTGTTCTGTTTAACTTAATAAAAATGCTGGTCGCAAGCAGTGGTATTGTGAACCTACCAAACAAGAAGGAATCTCCTTTACCCAAGTGGCAATCAGACATCAGAACTGGCAACATCTCCAGCTTCAACATGACTCACGGCACAATCTGCAAATCCTCTGTGCTGGCGTAAAGAGCCACCCAGCAATGAAGAGCTCTGGGGGAGACTGAGGGAGGTGTGAGCCTTCGGGGCCTCTCCCCATTCCTCCCCAGTGCCTGGGCAGCAGCAAAGCTGGGCACTGCAGCCTGGGCTCTGCTCCAGCTCTGCCCTTGCTGCACCCTGTGCCACCCAGGAGGGAAGACTCGTTCCAAAGCAAATGCATTAGCGCAATTTGCTGGCAACAATCGCAACTGAGGTGTGCAAAACCACCCCTCTCCTTGTGCACCAGGCTGTTCTCAACAAAGCAGGGAATTTAGAGGAGTGTCCTGGGAGAAAAAGGGCAGGCTAAATATTATTTTTATTAGAGACACATAAGTGTGATTAGAGAAGGTGGTCACAGTGCAAGAGGCATTTTCTGTCTCCTCTCGGTTCTCTATTACTGAGGACGTTAATCCAAAACCAAACCAACCCCTCCTTACAAAATCTTGCTTATGTTGCTCATTCTCCTTCCCTGCTGCAGTCTACAAACCTTCAGCTTGCTGGCATGCTTCGGATGATTTTTAAAACATCATCAGAAGGTAGCTGTGGATAGTTAATACCCGCAGATGTATTTTTAAAACATCATCGTCTGATGGTATTCACAGAGAGTTAACACCCATGGATATATTTTCTGTGCATAGGTTTCCCAGTGCAGGGACTGCCTTCCTTATTACACACCACCTAAATACAGAAATCTTCATCTGTAAGAGGATCCCATGGTACTCTGAAGTCAGAGTTTCTGAGCACTCTCCTGTGCAGTCATGCACCATGTTTAACATCCCTGAAATTTCTGGGAAATAGGCAGAGGGTCACCCCCATTCAGAAAAGGGAGAAAAACCCTTCAGCTCTGAAGAACAGAAAGACCAGCAGTGGACAAGGGCAAATGGTGCCCAGGGAAAAAAATCACCCAAACTCAGGAAGCAAGAACCTTGAAGGAAACAGAAAATTGAGCTTGGATAATTTTCCAGCTCATTAACTGTTGAAATGGAGCAAATTCTACATCTGGACCTGCCTTCATTAAATTGTAGGATTGAGTCACATTGACATCTTACTGCCTAGCCCATGCCTAACCAGACATGGAAGACAGTCCCTCAGACAGACAATGTTCAGCAGTGCTGTCCCATTCCACACATACCCCGCAAGCAGCTCCAGGTTTCCCATCCAAGATTTATCACCATCTCTGCTGCTCAAAGGCACAGCAGCCCATGTTACCTCATTCCCTGAGATCCTGCAGGTAAAACAGACCTAACATACTTGGGAATTGCTGCTGCTCCTGCTCTTCGATCCCATAAAGATGCCCTGGAAATGCTGCAGTGTGACAGACCTGGGGGAGGAGAAACAGCCCCAGAGCACCAGGCTTCAACAGGACAGCTGGCTGCTGCATTGTGCAACACACCCCCATGATTCTGACACCTCAAAACATTTGTGGCCCAGAGGGCTCAACAAAAAATATTAAAAAACAGATACACACATTTAGTCCCCCTCATTTTTAGGCACTTACTTTCCAGCTGGGACAGACAGGAATTGAGTTGCAAGGAACTGAGATCAAGCTTAGCAGGGTGCCCACACATTTCAGCATCCCACACACTTAATACCCATGATTGTTACAACAGAGCAACTAGTCTGTAATTAGAACAGGCATTGCCAGAGCTGCCTTTGTATTACTTATGAGTCATGCTGCTAAAATATTCTTTATTCGTTATTCAAGACCTTTTCATTTCAGTGCCAGCCATTACCATGTTGCAGGCTACACAAGGCTCTGCAGACTTGTCAAAGCCGAGTGCATTCTGATAGGGATCTTCATATTTAATCTGATGAAGAGTTACTTTACAGAAGGGAGAGATCAAAAAGGTTCAAGTCCGCACCAAGAAAAACAAACTAAAAAACCCAAAACAAACAAACACACCCCTCCCCAATGTCTCAAAGTAAGGGATTTTCTCTTTGGTGCTTCTCCAGGCACGCATCCACAGCTAGAAGAACCACTTTAAAAACTTGTCTTAAATTGTTCTGTCCGTTGATCAAATGTTTGTATTTTAATGTCTTTCTAGTCAACCAGAGGGGAAAAATACTCATGAAGAACTCAAATTGAATAGAAAACTTTTTTTTTTCTTCCTTAATATAGTGTATGGAACTATAGAAATGGAGAAACACAGCTGAAATGTATTATGACAAGCTAATATTGTAAAATTCCTTTGGGCAGATTCTGTTCTAGGCCACTAGTACTTACCAAGATTCATTTTCTTATTCCCTGTGTTATTAAGTCACTGGGTTGGAAAGTCCTTGGGTCATTTCAAACTACTGTCTCATTGATTTCTTACTCCTAAAGCATCCTTAATATAGGAGCATCATTAGAGCTGATGACAACGATCCCTCCATTTCCCTCGGCAGTGGGCTAATTGTCTAAATCTTCTTTCTGCTGAACAAGAACACCAACAGGTTAATTCAGGCCCCAAGATCAGGTTTGTAAATAAATTGTTGGGTTAAAAAAAATATTAATTTGACATCTGAAAAGTTCCTATAAAAAACCACAGAGGGAAATGAGTGCCTTGGCTTGCTGTTTCCCAGCTTTCATGCAGCCACACAGATGCAGGGATGCAGCAAGCAGGGATGCAGCATGGCAGGAGAACATCCTGCTGCACAGCTGGGGGCTTGGGTGCTGAACTACTTCTGCTTTAAAGACTGTTTCTGGTTCTTTAGATTGCACCTGTTATCCTTACTGCTGGAATGCAAGCTGCACACAGAGATGTCTCCCCTGAGTTTAATATCTTAAGGGAAAGTTGTTTCTCTATGCAGCTAATTTCACAATGTCGTGTTCTGCATTTCTAAAATATTTTAAAGTTTTCTTGAATTCTTTTCAGATTTATGTGTGTAGTTTAAAGGCTTAGTACTACCTGTGAAACCGAGAAATGGAATTCTTTGCTTTATGTTTTAGAAAGCACACTCTCAATGTTTCTCCTTCTTAAGTTGAAAGAGTGGCTTCAATTTATTTCTGAAGTTCCTTGAATTGTGTTTCAATGAGCATTTAACCTTTGCCCTGCACACAGAAATCTCTGCACTTCCCTGCTTGGTATTTCTTGGTTAATGTATTTTAACCTTCTTCTTCTGCTTCTGTTTTCTACTCCTAATTAACTTAGTATTTCTCTTTAGACTTTGCAAAACTGCTGTATCTATGTTCCAAAGAGCAACTGTGTCCTAGGTTACAATGTAAGATGTGCCCAAAGTGTGTACTCTATCACCATCTGCATGAGCTGTTGAAGCTAGGTTGGGCAGTGTTTCCCTTGCCCCCTCCCTCCAGACTATCTTCTGTTAATGGCCCATCATTGCCCTGCCCCATGACTCATAGATAACTCCCTCCAGGAGCTATCTCTGTTTAATGGGCAATCAAGGACCCATTGCAAGACTGATAAAATGATATCAGCCCATTGTGAGATGCTCCGCCCAGGGGGAGGAGCCAAGCATTCCCACCTGGATATAACCTGGGATTTGGGGCAGCACAGGCAGCCTTACCCACTGGATTCCCAGAGGACAAGAGCTGCCAGACCTTTCTGTGGGAACACTGCTTCAACAAGACCACTTCATCTGGACTGCTACCACCATGGTGTCAGGTTGTATTCTGACTCGGTCAGTGATCTTTTGTACTATTGCATGTGTTTTATTTTATTTTATTTTACCTTTTTTTTCCCTCTCCTATTAAATTGTTTTTTCTGACTTGGAGACTCTTGCTGGTTTTGCCTTCAAGACAGCACAAACTGCTCTCCCTCCCAATCTGCCCCTCAGCTGGAGCATTTTGCCTGAGCCATACAAGCATGAGGGAAAGGAAGAGGCCAGCCCTGGTACCTGGTGGTGCACTGCTGAACTGGTGTAACAGATGACTGATGCTAGTGGTGCCTGAGACAGACCTGTCATCTGTTTTGTGTCAGAGGAAATCAAACGGAAGTTGAGCACTATTATTGAACTGTTCAGTTTAGCCATCTAATTATTTCCCAGCTAGGAAGGGCTCAGCAAAGTACAGTACATAATGTTATCAAGAAGACATCAAGAAAGAAATCTTCCAAAGCATTAAGCTAGAAATAAAATGAGATTTATGTTTTTAGGCTGAAACATATTTTTTACCCCCATATCACCCATATTCTTCCTTTTAATAAAATCCCTGGGTGCATCCATTTCTGAAAGCACAAAAAATGTATTCACTGCCTTTCAGGAGAAAACCTGCTCTGTGACATCATTTCCTGCAAGAATTAGAGACCTGGAAAAACACATCCACATCTGTGTGGGGAATGGCACCAGCTCCTTCTCCCAGGCAAAACCCAGCATTGTTTCTCACCTCGTGCCATGCTGGGAGCAGCCTGCACACAGAGAGGAATTCTTCACCTCTGGGAATGTCATGCCTTGGCAAAACAGGTCCAAAACAACTGGGATGAGCCACTGGACAGGCAGATGAAGAAATGCTGGCTTCACTCAGCATTTTTTCCTCTCCCTTTTCCTAGTACTTTTGATTAGCACTAAAAGCATGTGGCTAAAGACACAGTGGTCAGTTTAGGGCTTGAGCAAATAAAAGTAGGTAACTAAAAGGTAAATATATAGGAATGACCACAGCTGCTGTTCCCAAACTGTGGCTGAAGGAGTTTAAAATAATGGAAACTAACACAAAACTGCTTCTGCGAGCTAGAATAAGCACTAACAGACACTAAACTGTAAATTTCTTCATTAACTCATCTTTCTACAGAAGAAATTGGGTTTCAGAGGGAATTCACAAATCATTTCTTCCACATGAATATTTTGTGCACTTAATCTGTTGCAGTAAACTGCTGCTCTGAATACTGAGGAGGTCTGTGTTAAGCAGATGATGAAACAGCATCTGCTTTAACTGCTTTTTTCCCCCCACTGCTTTTTTCCCCCCACTTAACTAGTAAAATATTTCCATTTCAGTGATGAGATGAAAAGCACAGTGGAGAAAAATCACAAGAGAAAATAAATTCCCAGTTTTCTAAGCAGAGCTTTAGAGGGAATAGCTGGTATCATCAGATCCTGCACAAAAGAAAATAATGAAGAATTATTTTACAAAAGGTTTACAATGGACAAAGAGGGTAGAAATATTTTGGAGAAGAATGCAGCATGCAAGCGGGATTTCAAAACAACACAAGTGACTTTTAGATAGAGAGATACCTCTCTTTCATTATCAAAACTCTAAAAATCTTTGATCTAAAACCAAATAATGGCAATGGGAGGATTTACAGACTCAGAAGTCTGAAATCTGAGTCTCGTTTCCATAGATTTCCAGTTATCCAGAAGAAGGTAATTGGAAACTACAGCCTGATAGTTGTGGCTATCGTTGGCTCTGTATCATCTGTAGATGACAACATCTACCCCACTGAAACTCCCTCCAGTGACACACCTGCAAGAAGCAGCATAGATGTGACAGTGTCACTGCAGGACAGTGGAAGCTCACTAGTTTCACTGCTGGTTCAGCACTAGAAGTGTTAAAGACCCTGACCTCTTCTTCTTTAAACAGTGTCCTGGATACTGGGTTTTAACACAGCTTACTTCATGTAAAATATTCCCCCTTTTTTTAACAAATTCTGACTAAAATATTATTAAGCACTTTTTCCAAATACTTGTTCTTTTTCACTCCCTCCAAGTATTCAGCTCTCATATATTACAGCCAACACCTTAGTGCATATGAAAATGCGTCATTGAATTTGAAGTGAAATCAGGAGAGCTTAAATTGCTCTGAGTCTTGTGAGGCCCCAGCCCCATTTACAGCAGGAATGCATTCAAAGATTCAGCCTTTGGATTAATCCCATGGCTCAGTGGATTGATCCAAGCTTCAAATTGAAGAGGTTTGGAATACCCAGGTCACTGAGCCCAGAAATTCTTATGGTCAGCAGTGGGATCTCCTCACAGTTTTTTTGCTGCAGGGTTTTTGCTGAAGTCCCCTTCCCTGCTGCAGGTGCAGTGTCCAGTGAGTAGCTGCCCCACTTCAGACCAAAATTACCAGGAACAGATGAATTACTGTGCCAACACTTTTAGAGCTGAGAAAATGGGTGACTGCAAAGCAGATTTCTTTTCCTTCAACACTTTGGCAGAGTTCTTAGCACAGAAAAGGCTTAATTCCCAAAAGTGATCAGAAGGGGCAACTGCTATCCATCATTTATCTTTCATGGTTAGCACAACATTTTGGGCTTCTTCACAGAGTGGCAACATCTCTTGACATTGCAGGTGTTGTTTAGATCTTCTCCTTAGTGCACATAATGCAGGGAACTGGAGAACCAGCACTTTCAAATGTTCACATATTGGAGATGTAATATAGAGGAACAGCAAATATTAATGTGAGGGAGCGCTGACTGGATTCCCTGCTCCTTTGGGGGAGTTTTCTCTACCCTTCAATGTTTTATCTTACTGTGTGATGGTGTGTCAGTGAGGGGTTTTGTACTCTTCTCTAGAGGAAGGAGTTTGTCCCCAGAAGAAAGCAGCCATTGATATCAGACAAAGTAGGGGACAGGTTTGTAGCTTCATTTGCTTTAAGCATCTACAAATATCACAAGGAGAAAACATGAAGGGAGAAGTATGTATGCCTATAAATGGTCAAACAAAGCAGGAAGCTGCATTTTAAAGAATTTTTTTGCTGTAAGTAGAAAAATGTTGTTAATACCTGAACATACCCATCTGATTACTATTTATGATTTCGAAACACCTGCACAATCTGCTCAGCAGCCATCTCAAAGCAACCAGGATTTTCTCAGTCAGGAGAAATTGGAACATGTCAATTCATTTACCAGTGCACTACAACCTTTGCTGCATCCAAATTGAATCTACCCATCAGAGCTGTTGGAGTTACAGGAAGCACAAGATAATGTCAGGGAAGAAATTATGTATCTAGGAAAGAGTTGCAGAAGAGATCTTGCTGGAAACAGCTGAGCAGCAGGGATAATAAGAGTTCTAGTCCCTGAAATGTCATCAGGATGAGCGGGGGCTCTTGGACCAATGCTGGGACAGTTCAGCCCCCTCTTGCCATTTAAATGTTATCACAACAATTCCTGTAAGTTTCTAAATTGAAAAAAAAAAAAAAAAAAAAATTAGCAGCGCATAGAAATTAATCATAGGCTTGTACTGGGAAAGCAGCTAGCCAAAATAAAAAGGACCTTTAAGGTGTCACATTTTTGAGATAGTACTGACTAGTAGGAAGTATTTATGTTTTTCTGCCTCCAGCCTGATCAGACTAGAACCACTTATAAAGCATATTCAACCTAGCTGGCTTCGATCTGGCAAATGTGTGTGCAGCTTGAGTCAGAGCAAAAAGAAGAAAACAACTGCCCTTCACAGGTTTCAGGAGAGGGATGGTACCGAGTTTTAGGAGATCTCAGTTCCAATCCAGACCAAGACCCACAGACACCTGGCTGAGTGGGGTGAGCCCACACTGAGCAGTGTTTCCCCCACCTTTGCTAAGCTGTGCCTATGCAGAGAGCAGCTGCTGTAGGGCCTTGCCCAGCAGTGCTTGTGCAGAGTAGCTCTAACCTGGGCACAGTCCTGGAGGAGTGGGGTGTCTGTGTGACCCACCCCACCTTCTTCATCTGTGCATGAAATTCCCAGCAGAGCTGATTTTTTTATTATTATTATTATTATTTTTATTATTATTTCCCATAAACACTGCTGAGGCTGGTTTTATCAAATACCTTCTAGTCTAATAAAATGTTGTTGTCACTCGTGAAGGAAAGGCAGATGTGCAGCAGATGAAGCTGTCCAGGGGAGCTCTGGTGACAGCACTGCGGATGCACTTAGATGCCATCAATTCATGGTAACAGTGCTGAGCAAGGCAGTAGATGTGCCAATGCCCCAGCTGAGGTTTGGATACTGCATTTCCTGAGACCTTTAATCCTCATTTTCTCTGCCACTTTTAGCTCTGAGTTTAGCCTGTCACCAGGCTGAGGGTTATCCGGAACAGACAGCAGCCTCAGCTTCCCCACCAAGCACCAAGGGTGAAGAGCAGACTCCAGCCATACTCTGACAGTGAAAATATTCCCGTTTTCCTCTTGGCAGCCCTGAGACAGTTTAGTTTTGCCTGTGTTGGGCTGGAAGTCAGTTTGTATGACTACAAGGACCAGCTTACTGCAGAAAAACAGGTATTGTGATGATTTTATTTAAGTGTTCCTAAGTGGCATTTAATACAAAATATAAATTACCTTGCCCACCACTTCCCTGACAAATACCTTTTCTAGTTCTTTTATTGAACAGCCTAAATACATCACTTGGTATTGTATGCTTTAAATGTGCCTGGAGATCTTTCTTCCAGCAGTATTTCATCTCGCAAAAAGCAGAATATTGACAAAATGTGTAGTCTTTGAGGTAAAATACGATGGCCAGCTGGGCTGAACCCATCACTTGTAAGAGCAGCAGTTCCACAGAAACTGTAGGTGTTTCAGAATGATCGTGCTGCCTTGGCTCAGTTTTCAAGAATACCTGCCCATGGTTTTTATTTGTATCTTTATCTTGCCTGAAGTTTGTAGTGTGATGGAAATCACACTACAATAGATTGTTTTATGGCAGTGTTTCATGGTGAAACCCCACACGGCCTCTTGCTCACTCCCTCCAGTGGAATGGTAAAACTCAGAAAACTTGTGGGTTGAGATAAAGACAATTTAATAGGTAAAGCAAAAGTTGCTCACACAGCAAAAACAATCCAAGGAATTCATCTTTCCCTGGGGCAGGCAGGTGTTCAGCCATCCCCAGGACAGCAGGGCTCCATCACAGGCACCAGTGACTCGGGCAGACAAACCCCATCACTTGGAACATCCCCATTTCCTTCTCCTTCCCCAGCTTTACGCCAGGAGCATGTTGCCACATAGTCTGGGAATCCCTTGGGTTGATTGGGGTCATCTGTTCTGGATCTGTCCCCTCCCAGCTCCTTGTGCATCCTCAGCCTCTCGCTGGTGGGGTGGGAGAGGAGCAGAGAAGGCCTTGGCTCCCAGCAGTAGCAAAAACATCCCTGAATTATAAACGCTGTTTCCAGCACAAATCCAAACTGTGGCCCCCATACCAGCTACTGTGGAGAAAATTAACTCTACGCCAGCCAGAAGCAGCACAGAGTGGTAAAATTTAAAGAAAACAAATACCGTGCTGGTGAGTTGCGGCATGTGGACTCATTTGAGTGGAATTTGAAAAAGGATCACAGCAAGATCACATCATGCCTTTGTAGTTTGGTCTAACGAGGATTTCTGGCCCCAGGAGCTGCCCCATGCACCCTCTGTGACAGGGACACATTCACTCACTTCTCAGCAGTCAGATAGATGACTGTGCCGCGTAATTCCTTCCCCTAAGCACCACGAGAAGGATTTTCCCACAGAAAACTTAAACACAGAACCTCCAATTTGAGCTGTGCTCAGAGGAGTCCCAGGATGCAGGACACTTGCTGGGGTCAAAACACCGGCAGGATACCGACTCCATCTCCCTTCAGATTTGGCTGCCGCTCTGGCCCTTGGGATTTCCCAAACACAGAGCTGTGAGAGCGTTCCTTTGCATGCTCCACCTCTTTACACACTTGCTGGCCCTGAAAAGCCCTTTAATACAGATTCATTGAACCAAACCACCAGACACCAACTTCAGCAGACTCCTGAATAGAGGGGATCACAAATGCCATGAGGGGCATTCATTTCATGTTCTTCATCATCGCTTCTGAAGGTGAAGGTGAGTTGCCTATTTAGATGGATAATATTATGGGGGGACACAAAGTGTACAACCCCATGGAAGCCACCCCCTGACAATGTCACATTCATGAACTCAAAGATTAATTTGCTTTTTGTGTTGTGTAGTCCTAAGCACAGGAAGAAGAAGAAGATTGCCTGTTTTGCACATCACTCACTATTAGGCTGTGTCTGGTTACATCACATCAGCTGACGTAATGTTAACCGGTGCAAGCAGATAAAATGTGACACAAATGTCACGTTGAATCAGATTTTAACAGAATTGGCAGCTTTTGCACCATGGATACCAAGTTCAATCATCATACCTGTAGGTACTGATGATAAAGCAACACTAATCACTAACTGCAAGCCACATTTTCATATATTATCTTATAAAATGGCCATTTTTTTCTCTCTGTTATGTTCCTATTCCTTCCCCAAAATCATAAAAAAACATGATAAGGACTAACCAGGACAAAGCATGCATCAGCAGGAAATTCGTCTGCTGAAAAATGGATAAAATTTAGAGTCTGTCTCAAAAAACCCACCAAAATCAATAACAACCTTTCTATTGATTCAAACAGGAAATGGATCAAGGCATTAATGCCTCAAGATGTATTTTTACTGTACAATTAATTTCCCATTAGAAGGAAAATACAGGGGGTTTTTGTAGGCCAGAGGGAAAAAAGCAGAGCAAATTTTATGTAAGAGAGCAGAAGGATTACAAAGGGGAGGCAGCACTTAGGTGATATATCAAGTGGTAATACCATACTGGGTTTTACAATGTTTTCTTCATTTTCCACTCATACAGAAATTCTACATCAAGGAAAGAGCAAGGCTGATGTTTGCACCATGACTCAAGTCCATGCCCCTCCAAACTACAGCTGGCAGAGAAAACATGGTATTGGGGCATCAGAGAGCCCCCTGGGTTCTTGCCCCCTCCTTACCCAGTTTCTGGAGCAGAAAACAAAAAAAGAAAACAAAAGCCCCAGGGCATTTGGAGCTCCTGAACCTGTGGCTTCTAAACCAATCTTTCCAGGGCCGTATTGTGCAGGAGATACAGATAATCCTGACAGTCCTCTGCAGGGATCCTCCTCAGCCACAGCTGCAGCTCATATCAATTACTTTCCAGCATCCTGTGGGTGTTTATCACGCAGTGCCTCAGTGGGATTCTGCCTTCACAGCAGATCATTGTCAGGAGACTGGAAACTCTTGTGCCACACTAATAAGGTAATGCTCTGATAACACAGTTGCTTAATAACTTTCATTGCAAACAGAAGACAAGTCAAAACTGCAAATCTGCAGGAAGTAAAGAGGAAGTGGCCAGCACTGTCACTGCCTGCAGTCCCCACACATCACCTGCTCACCAGCATACCGCCTGCACACTGCAGCAATGATCTGCAGCAGCGTGGGGAGGGCATGAGCTGGCAGGGGGATTCTGCTCCCCAAAATACATCACCTAGTTTTCTCACATGCTGATTTTCCTTCTCTCACCATGTAATTTATACATCTGAAAAAAATTCCCTTCCCTAGTCTGCATGTCTTAGTGAAAGAAAAAGGACAGATATCCCTGCAGGGACTGGGATGCTGAGCAGTGAGCTGAAAGTGTCTGTCAGGGGTAGCAGGAATTAAAAGGACACTGTCCAGATCATGTGGTATAAACTTTCATAACCTACTCCTTGGCTTTGCATCCATCACATAGCAATGGATCAAAAGAGGAGTTATTTGGCACCCTTTGCATACCTGATCTTGCTGTGCTCTGCTGCTTCTTTTGCTATGAATCTTCCCTCTCTACCTGATGAGAGCAGAGGCTCATCTCCTGCTTCTTTTTTTTGTATAAGCTCTAATAGCTCCAGTCCTTAGCCCACTTCTTGGGGAAGAGAGCACATGCAGGGAGATGCCGGGGGCAAATGTGCCCGTTGATACATTTGAAGTAACGCTCCACTAAGATTTTCAGTATTTTAGACAAGCTACCTGCGCTCCCCTCCAGGCTCCCCAAAGTAGCTGCTGCCAAGGCCAGGTGGCACTGAGCAGATACCCCATTGTGTGGGCCAGAACTGCCCACTGAGGGTTTGCCTTTCATATGGAAGCTCTGGGCACTTGAACAAATCAGACATTTTTCCTGAAGTGAAAACATTTCCTGCTTTACCCTCTTGATCCTTCAGATTGTTATTCATCCTGTGCACTAGAGGAGTGCCTGCAGATGGACCAAAGCAATGTGTTAATTCAATAATGAATCCTGCAGTTTACCAATAGACTAAGACTCAAATTGCAAAACAGTTCATCCTCAACCCCATTCATAAGTGAGAAACAGGTATCTCGAGCCTGGTAACCTTTTAGAAACACCACGGTGACAGATTCTGCCTGACAGATTTGATATGAGTTTTGCCTGCTGCATAAATATTGATGGGCTTAATGCTTAGCATTGCAGACTTAATCTTCTTAGCAGGTACATTTCCAGAGTTGGAGCTGTGCTGACTGCAGGGTCCCCCCTCCTTCCCCAGAATCGAGTGATGAGCTCAGGGTGCTATTTAGAGTCATTAGCCCTTGAATGGAAAAAAGTTAATCGACAAGAGTTAAGAATGAATGTTGTGTACTTGACCATCTCAGAGGAATGGCTCTCAGCCAAGAGTTTGTTAAGAGCCTCTGACACACTGAAGATGGGATGGGGAAGGCACAGAAGGGAACAAGGACCCTGTGATAGAACTGTCCTTGTCATGGTGGGGAAAACAAGGCAGCCTGGCACTGCCCCTGCACTTCCACATTTGCTGCAGGAAAATTTCTGTGGTTGAGATGAGAAGGAAGCAAAGATAAACAGGATTTCAAATGTGTGTGTTTGTTTTCAGACCCTGATCTTCCAACCAGCTCTCCAAAAAGGTCTGTGCCCATGAGGGCTCAGAACCCACCTCCACCAGCCAGACATGTAATTTATAACTCCCTTTCTTCAATGCCAAAGACAATGAGATAAAGGACAAACAGTATTGAGAAAAACCTAACTTTACTGACACCATTAAATATTAGGGAAATGAGATAGTAAAATGTTATAAATAAAATCGACCAAATTCAAAGTATCAAAATTTAGAATTTTATTTTGAGACAAAATATCAGTCTCAGAAAGCCACAATTTAAAAGGACAGCACCGAGCCCGGGATCGGTGCCGGGTGAACACGGATAACAAGCTCTGTCAGCCTGGTATCCCCCCAAGTTCACAATTTCTGGTCTCCGGCCGCCCCTTTTTATACACAAGATCGCGGAGTGAAGTCCGAAATTCTGACGTTATCCTCTCCGAGGCGTCTTCATTAATTATTCAAGTCCTGGTATCGGAGGTCTGAATAGACCGGTAGGGTGGAACAATGCTGTTGATGACCGGGCCCGGGTGTGTCGTGTATATGTTAATTTCGGCGGAGACGAGTAGAGATATCCATCTGAAGTGATTATCTTGGTCTCCGGACTTGTATCTTCTTCTTCCGTGGTTCTTTGTTTCTTTTCAGGGATTCCCGGCAGCAATAGTTTCAAGGCCCCCTCCCTGGTAATTCCAATCATACTTTCCTCGTGTCCCTCCTGTGCTTCCCAAGCCAGGAAA
Organism: Hirundo rustica; assembly: GCF_015227805.2. Classification (NCBI taxonomy): domain Eukaryota; kingdom Metazoa; phylum Chordata; class Aves; order Passeriformes; family Hirundinidae; genus Hirundo; species Hirundo rustica. The sequence continues at coordinate 83,982,250 of NC_053488.1, read as the reverse complement.
TTTTCTAATTTTTGGTTTCTACATTTTACCCTTACTTATGTTCATTTGAGCACATTTCTAACATTCATATTTTATACAGTTCAACATTTACCTTTTATAATTTGATAACACGAATTAACTTTAGCACATTTATCACGTAAAAGAATATTTTTTAAAAATATGCATCAGTTTGCTGGTTTTTGTTTTCTGCACACCTCCCGTTTGTTTATTTCACCTGTACATCTCAGTTCAACTTTAGGTAACCTGGTTGCTGAAAGTTTATTCTCACTTTTAAAATAAAGGAAGTTTTAACCTAATTGTTTAAATTAATGAGCTGCTCTGCAAATTTTCTATTTTGAACTGGAGCCACTCTCAGTTGGCCCTGCCAAACCAAATTCTTTGACCCAATTTCTAAGAATAAATTTCCTCCTGAAAGCTGAAAACAGCCACACCAATCCATACTGTCCAGCCTGCTGATTTTATAATGGAAATATGCAGAGCCCTCAGCAACAGTGATGCAAATTATTGTGTGGTGTTGTGGTTTGTTTGTTTTGTTTTGTTGGGGGTTTTTTGCCAGGCCTATTTTGAGATTCTGAGGTCAGTACTTACATGGCTTGATGACAAGGGAATTAACTGCACAAAGATCAGGTGATATTAGAATTTTAAAAAAAACCTCACTGGGATAAAATAGAAACATTCAATATTGTATGAAGCATAGATGTGCCATGGGTTAAAGAGCTGGAATGATAGGGTTTTTTGCTTTTACATTGACAAATGGATACAAGGGAAAGGATTTTGTGCAATCTATTAATTAATATTTTCTTTAAAATCATAATCAAATCTCTATGATCAAACCTTTAAATGTGTATTCTATAGAATGAAATATCTGGGTATCATATATTAACTGCCAGTTTCCTGCAACCATGCAGATAATTTCCCCTTGCTTCTCCTTTCTTTTTAGGCTGCACACCCATGTCAGGGAGTGGATCTCACTGTCACCTCTTGCCTGCACCATGAATCAGAGGCTGTTCTGCTGCCGAGCTGCTGCGCTTAAATCAAGCCCTGAGTGTATTTATTAATATAAACTGCATAGCAGCTGAGTGCTGTAATCCAGATAAGGCTCTGAGGAGGCTGCCATCAGTAACCTGGCAGCAATTGTACCCTGGCACGCAGGATTCGTATTTCTGCTCTTGCACTGGCTAGAACAAGACTTCTGTTTGCTTCAGCCAATGTAGATTATGCCCCTTTAATCTCTCCTGGAGATACTATCACACAGTGTTTTCCAGGGTGGGGTCATGATTGAGAGAGAATACACGGTCAGGACTTCTGCAAGGGCTTAATCTTGCAAAGTCCTCACTCAGTGAGAGCTCGGGGCACCAGTGCATAGCAAGCCCTGGCTGCACTAAGCCAGCAATAACAGGAGCATCTCAGGGAAGAGCTCTTTGGTGCCACGTCCCCAAATCTCTCTGGGCAGAGTGGGAGGCGGCAGCAGCACCAGCCCAGGCTGTTGAAGAGCAGCAATCTCTGCTCTCCCAGCACAACACTTGCTTTAGACACAGCAATAAATACAGTGCCAAAGTCTGGAAGGATGTTGGAGTAATGAGGAATTTAACACCAGGGAATTTGATCCATGGAGAGAAGCGTGGCAGCAGCAGCACCTCAAATACTTGTTGCAGACCCCAGGTTTTCCATTTGCCTCCTTCTGAAGTTGTGCACACACAAAGCAAGTTTTGTTAATGTGAACATCTCACGAACACAGACAAAGCACCCTCTGCAGCATATCTTCCCACCCTCCCTGGTGCAGGATGAGGTGCAGGCAGTGCTCCAGCTTCGGTGAGAACTGCCAAGGAGCCCAGCATAGTCACACAAAAATACCACACAGAATAATTTATGATATACTTGTGTTCTGACATGTTTCTTAGAGGTATTTTTTTCTGCTGGAAGCATACAAATATATTTCGTAAAACTGATGTATCTTAAGACTAGAAATTTTGTCACTCCATAATTTCTGTTTGTTTCAGAGAGGGGCCTGTGTCTGAATCAGGGCAAAGCAGGGATTTTACTCCCTTTGATTCAGAAACTGAGATCTGTACATTTCAAAGAGAAATATTTAACTATAGTCAGATGGGCTAAAACTGTGCTAGAAGGTCTTGTTTAGATTCAGCATTATTAGCAAAAACAATTAAAAGCTCTTCCTTAATAAAGCCAACAAAATACGACAAATTTGAAGGAAAAATAGAACTACGATTCTATACAGACAGCAGCAAGGATATACTCATAATTTGAAAGAAAGAAAGCACCCAATTTATTTGCACTCTATCTTTTAAAGGAGAAAAATGTTTTTACCTCCAGCTGTAGAGAACAGAACTATTTCCAGTTCATTAAAAGAGAATAACAGTACAGACCTTACCAGCCAAGCCATCAATAGCAGCATCAGTGGAAGACTTCCATCATTGATGGAAGACCCCAGCAACAGTCCTGAGGACTTACATTTCCTTCAACCACCATTTACTATTCAGAGAAAAGCTCTTCTGGGGCATGTGGGACACAGTCTGTCCACTGCCATCTCCATTTCTTTTCCTTACCCTTTTGGGAAGAGCAGCAGTAGTTTTTCAGCCCTGTGTCATCTCAGCCTTGAGAAATAGAAACGTATTTGTGCAGAACAGGCCTATTAGCTAAACCTCTGCTGCAGGGCACAGCTCAGGTGATCCATTGGATTTTATCTGCATCCCCTCAAAAGCCTCTGGGAAGCCTCAGGAAACTTAAATAATGTAAGGGCACCAAGCACTGAACCCAGCCCCTTGATGTTTTGAGTTCAACCACTTTGCTTTTAGCCTTGTCACCCGGTGAAGAGGAGGGAAGTGACGTTGGCAAAGTTTGCCTTGCAGTGGGGTGAGAGCATAGAGAGGCAGGGAAAGGGAGAAGGGGGGCACTCCAATGCCTGATCATTCCTCAGAAACATCCCTGTTCCTCTCCTGGCTCCTCAGGAACCCTCTCAGGTCTGTGAGTGAAGCGAGACTTGTACAGAACCCTGCAGTGAGCAGGAGCACTCTCAGGGCAAACCACATGGGACAGCCTGGAGAGGAGAGGATTTGGGACATCCAGGTGATCTGGGACATGGCTTTGCTTCTCTACGCTTGCTGGAGTAAGGATACAGTAAAGATAGAGTAACTGCGAGCATCAGCGGAGAAGAAAACCATGGCAACAGAAACTTAGTTCGTACCTTAATTTATTGCCATTGAGACATTTGCCAAGTGCCAGCTCCCTGGGAAAAATGCATCTTTCATCAGTACTGCACAGGAATTAGCATCAGAAGAATTAATGCACTTAATAACTGTCAAAGAATAGTGAAAAATGTGCATGAGACATGAAGCCAACTGTATTTATGTGTCCCTTCAACCTATAGCAAACATCAGCTAACCGGATAAATGTCACTGCAAGCTTGAATCATGACTTGGTGTCATTTTAAATTCAAGTGAAGCAAGGATTTTCTTTATTTAGTTAACACTGGAAGTGACATAATGAATAAAGGGCACAAGCTCCTTGTTTGTGTTGCAAATCTTCCAGCCTTTAACCTAGAAAAAGGTAAAGGCATTTCCAAAACAGGTCAGGTCATAGGCTAATCTGACTGGTTTGTACCCTGAGGAGAAGAGGTGTGTAGCAGACACGGGACCTGTCAGACCCTTTAGGCCCCTGGGATTTAGGCTGTCTCCTCCTCCTCCTCATTTTTCCTCCCCCATCTAAGCCAGGAGACTCTGCTGGCCTTGCTGCGCAAGTGCCTCCCATCCAGGAGAGCACCCGTGGAGCACGTTCATCCAGACCTCTGCTGTTCCACAAAGCAGCAGCACAGAAAACCTGTGGGTGGCTGTAGGAGATCCAGGGGTTTGTGTGCACCCCAAACCCGCTCTAACACTCTGCTCCTTGGCTTATCTCCAAGGTTATCTCCTGCTACCCCACACTCTCAACAGCACAACTTCTCCACATGGCTTTGGTGTCTCCCCTCCTTCCATATCAAAGCCTGCTGATTTGAAGTGTTGGAGAACAAGCAATCAGCTTGCCAGAGCATCTCTGGACTTTTCATCCTCTCAAGAGTCGACTTCTTGGTTTTGGCCTACAGAAAAAGAGAAAAAATTTTTCCTCCCAGATCTAATTCATTAAAAACGCAACACACGGGTTACAGTTAGGATGGCTACAAGTCATATTGTAACATTTCTATGAATATTTTTGAAGGAATATCAATCCCTGATTTATTTTTTTTTTATATATATATATCTATACTGCTTTACTAACAGACGTGACGGTCTGCTGCCAGATGCACACTGCAGAACTAAATCCTGGGTTTGCTTTCAGGACCTACACAGACTTTGGGAAACTTGGTTTGTGGTGGGCTTGTTTGGCTATCTGGAACAACTGCTCGTTCATATGTTTCTAGAAGATTTTTCCTGACCTGGCCCCTGGCCCCAGACTTCCCCCTCCAAATGATTAAACACTGTTTGTTTACACTGAAGGCAGTATAGCTGTTAAGCATTCTGTCTCTTAGCCTGTAGGCTTGTAACAAACTGACCACTTTATTCAGCCTCTTGATTTTAACAGGGAACATTATTTAGTACCACGTGCAAATTGGCATCTTAACTGTGAGGAAAATAGCGACTGATTCATTGTTCAGCTGATGGGAGGAATTACCCTCATCACTGTGTGATTCATCATGATTCATCCCACGCCAGAAATCATGAAGGAATAATTTAAAGCCAACTCAATACAGTAAGCTCTATATAAAATACATATATTTATAGTGGGGAAAACCTGTGCTTAGTACACATTTCTGATGGACAAAAGCAAAGTGTGGGGCCATCCCATTGCAGAGAAGCAGCACTGCAAAGATGGAAGTGTGGTTACAGAAACAGATGATTTCCCCCCACCCATGGTTCCCTGTGGAAAGCTGACTCTCAGAAGACAAGGTAGAAAAAGAAACAAGGCAGAGAAAAGGCATAAAAAATTTATCGTAGGCAAAGCAAGATCTGTGCAGGGGAAGAATGGCAAAAATGAAATGGCTACATATACTGACGAGACAAATAGGACATGGTAGAGCATCCCAAATCAGTGCAAAGCCTGGTGATTGCCTGCTTGCAGTGAGACAAACAGAGGACAGGTGACAAAAAGGGAAAGCACACAAGCCGGAAGAAAATAAGAGGAAAAAGGAGTTAGGAGAGCAGCAACACAAGGCAGATACTCCAGGACTCAGTAACGCTGAAAGATAGGGATAATGAGAAACACAGCCAGGAAAATAACTCAAAGACCGGAACGATTCAGGTTCCCTGATGGGGTGGGGTAGTAGGGGTGACCTTGTAGACAAATTGCAGAGTATTTCTGTGCCACAAAACAGTTTCTTTCAGGATCCTGCTATTGCCTAGACAAAGGGTTGCATGAGACAAAGAGCCAGTGGATATTGTTCCCATGGCACAGCTTTAGCATGTCCAGAAATAGGGGAGTTTCTAACCCTGACCTAGCACAGACTAGAAAGCCCTGCAGTGGTGTCAGGGTAGCACAGGCAGGGCAGCCCTGCAGACCAGGACCAGGTTATGGATTCACTGAGTGATCACTCCGAAACACTGTAATTGCCATCCGGGCTGCATTATTGCAATATGGGGGTTTTAATGGGGAGTTAAGAGCAGTGCTGACCTTTAAATACCCTAAGTATTTTAAAGCTGTGCTAGAAGATTTTACACCAATTATTTATTAGCATTATAAGTAAATGAGTTATTGTCATTCATGAATTCTGTAACAGTCAATTTGTTTCTCTGCACAGAGCCTTGAAGTGCCTATTTCACAATTTCTTAGAGATGTAACCATAGGAACTAAGTGGTTGCCAACAAAAACCCTCACAATTAATGACGATAAGCTTTCACCCTATTGAGTGATAGTGAAATGTATAGAGGGCTGATGAAATGCACCTCAAGGGCCATGGGACCCTGAAGGCAGAGGCACATCGAGTGCCTGTGCAATGCTCACATGCTGCCTCAGTGAGTGCATTGGCTCAGCTGTGCATTTTTGAAACTCTCACACAGAGAAGCGTGCTGTGAAATGGAAGACCAAGAAGGCAGATTTTCTGCCCTGGAAAGCAGAGATCCCCCTGAGCTGTAATAGAGAGGGAAGACAGTGCCCTTGACCCACTCCCTGAGCATCGCAGAGGAATGGGAAATGGCAACAGGGAGGAGCCACAATTCCCCAGGGGCACCAGGAAAGCTGCAGCACTGGAGGGCCATGCTCATGCAATTTGGAGCAGCCCCCAGAGCTCGCTCTCTGAAGTGGAGCACCCACCTCAGATGAGGTGTTCAGCTGTAGATGCCTCCTGCGCTTAAATATCTTCTGTGGAGATTATTCCTGTCCCTTTCACACTGGGATGAGGATTTTGCCTCTGTTCCCCTCTGAAGAGATGGGCTTGTTTTTTTCCCCTGAGCCTCTGTTGCTGGAGGATAGACAGCTCCACTGCATCCTTACACAGGGTGTGTGATTTCCAAGCAATAACGTGGTTTTCCCAAGAAAGGTTCACAAATACTCCATCTCTGGTGGCAATAATTTTATATGCTTAAATACCAGGCTAAGGACGAATGCTTTTGCTCTTGTTTGCCTTTGACCAGGAAGGCATGAGACATTCTTGGAGGGGAAAATGTTCAGTAACACCTGAAAGCAAACTGCCTTCTTGCCAGGGAGGGTGTATTCATCAGGAGTTTTTGACATTTACGGTAACAGGCTCAGAGGACATCTTGAATGACATCTTCATTTACTGCTTCAAGAGAAATACCCAGATGACTTTTCCCACAGCATGTTTTCGTGGAAATTAGAATATGGAGATTAGAATATGGAGATTAGAGGCATCCTTGCAAATGGTTTGGGGCTTCATGAGGTGGCTCTATCAGAAAGAGATACAAGACTTTCCTGTTTCTGAGATTCTTCCCAGAGTGATGCTGCAGAAGAAGATCATGAAGATCATGAGTGTGCTCCAGCTTCAGAGAGGAAACAGTTATTTTCCCACAAGGTAGAACACAAGAACAGCCACCTGGGGCCTGACCAAAAGGGAACAGAGCCTTTTTGCTGCCAGGGCAATGTTTAAGGAGAGGGTGCAGGGAAATGTGAGCAGCAGGTGAGGGGCTGCAGGTACATCTCTGTCTGGCAGCATATAGGGAATGAGGGGCTGCCAGAGCCAATGGGATCAACCCTGCAAAGGAACAGAACTGAGAGTTTGCTGTTTAAATCTTTGTGAATGAAAGCATCCAAAAAGGGGCACAGCAATTGTTTCCTTTTTTACTTGGGGAGCACTGCTACAGAAAAGTGAAATGCCTCAGGAGGGGTAACACAGGCAAGGTGCAGTTCTGCACACACACATCCATTTCTGTCTGAGCTCTCTGTATACAAATGCTTGCATTAAGTGATGCCATACTGATTTTTACCTTGTTTTCTTTTACATATTCTCTTATATATTCTCTTTATATTTTTTCTTTTTATTTTATATATTCTCTTTACACACATATTTGTGGCTCTGTAGCCTATTATTGCATTCATAGATAATTTTCCCAATACTTTTCCCTGCCCTGAGAGGAAGAAAGACAAAATATATTCTAAAGCTCCTATCCTGTCTTGGTTCTCTCTGGGAACCAAGGCTGAAAAACATCTTTCCAAGACACATTTTCATCAACAGGTTCAGTTTCCAGGGGGGAGGATTTAGAAGGGATTTGAACTGGGGTGGGAGCTGCATCACCGCCTGTGCTCCTAATTAGTGATTTTTGTCAATTATACTAATTTAATAAACTTACAAAATTTTATGAACCCCTGTGGGCAGTGGGCCTTTGTGGACATTTTCTGTACTTGCCCCTGGAGGCCTCCTACGACCTGTACTAATATTATCTCAAAAGCGTGTTGTTTCATTCCTAGGTTTCTTAGGGCATCATCAGTAGCCCCATTTTGCTTCTGCAGTGCAATGATCCTACCGATAAAGAAGCACGTTTGAACATTTGATGCCATTAAGTAAACTGTACTGAACCCTTAAACAGGTTTTTTGTTATCTCAGTCATCAGAAACACTCAGAGCCCTGTGTGTTTATATGTATCTGTCTTCAGCTTGGTACAGATACATAGTTCCCAGGAGATAACAGCATCACACCAGATAATAAGCTCCTGCTGCTACATAAACCACTTGGAGGAAGATGCACATTTGAATTTTTATTCCCTTGGCTTAAATGAGAGGCCATCAGCTCAAGTTTGGCACCATATTTAAATGTCATTAAGAGAAGTTCTATGCAAATAACAACAATAAAGATTAAAAAATAGCATGATTTCTATGGGAAATGGGCTTTATTGCAAACCCATATTTCTTTCCAGTCTTCATGCAGCACTGCTCGGGCAGACAAGAACTCACACCCTGCGAGGATGGGACTGAGAGGTGTCACAGGGATTTGGTCACCCTGGAGGGGCCAGGTGTCCCCCCCCAGGGAGGGATGCAGCCTGTGACGTGTGGTAGCCGTGTCCCCATCCAAAGCACTGCTGGCAACACATGGCACAACGTTGTGCAGTTTTATTTGATGTTTTATTTGACATTGACACTGATGTGGCCCCCAAGACACAGGCAGAAGAGGTTTGGAGACAGAGAGGTTCCATTTCCAGAGGTTTGAGCTCCTTCATGGCCCAGCACACAGGCCACCATCCATTGCTCCCCAACAGCAGCTTCTCCTCGTGGAGGCAAAAGGCTCAGACCAGCCAGTTTTGGTGGTTTTCTTCTCTTTCTCTGTTTCATATGCTGCTGAATTCCAGTGTGTCTGGTGCCACATCCCAGTCTTGATGAAAATCTTGGTGACCTCTGACGGTTTTAAGATCTCAAAAACTCATTTTATCCTTCATGTTTCATCAGGAATAACTTGGAAAATAATAATTTGTCCATATATATATATATATATATATATATATATATCCATCCCATCATATTATATTCTAAACAACTGCCTTGGGTTACAAGAAACCACATTAAAATGCATGCAAACTGAGTTAACAAATGTCAGCCAGAGGTCCCAAATATAAACTGTGCTTCTCAGACCCCGGGCTAGAAATCTGAATAAACAGATGTTCTTTGCACTGTGCCCTGAAGGTTAAACTTAACCTCTGTTAGACAAACATGGGACACTGATATTCTTTTCTAAATAAGAAAGGTCAATAGCATACATAATCAAGGCTTAGACCATTTGACATATTTTAGGCTTGGGGGTTTAGCAGGAGGAAGAGGAGGTATAGTACTTCTAGGAGAGGAGAAGCAGACAGACTCTGCACAATAAATCAAAGGACTGGGTTCAGAGGCACCCACTGAGAGGCAGCAGCTCCCTCTTTCCATACCTACTTTATTTGTAGCTTGGGCTCCACTGCAGCTGGAGGGAAGGTCTCCAAGCCACCTCCAAGGAACGGCTCCTACCTGACACCCTGTTCCTGGCAGGTTTTCCAGTGCACTCACAACAAGACCCAGGTTTTACTCTTTCCTACCAGTCAATTAGGACTTGAGATCTGGATGTGAGTAATTCCTCCAGAGACAAATTTTGTCAGAAACACTCTTATCCATAAGAAGGAAAGGTTTACATTCCAATACTCACAAGGAGACTTAAACAGAAGTCCAGAAAGATTTGTAAGAAGAACTGTTAAACAATTTTCCATGATCATAAAAAACAGAAGAGAAAGGGAAAATCCTAGCTGCTGTGTTGCCTTTTCTCTGGAAAGAGGAAAACTAAATATACCAAAAGACTATTTGTTTCCTCATGGGTTGGTCAGCGGGTTTTTATTTTTTTCTTGTGCTCCTTTTGGGCCTTACATGAATGAATTTTATTATTAAGTCAAGGCACACGTTCCTCTTCATATTTTTGCAATCTCTATTGATTTATATTCCTCTAGGCTGTGCTGCTTTTTCCTGCCTATGCTTCTATTCTGCTCTAACCTATCCTGCATGCCTTAATCTGTGGAATTCTTCTATTATCTTCTAATTCATGTAGATATCCATCTTTCTAGCAAAAAACTAATGTGAATATTCCAGCTATATAGTGCTGTGTGTGGCAGGAGCTGCCTCCCACACCCGATTGTTTTAATTTACCCATTTGATTTCTCTTCACCTAACTGAGTGAACCCTTTCTCTACCCAGGCCATGCTTGCTGACCACGGAGATTATTTCTAGTGTGGTTCCCATCCCACAGAAGCAAGGATTGCCAGAGTTATGTTCCTTCCTGCTTTGCTGGTTTACACTTCACCAACTAATCCAGAATGACTCTCAAGGACCCCTGTGACTCAAAAGAGCACAATCAAGGGAATTGCTTAATGATTTGCCAAGTTGTTTCAAGAATAGTGGGTTCAGGTGAGGTGACAATGCCTTGTAAACTGTCTGCAATGAGATAGGTTTTATTAGGAAGGTACAGAACTGTGATTGGTGATCATCTAATTGAATTTCAGGCTAAGTTTGCTGCCATTTGATTTACTGAAATGTCCAGAGTGACTCGCAAATATTTTGAAATATGGGGCTGGTGTGACAACTGTGCACAATGATACAGAAAATAAAGGCCTTTTCCATGCCAATTGGAAATAAACCCACATTTATTTAAATAAAGATATGAATTATTTATGGCCCTTTTGTAACATGAAGATTCTGATGCAGACACTAACACAACAGACAATATAAAAGCAGAAACTAAACGTGTCTTATCTGCCAATAATCCTGCAAGATATCTAAAGAAATAGTACCTTTTTTACCATAGCAGGCTGTTCTTCCCAACACAAAGTGGACATGAGTTTTCTATATTTCACCTCAAAATCAACTAGAATACCTTATGTACTCATACAAAATATTTTCACTCTGAAGTGGAATCTTTATTATTGTTATTATACAGAGAAAATATCTTGATTATATCCAGAGAGATATGCTCACTTCCATCATAAGCATTACAGCAATTTTATTGTCTCTCACTTAAAAGTCAGCATTCTGCAAAATTTAAAGCAAGGGGGAAAAAAAAGAAAAAAAAAAAAAAAAGAAGTTGAAAACGATTAAACAATGGAAGTTTCTTAGCCATTTTCCATGGGAACAAAGTCTTCTATAATCAGGGCAATTATTCCTTTTAAAGCATAGCTTACCATATTCAGTTGTGAGTTGCATTTAAATAGGGAATGAACTCACCATCTCACCATTTAACCATCTGCAAATAGTCTAAATACAGGACATTAGATCTGGATAAGAAATCTCTGCAAAAATATTCATTGGTATTTAGCACAAATTAGAGCAAACTCAGTTTTGTAGACAACATCAGAACTCTTTGTTCCTCACAAATTATCTGGAACAGTAGATATTTTTCTGTGAAATGGTGGCATTTTGGATGACTTTAGTGAAAGCTGAGGGAGCGTGGCTGAGGTAAAGTGTAATTAAATACTGGTTAAAATCAGTAGCTGGGCCTTGGCAGATTCAAACCAGAATCCCTGGGAAGGGGTGTGAACCTCACAGCCCTGCTTCAGAGACCCACTGCTAGGGTCGTCTCATTTCAATTATGAGCTGCCCTGCAGCCATGAATAAAAGAAATAAAATTATATCCTGGAGATGCAGCACTTGCTGCTTCTGTAGCATTAATGATGATTTCATCCCATCTTATCCCACCTGTAGCAGGGCATAGTTTCACCAATATCTTTTTAAAACACAACCCAACTCTCTACTTTCAGGGGAGGGAATCAGTCCACTGGTGCCCACAGGAAGACAGAGCTGTTGTTCAGGAGCACAGCAGCCAAACATCATTTCCAGAGGAGCTCTTAATTGACTGCACTTGTGAAAGATGCATCAAAATGTCTCAAAATGAGCACGCTGTCGCTTTTTTAATTTGCTGACAGTTTGCCCCCAGGTAAACCTCCAGCACACTAATAGTTTTTCTTGGCCAGCACAACCAATATAGGCTTAATATCTTTCTTTGCTAAATAAGAGGAACATCTACAATAGCTGCTGGGTAGAAAATTAACCAAGTGAACTCTCCAATTTGTCTGTCCCTGTCTGTCTCTCTCATTAATTTTTTTATGGAAATCAAAGACTAATTCTGTCTCTCTGCTTGTAATCACATTCAAAACATGCTCATGACTCAGTAATCTGCTTATGAACATCGCCGTTCTCTGCAGTAACTCTGCAGACACCCACATTTGGGGCGGTCTGAATGTTCACACAGCTTGCAGTTGCCAACACAATTTTTATTCCTTGCTGTTTTTGTCATTTTGGACTCTCCCTTCCATTTTGAAAGCTATCAGGGTGAACAGGAAACTCATCAAGCCAAAGTCAGAAGTCATAAGAAACTATTCACCACATTGCAAAACCCTGGTAAGCAATTTCTGATGGCTTTAGTAAAAAAACCCGAATTTACTGATGATGGGTTTTTTTTAAACAAGCCCAGCCTGAAAGGCCAGATGTGAAATCCCACACTTATCCCAATGCAAGGGAAGTCTGATCCAAATCTGTTATTTTGGCTTGAACAAACACTATTTGCTCAGTTCCTCTGCATACAGAACATAATGGGGATGAGGTTTTATTTTAAATTTCAACTAGTTGGCAAGATGTTAACTTTCCTAGCTGTATTCAGCATCATAATTACCTGCCTCAACCAGCAATTGGTTGCCTTCATACAGCAGCAATAATCTAGCTTTTTTTCCTCATTCTGCCCTAGTCAAAAAGGCTCTGGGGAGGAACTGTGGGCAGGTATCCGTGTCACCTTCCCAGCAGCTACTGGAATAAAAAGTGGCCAAGGAGAATTTACACTAAATGGCAATATCATAATTTGTGTGCTCCTTGATGAGGAGGAACAAAAGGCAGTGATGAACCAAGGACCAGGAGCAGCTCTGTGAGAGCACGAGGGGCACAGCTGGGCTCATCATTGTTATCCTTCCAGCTGCATTTTGATGGCTTAGCAACACAGCTAATTTTACCTAAGAGGGAAATGGTGAAGCAAAGTGATAATACTTCTTTATTAAGCAAATGTACTCTTATTTATAGACAGACTTTGGGTCACAAAAATAAAAGAGATGAACACAGATCTTCCTTACTTTTTTTTTTTTTTGTGTGTGTGTGTGTGCATAATTAACACAAATGTTTTTCTACATTCAAATCATGTACAAAAATCAATTATTTTTCCAACATGTGAATGTTTTTCTGACTGTATGGACAGCGCAAACACATTGTCAGGAGAGTTTGTAGCAAAATGCTTTGAACACTTCTACTTAAAACCCTGTTCTATACACAAAAACCACATGAATGTATTGCAGAGATCTGGTAATGTATTCAAATGTTCTCTCACGCTTCCTGCGATCACAGTCCCCAGAGCATAATATTTTGGAAGAAGCTAATTTGTTACATCATCTAAAGAAAACAAGCACAAGCTTCCCAGCTCTGCTCAGACAACAACACATAAAACCAAAAAGGATTTCTTTATTCTTCAAGAATGAACCATGAGTTGCCTAAAAAAAAGCTTTGATAAGCACATAAAAATAAACACCACAAATATGAGTGAGAGAGAATTCTAAATGAGACATTTATTAGACCTGGGCTGGCAAAGGAATAATGAAGTAACATGTGAAAACTAATTCTCTTTGATCTGACATGTTGATTTTTGTGTGTTTACAGCTAGGCAAGGATTTGCTGAAGAGAGGTGTCCGTGAGGACATGCAAGTGGCTCAGAATGACGAGTTTCTTTAAGCTGAATTGAACCATTTTTAAAAAATTACCTTCTGGAGAAAGTCTAAGGACAGAAACACACCTCTGCCAGCTACGCAAAACTCTCCTAAAAGTTCTTGTGCAGAATATACTCTACTTCTGATTATTTACAATTTCTTTTTTTTTTTTTTTTTTTTTTGCCAACTGCAGTATTTCCACATCAATCTAGAGCGTGCTCATTTTAGGCTTTAAAACTGGGTCAACACACCCTGAAAATTCACACCATAATGCAGTTCCTGAGCACAGATAGGCAGAGTTGTCAAAATATTCTCATCACTGAGTAAATTTGTGCTTAGAGCAAAACCAACAGCCTGGAAAACACAAGTACCCTGCGAGCTACCAATTAAGCCTCACATCAGGATAAACTTGTGTCAAGAGGAAATTATTTCCTTTTTACCTGGAGAGATTCAGCTCTGCTCTGCTGTACAGAGAAGGACAGCTCAGGAAAGAGTCCACTTGCCTAAAGAAGGGGCATATTCTTGCTGTGCTGTTTGATAAGGTGCTACAGAGAGAGCTCCTGTACCCTCAGTGGGGTGTGATCTAACCTGAGCATTTTCTGAGATTTCAAGGCAATCTCATTCCTCACAAAATGAAAGAAGAATGCTTTCAGGATACGTTTTCACAAAAGCCACGGAGCGTCCCCAGAACAACCCAACACTTTGTGACTGGGACAGAAATTTGGTTGCTGGAGTTTCCACACAGAGCCCTGGCATCAGTGAGGCAGAGTGGGGAGATGGAGCAGAGCTCCACTACAACCTGGATGTCAGGAAATCCACCTTCTTACAAATCCTCTGGAGAGCCTCCTTTTTCCCCAGTTGGTCTCTCCTTGCTTACAGCCTTCTAGGCTCACAAACCCTTTAGCTCAGAATAACAAGAGGAATTGAAAATACTGAGATATAGCTAAAGCTGCAGGAAGAATGCAACATATTTTAAATTTTTTGCAGTTTCTTTCATTTGCAGTGGCTCAAATTGGACTTTTTTTAGAGCTTCCCTTACTGCATCTAATTAAAGAATTCATTTTGTTTGACTAACAGATGTAGAAAGGTATTTCATAAAACAGTACCTGAACCACAGGTTTTCATTAAAAAATTGAAATCTGGTCATTTTTTTCCTGGTCTTCGGAACAGATTTAAGACAAGAAAACCCTCAGAGGACTGTTATCCCAGATTATGCTTACCAACCACTCTTCCCAGCTCCATATCAAACACAGAGCCAGATGGGAAAATGAGGTGGGTTTTCTCTTCCTGTAGCTATTCACACAGGCCTAAATGGGCAGGAACTGAGTCTACTTGGAGGACAAGATTCTGAGAGTGGATGGTCCAGAGGCCAGGGTTAAACCTCTGAACTAAAGGGAAGGTAGAAATGTATTAAAGATTATTTCATCACCTCTGGTTCTGGGAAATGTGTTACTATTCACTGCAAGTTGTGCTCAGATGGAGAAAACCATTTTGCTCATGGCTCAAAACATGGTACCAGCAGTTAAAGGTGGAATTGTTGGCTCCATAGAATCCAACAAAAAAATTTCCATAAACTTGGGAGATGCCAGATCTTCCTCTTGAAACATTGGCTGCATCTCTGCCTTCCTGCACTGACATTTTCCTGCTCTAATATCACTCTTTCCTCTGCTTTTACATGCCATCCTCCTTACTTAATCCTTCCTCCATTTAAAATGTATTTTGGGAAACTGATTTTTGAGGCACCACATTGCTCCATCTGCTGTATGTCTTTATCTGCTGCCCTTTTCTTTCACTTCTCCTTTTGCATCTTTTTCAAAGCAACTGAAAAAAATTTAACCTTTACTGCCCAGTGCCTTCCCAGCCAAAAGAGGGATGAGAAATCAAAATCTACCTCCTCTTTCCCATCCAAATACCTCGTGAGTGTTTTGGTCCTAAGAGGAGTCTGAGCTAACAGACATGAAATTTACTCAAATGTATTTTTTCTAGGCTGGTCCTAATTCAATGTTGTTGTGCATGGCTCCCACTCCCCAAGCAGCACTGCCACACATTTCTGGTTGGAAACCACAGGGCTTTGTCTTAGACTCCAGTGGGATTTAATGAGCAGGAAAATATCCCCTTTGAAACACCCCATGGCTTTCAGGCTATTGAATGGGGTGAATGTAAACTGAATGCTGAAGATCACATGATTTAAAAAAAAAAAAAAAAAAAAAAAAGAAATAGATGAATCTCATTTCCAACCAGATACATTTTCTAATAAGACACATATCTCCTTTCCAGTTCTGGTACAGCCAATATCATGCTGCATCTAATAGTGTGGCACACAAGATGGAAGGGTCAGAAGAGTTCAGCCTTAAATTTGTGGAAAAAATTCTGCTGTACATATTTTCCAGGTCTTGTCTGCCCTAAACTCTCTATCTGGAGATATGCAACATTCAACAGCTTACACATTTGACATTTCCCACTTTGACTGAATGCCCATTCACCTTCTGCTTTGAACTGTTTCAGAGTCTGTTAGCAAGGGAAGATAGAGCTGCTCAGAAAAATAAAATAAAATACAAAATATCACAGTAGTGCAAGCATGTTTCTGACTAACTAGGTTGAAAAAGGGGATAACTGCAAACCATGTGCTTTAAAGTACCCGAATAAATTGATTTAACATTACAAATTTGGCCTGTGCTATTCAAAGGCATCAATTTGTATTGTGTTAGTAGCCAATTCAAGAAGTTAATAACATTTCATTACAGTTAGTAATCAATTCAATAACAAATTAAATAAATATTAAATACTATATATAAACATTATTTTAAAATCTTGTTTAATACAAATATAAAATAATTAAATTCAATAATAGTTAATTGTTAATTCAAATAACCTATTGAATTTCTAAAGGACCTATGTAAAGAGAACTTATTTTCAATACTACAGTATCAATGAGGTATTGTAACATCATTTTTTAACCCCCCAAGAGGTGATTTCAAAAGTTAAAACTAAATTTCTGAACTTACAGTATTACCCAGAGGCAACCCTGTGTTGCACTGACTGGCACAGCACTAATCTGATTTTCAGGAAGCATTCAGCTTTAAATCCTCTTGTCATTAGGAAAGGAAATGAGCTGGCCTCTGCACAGCCATTACAGCTGTTAGTGATGAGGCTGGCAGGATAATTCAGATTGAGTCCTCTCTCTCCAAACCTCAGAGCAGCCCGGTGCATCTGTGCTCCAGAAATCCCTGCCCTAACCTGCACTGGAGTGGGGCAGGGTTGTCTCAGGTAATGGGTTACCCTTCTCCACCTCTTCTCCAAATTCCTCTTAGGTAAAACCCACCTCCACAGACTCTCTCCCTGCCCCAAGTGCTCATCAGGCTCCTGTCTCTTGTACATGGCTCTGCAACAAACAGAGAGACAGAAACTGCCTCCTGCCAAAGGAAAAAATTGCAAGAAGGAAGAGATTGATGTGGAACAGCTGTGCAGCAGATTTTTTTTAATAATTTGCTGAAAATAAACGTTAATGGCAAATTAAGAACAGAGATTAGCTCTGCAGTTCTGTGTCCTCAGTGGGTAACTTGCACTCACAAAAGTAAAGCCAGAGCTTGGCACCAGGAGCGTCTCAACTGGCAGCGCATCCCCAGGAGCCAGGCAGGGATGGGAGCGCGGCTGGCAGGGAGCTGCTCTCCACAATCTGCTCAGCTCTGGGCAGGCTCTGGCTTTTGGGAGCTCTTCTCGCTGGGAGCTCACTCAGGAGGAAAAAGGAGGGCACAGCCAAGTGGATCAGCTTGGCTGCTCCTCTCGCCTCTGCCTGGCTCCTGAGAGGTGACACCGAGGTTCTGGGCAGCGGTGGGGCACCATTGCCCACGGCAGGGAAGTCACTGCCTCTGCCCAGCCCAGGCTCCACTCTCCTGAATGTATCTGTTTTTCCCTGTTGCATTCATCAGTTCAGAGGACCAGATGAACCAAAACCAGACCTTTCAGGTCTCTCCACAGATTTTGTTTCCCATCACAGGAGCTGACAACAAGCAGGCAGCCTGCACCCCACTGGCCTATTTGAGTCATTTTCTGAGCTCACCAAGAACTCAAGCCTTTCAGTTTGCATCCCCCAAATTCTCAGCCACTCTCCCCACTGCTTTCCACCCCTGCAGTGGGTCTTATCCCCTCTCCCAGCAGCAGGGCGCCAGGAAGGTGAGTTCGGTGCTGTGACAGCCCCTTCCAATAAGCAATGAGATACAAGGTAAGGCACGCTCTGCCTGGCTTGTGGAATGTCTGCCACCTCCAGCAATGTCTGTTTCTCTGACCTGGTTCGGCCTGCCCAGAAAACACCCTCTTTATGGAGCCCCCAGTTCTGAACACGGATCTGTCAGTGCAGAGTGTGTCAGCTCCCCTCCTGCTACCTGTGATCGCCGCACGCAAAGCAGTCACACGGAGACAACAGATTTGCAGGGCAGAGTTGCTCCTCAGAAAGAGAGCAGGGCCGAGCCAGCCTGTTTATTTCTTACCTTTTTTACATTTGTGGGTCTGGTTGTGGATTGGCTTCTGGGGTTACTACCTCTCACCCCAGTGACCAGACCAGCTGTCAGTTACAATTATCTTCAGGCTAGAAATACGTAAACAAAGGACAGGGAATGAAAAACAAAAGGTTTGTTTATGTTTCCCATGCATGAGAAAAGCAAAAACTGCTCCTAATATTGTGCAGAAACTAAAGAAACTGGCTTCATCTTATGAACAAGTAGAAGGCTTTAAAAATCTCAGAAAAACCGGGGTGACAGCTACCCACTGAGTGCTGGAGCAGTGCCTCTGCAGGGAGTGCCTGGGCTTGGATTCCTGGCTGGGAGGCAGATGGAGGCTCCTCCTGAGGGAGGGAGGGAGGGAGGTTTCCCTGCTGCAGTCCTGTGATGTGTGAATTAAACACCTTGGCTCCATCATCAGTTTCTCCCATAATGACTGGGCACTGACAGAGAGGGATGAAAACACCAAGTCATTCCTCCGCCTCTGAAAGGATAAAGGCCAATAAAAGATGGATGTTGGCAGGCTGGCATGAATTACCACAAAGGCTGATGTTCTGAAGAGTCCCAGCTTTGCCAGCATGCCTGACTGCTTCACAGACATTGAATAACTTGACCCCAAACATGACAGAAACTGCTTGTGTCTGCAGAAATTATGTCAATTCATTTTGAGGTTAATTCAGCCAGCTCTCATCACTGCTTTTTCTTCAGCTGAGAAAAGACATTAATCTGTTTAATTTCTCCCTCTGTGTTTCAGATCAGACAATCCATTTACTGAATGTGATTGATAAATTAATTAATTGTGCAACATTCATTCCTTTCACTACTTCAGAACAGACAAACTGAAAATAAGTCACTACAAACCTCTATATATGAAAGATAAACTACAGATCTTTTAGGATATTTCAGACTTCAGTACCAGAGGAGGATTGAAAGATTGTTTAACCTTGTCCAGTCCAGTTCCTCCTCATCTTGCACCCAGTAAGAGATCACCAGCATTGCACAGTCAGACTCAAAGGTCTGTTTGGATGGATATATTGCACCTGGCAGGAGAATTTTCCCTGTATTACTTCATGCTCTTCTGGTTTGTTCTCTTACTCCAACAAGCACAATTCCTTTATTTTTTCCTTTTTGTCTTTTTGAAACAACGATATCCTACCATCAAGTAAAATGAAAGCATTTTCAGTACTGAACTTTTGCCGCTTTTATGTTTGCTTACTGAAAGAGCAAATTTGAAGAATTGCACGATATATGAGAGGAGAGAACATGGCTTGAAAGAAGCAGGGGTGGAAGGTTCCCAGAAGCAGACCCAGGCTCACAAAAAGCGAGCTTGCTCCTTTACCAATGCACACAGACAGGAGGGGCAGGCTGCAGCTGAAATACACCCTGATTAATGGAAAATTGTGTCTTAACATTGATAAACCACTCATCAAGAAACACAAAGCACATCCAGTTCCTTCCAAACATGAAGACGTTTACTATCTGCTCTATAAGCTTTATTACAGTATTTCCCACAAGTTTTATGCATGCAATCAAAGCGTCTACATCAAGTTCTGCACATTTTAAACACCTCCATAAAGCAGAGTAATGACCTTCCCCCTCAAAAAAGTTAATAAACCAATAATATTCAAGTTTTACATCAGAGAGGCACAAATACTAAATATATGCAAATTTCACTGATAAATCTGGAACGTCTGTGTATCCAGCATTTTGCACTGGAGATACTGGGACAACATCAGGAACGACAGGTGGCCAGTCCTGCCAGACAAGACGTGGGCTTTACAAACCTCTTGAGTGGGGAAACTAATGCAAAAAGGGTCATAGTCTTTGGAAATGAAAGGGCCAAAGCTGTAGTTCAAATGCCACCCAATCTACTAGTTCAACAGCAAAAAAGTCCTTTCCCAGGATTGGTTACAACCCCTCTAATAACACATCATTAGGAAAGGCAATTAATCAGTGCCATCTCTGCCTGCCTTGGGCTGGCTCTGACAAGGCCTACTTCTTTGTAAGTACAGAAAAGGAAAATGGAAAAAAAAAAAAAAATAGTCATTGGATTATTATCCACTTGTTCACCCCTGCTCTCTCTTCCACGCTCCAAGGACACATAACCTTAGGGGTTACCCACGCTGGGAGTCTGGCCCAATAATTACATTTCAAAACAAAGTTACTTGTCAAGATGAAATCTGCTTTCCCGATGATGCTGACCTTCTCTTCTTTTTGTACTGCAAAATAATACAAACAGAATGAGAGCACACCCTCCCCCACTGCCTCCCCCCACAATTTTTTTTTTTCCTTTTAGGCTGTATAATTTTAACCTCCAAAGTAGGCCAGCTCAGAAAAGGAGCATTAAATTTGTTACAGTGATTAACAAAGCTGTTATATCGTTAAAGATTACATGTGAAGTGTTTACCAAAATACCATCCACTTTGTGCAAATGGTTCCTAGGTGGTGCTAAGAAAAAGCATTCAGAATACAGAGAAAGACTAGAGAAAAGAGCCTGACTGAAACCAATCAGTCTGAATCTCTGACATTTTGGGCAGCTTATCACTTCCTGGGATATGAAATGATGTTATTCATCCATTAAGAAAGTCAGCACATTCCACAGAACACAGAAATCAGTGATGGGTCAAGGGTGAGGAAAGCCTTGTAGACTCCAAGATTAAATACAGTATGTCTCATATCTTCTGTTGCTCACTTACATATTTTCAAAATTAATCAGAAAATGTAGCATAGAGCACTTAAACATAAATAAAATGGGGAGCAAACCTCTCTTCTCCCTTCAACTCCTCCTGGCATTTGTGATGCCTGAAGATACAACCCTCATGGTGGGTTTTGGGGGTGTTTGTGAACAAGTTCTGGCATCTTTATTTCGGCTGTAGCCTCAAGTCTCCTCCACTGGTTGCAGGCATCCACTGGAGCAGGCTTGGGGTCCTGGCCAGGGCAGGAGGTTTCCCACCAGAAAAGCCCCACTCACCACTGTAATTCTGCTTTGGTATCCCTTCAGTTTGGTTTGATAGCCCTTGCTCTGTGGGCTTTCATACCTTTTTTTTTTATTTTTTAAGGACATTGCCTATCCCATCCGTGGCCCCGAGGGGCCGGACACAGGCACAGAAATTGGGAGTCACCTCTTCCTGCAGCTCTGCTCCCCACCCAGACCAGCACACACCTGCTGTCTGCACCCCTGATTGAGCTCTGGTGTTGGACAAGCATTTAATTACAGTTTTATTACCTTCGTTAGGAGTCTCAGCAAGGGAAGTGAACATTCCTGCGGAAACCTCCGCTGCTGTGCCCGAGTCATGCAAGAACTTGTTTCAGCAGAGACCCTCCTGCCCGTGTCTGCAGTATTTGCTGCCCTGTCTCATTTGCCTTCTGGCTCTCCCCTCTGCTCCAGCACAGCTGATATGCTGGAATAAACCTGCTGGGAAGAGCCTGGAGCTCAGCCTGGCTTCCCGCGAAGCACACACCTCCATGGACTGCCTTGGGAAAAGGAGGTGACCTTTAAATCTTGTTGATTTTGGCTTGGAATAACTCAGAGCTCTCTCTGTATGAAGGTTTTCAAAGAATATTAGTAATATACAACACTTTCATGGAGGGTCTGTTTTAGCTCACTGCTTTCTTATTTCCCTGATCCCCCCAGCAAATGACCTCTTCCACATCTGGCAGTGTCTGGAGCACAGAAGCTCTTCGGGCGCTGTGCTCATTTCTTGCTGGGGAGTGGGGGATGTTTTACACCTTGCAGTGAGGGATTTTGTTACCTTTGTAGAGACATTCTGCAAAAGCTTCAGCTCCTTTTAGGACTAAAATTAAGCCTCTCTCCCTGTGCGTTTAATTAACTTTTATTTGCCTGACATTTCATTTTTATTATTCTTAAGCAGTCTGAGGTTCTTGGCATTAAAAGCACATGTAAACCAATTCAACTGATAGATTATCTTCACAAAAGACTTTTTTTTTTTTTCTACCATCACACCACTCGCAATATTTTTCTGAGGAAAGAAAGTGGCTGCACAAATTCCCCTTGATTGCCTCAGTACAATGGACACTTTGCAAGAAAAAACAAGGGGGGAGAAAGTACCTGCTGAGAACATGTGGACACTAAATCAGGCACTTAATGCTTCTGGCTGAGCTCCTCAGAGTACCAGTAAGAGAGAGGGCAGCAGAATATTTATCTTATTGGGGAAAAGAAACATTTACTTCCTCAGTGGTTTAAAGCCTGATTTTAACCTGGTTCCCTAAGGACTGAAAAAGAAAATAATCTCTGCAATCCTCCACCTGGTTACTGACAGGCTTCTCCTCCCTTCCCTTCCATTTAGGCAATAGTTTGGAAAGGCCTTGGTGTCTCTGAGATGTGAAACCCCTTCTGCCTGAGTGGCCACCAGTGGCCACACAGGAGCAGGAGCAGGAGCCTGTTATTAATTATATGTCTATATACAGACACACAAACCTACCTAAGTTGCAGGTGAAGATTTTAGGAGAAACACTGCCTATAGACACACCCCCCCCCCAAAAAAAAAAAAAAAAAAAATCAATTAATATACTAAGCATTACCAAGACTTGCTGAAGTGCCCTCATGAGAGTCAAGAAAAAAAATATTATTTTTGCATCCACAGATTATCTCAACCCACAAAGTTCCACCTGTCCTTTTCAAAGCACTCATCATTCAGCAAAGAAAGAAAACCTGGAACCTACTGCATATGAAATATGTTTAGAGTGGCAGAGTTGGTATGTTGATTACATTACTTACTTTTAAATATTTTAACACAGTTGTGGATAATGGAGTATTTAATTAAAGAGAAATAAACATTAGTTTTCAATTTATGGGTAAGGAATGCCCTTACAGTATGGGCTGCAGGATATGATCCTCACTGTCTTTGCAGATTTATCCTTTGTACCAGACATGGAGGCTATAAATAACATCAGCCTTAGATTGGTGGCCCTCAGTAACTCTTCAACACTTCAGAGTATTCTGCTGAAAAATCGGTGTTCTCTGAAATCCTAATCCTGATTGCCAGCAATGTCTTCTCAGCAGCAATAAAAATAGTTTGGAGATATGCAGTGGGGGTACAGTGCTCATTATTAGGCTTACAGACAGCATTGTCTGTTTGGCTGATAATAAAGTCAACATGATGGTTTTGAGAATAGAAAATAATGTTTAATAAGCATCATGTTTGCAAACACCCATTCTATTCCTTTTTAATTTTTTTTTCTTCCATTTCCTATGATCTGATAGATTCAAAGTCAAAAATTCAATTTCGTTACTTCTACCCCCTTACTAAAAAAAAAAAAAAAAAAAAAAGAAAAAAAAAAAAAGAAAAAAGATATTTCAATCTGCATGGATGTGGAAAAGAACTATCTGAAATGCTTCCTGCAGAAAAAAACGGGCTCCCTGGAGCCTTTCTTGCCAACATCTCCCTAATTTCTCCCTAATATCTGATCTAAACCAACCATCCTTCAGCTTGAAGCCATTCCCCCCTGTCCTGTCACTGCATGCCCTTGTGACAGCCCCTGTGGTTGTTCACCAAATGGCAGGAGCAGACTCTTCTCCCAAGGCACCCTTTAACTTTGGGCCTCCTATTTAGCAGTGTCACTGCAACATCCTGAGGGCTGTCACCTGTCCCGTGATTTGCAGTGCTTCATTTCTGCGCGTTGAGACGTGGCTTTTCCCCCAGCTTCCAGCAGCCTGGCCCAGGTGTCTGCAGGGAATCTGGAGCTCTGTGCCCTCAGTTCTCTGCTCTCCTTTTTGTGCAGCACCTCGCCGTTGTCTCCGTTGATTCTCAAAGCTTGCAGCGCAGGATCAACCAGGAGTTGCTCTTTCTAAGGTGTTTCTGCTGGCTGTTTTTCTTCTCCTTCCCTTTATTTTTCTCCCCTCAGACAGATCTTTAAGAGAGAGTGCCTCAGCACAGGATTACTTTGTTTGGGTGCCAAATCCTCCTCTCAGTGGGGTGTAGTCAGGAGGCTTGCATCCCTCTGCCAGAAAAACTCTGCTTTTCAGTAGCTCTCAACCCCCAGCATCCCTCTGGCAGCCAAGGCAGGAACGAACAACCTTATTCCCAACCCAAAGTTTTTGGTTTTTTTTACTTTCCCTGCAGGCTTCATCTCCGCCAGTCACATCCCAACTCACAGCCGCCGCTCTGGTCCAGGTCTCTCTCCACAGTGTCTTCACACAACTGGCCTCCAATTTGCTGCTCTGGCTCCAAACAGAGCTTTTAAAATCGAAGTGGAAGCCAAGCATGGAGGGAGAAAGGAGCAAGCCAGCTCTCAATACAAGCTAGCCCAGCCAGCCTGCCCAGACCTCAGCTCAGCAACCACAGACAGAGCTCCCCCCAGCCTGCCGGCTCACAGCCCCGCTTCAGAGCAGATTAGGAGTCCAGAAACAGAAGAGACTTTTCATTTGCTGCTTCTCTGGAGATCTCTTGAGCTGCTTTGTGAGCAGCTCTCACTTCAGAGCTGGCGTGGCAGCCATTCGAATTCTTTTTAAGCAATCAGTTGTGGAAGCAATTTTAGAAAAGGAACGTAATTCTTCTAAGAGCCACTTCTGCCTGAGCAAATTCTGCTGTCAGCAGTGTCACAAATTAAAATGGGAAAAGAAAATTCTGCCTCTTGAGTGGGATGGGAACAGCAGAGGCTGCACCAGTGCCCCATGGCTTTGGTCTCCCAGGGACCACAGCTCACAGGGCAAGTGAGATACTCTGACCATGGAGGTGGCATCTCATCCAGCAAACACCACTGAATGTCCCACAAGTCTTTCCTCTCTAGTAAAGCAAGCAGATTGTTTGCCTTTCTTTTCAGCCTTCCTTTCCTGACATTTTTCCTGATTATCCTTCCCCAGCAGCGAAGCAAAAATTTCAGTTTCCGCATCAGTGCATCGGGTCAGAGGGTTTTACGCCTTGCACCATGGACCAGTTTCAATCATCTTGATAACACAGGTGCCCTGGAGAATACCTGGCTGGCAGAGCCTTCTGGCTCCCTCTGAAACACTTCTCTTGGGAATGGGAATGGCCCAGGACAATACAACACTCTTTCTGCTCTAGTAGAACTTTCTTTAGTGCTTTTTGACAAACACACAGTGTTCTGTGTGTTTTCTTTCACATCCCTCTCGCTTTCACACACCTCTCATTCATTGCTGTGTGCTGCTGGCAGAGAGTCCAGCAGAACAGCTTGCTGGTGGATAAGGTCTGGATGTGGCAAATAAACAGCATTTGGGGATATTAAATTTTTGGGGAACTATGGGGGGTATATACATGGAGTTATCCATTGTACTCATTCTTTCTTATTATTTTTAAGGAATACCTGTAAAAATGTTGAAAGACAAGGAAAAGTAGAAGAAAAAAATGAAAACTGCAGGAAGAGCTGTGTGTGGTATTCATGACTCAAGAAGAGCCCATGCTACGTGGCACCAGGCAGAGAAGACACACCAACAGCCGTGTGAAGCCCAGCAAGATCCTCCACTGGGATCCCACAATCCACACCCCCCAAACAGCCCCAACAGCCACTACTTGCAGAGCTGGGGTGACATTGCAGTTTTCTGAGAGGTTTGAATCAAGCTGTTGCAGCTATTCTTTTCTAGAAACAATGCAGAGAGAATTCTAATCCACAGGTCCAGCTGGAAAGGAACAGTGTAGGGAAGAGTAATTGCCCCTGAAAAATAAACTTTAATGTCCCGAGGACTGGTCCAATTTTCTGCACTTGCCAGAGACTCACTAATTAAGTAGCCTAGAATAATTTTTCTTTGTTTTTATTGTTTTCTACTTTAATGACAGAAATCCCTGAAGAGCAGAAGGTGAAGGGAGTCTGGCTCTGGTAGCACACTGATGTGCAGTAGCCCCATTCTAGTCCTTCCTCAGATACATCCCTATCCCATCACCACTTGACAGCTTCTTGTTATTACTAATTTCAGCAGGTAAAAGAGGGCAGACCTCTCCCTCCGCAGTCCAAGAGCCTGACTTTTAAGATTGTGTGCAATTAGATGAGAAAATAAACCTCAACATGTCATATACCTGATCTGGGCTGTAGTGGAAGAGAGATGTGCCAATGGCAGTTTCTCCATAAACTTTTGTAATGATGCATTTTCAGGAAAAATATATCAAGCCCCAGGAAAGACCTAAAACTGCTTAAGTGGCTGAGTCTCAAACACCCACATTTACAAGGTTAATATCTGTGAGGAACAGAGCACGCTGCACCATAGAGCAGAAAAAAAAGCCCCACTCATGAGGTCCAACAATGAAAACCACTATGCGATTTCCCTTTCCAAAGGGATCTGGAGATCACACACTGCAGAAAAGCTGGGAAAAAATAGTTTAAGACCATTTCTTTCCCCTTGAAATGCATGGCTCTGGGGAATCTGATGGCACCTGGATCCATCCAGCAACCGCAGCCGCCTGAACCCAGCAGAGACACAAGCATGCAGTGACCAGCTCTGGATGCCCTTTTGGCATGTTTTGTGTGTGGAGATTCTCCCCCCAAGCCCCTGAATTTAGTAGATATACTCCTAAAACCACACTGGAGAATTGGAGTTTGCATAATATATCCTCTCCCAGATGCCTCTGGGAACAAGGAGTCCTTTGGCAGGGAGTTTGAGAGAGGTTTTGCCTCTGCTTAGTGCCCACATTAAGCTTATCAGAGAGTCCAGGAAAGATCTGGTGTTTGCTTCAATCCTTGAAGCACGCCTGCAGCCATGGGGTTGGCAACTCACACCAGGTTTGCCCCAAACCCTGCCAAGTTCTGCTAGTGGTGGAATTAAAAAAAAAAAAAAAAAAAAAAAAAAAAAAAAAAAAAAAAAAAACAAACACCACCACAAACCACAAACAACCACTTGCTTCTATCTGCCACATTTCTCTGCTGGCAGAATACAATAGCAGAGATAGGTAATGCCAGCATGAATTCTGTTTGCTGACTGAGCCTGTTCTGCTCACTAGAACAGCTTTGGAACTTTGTTTGTGTTTTGCTAGAGCGGCCAATTTTCTCAGCACAGACAAAGCTGGATTCCCAGCTCCCAGCACTGCCAGGGAGGGGCTCTGCCTCTGCAGACCCTGGAGCAGCCTGGAAGCCTCTCTTTCTCCTGCCACTTGCGTGATTCCTCTGATCTTTAGCTTCCCTACTCATTCCAGAGGGTAGAACTGACCTCAGATGGGTCAGTTCAAGAGAGGACTTTTCACACCAAAGACTTCTTCTTGCAGTTTGTATCAACTATGTGTTGCCTTTCTGCAATTTTACAAATTAAAATTTTACCCAGCAAAACCCAAACATGACTCTGTTTAATACAACCTAGATGCATTATCTTTTTAAGGAAGGCTCCTTAAAAATGTATTTTAAAATACATCCTTAAGACGTATTTTAGTCAGAGCAGCAAGGACAGTTTAAAGCAGTGTTGAACTATTGAGTTTCTCCCCTAGCCCTTGATTAATGAGTATGAAATACCATCTACCTCATAACTACTCCCAAACACTCAAGTATGCTAAACAGACTTCTGGATCTCTCCAGCTTCTTGGGCTTGTGTGAAGCTGCAGCTGAATCCAGTTTGTACCATCAGCAGCTGGAGTTATTCTGCATTTGTCACTGGTACTACATTTGGCATTACACGTCTCTTAGCTGCAGTGGGGGGACACTGAATGATAGAAATGTTTATACCATGTTAATACTGTGATCATTCAGGCGGTTTGAATCTGTTAGGGCACTCAAGCTGTTGGAGTCCAGGGCATTCCTTTGGTTGCCCTGGAGGGTCAGGGACCTGGGCAGGGGGATCTGGGACCCCAGCCCAGAGCTCAGAGAGACACTGGCTTTGATCTCAGTCCATGGGAAAAACTTCCTACACTGAGAGAAGGTTTACAGGCCACAAGAGTGTGAAAAATAGTAGTTTAGCTTATCACAGGGTGAAAAAATAGTAATTTTAGATTCCTAGCATTGAAGTGAATGGGGACAAGATGGAGAATTTGGGGCGTTGTCTCCTTCTTCTTCTCCTTCTCCTTCCCTCACTCCATTTCTGCAGTGACGTTGGCACAAAGTAGTTAGTGAGGACTGGGTCAAAGTAAAGATGACCTTTTTAGTAATAGTGACAGACATTGGTGAGAAATAGTAAATAAGAAATACGTAGCAATTAGTATAAAAGATAAGGACAATGCAGCTCGGGGGGAGACGTGAGGAGTCCATGTGGCTGCGAACATCTTGTTGGACTCTGAGAAAATTGTAAGATAAGAAACAATAAATGAAGTATGCAACCTTGAAAAATCTAAACCTGAAGACTCTGTCTCTTCCTTTGGCTTGGCTCAGAGCTGTGCAGGGGGGCAAAGGACCCTGAAACCACCTGAAAAACGGGGAAAGCCCCCGACACAAGCTATGTGTCTGCCAAGACAAAAAGGCAGGAGAGCTTCCAAGGAATTTTGACTGGGCAAATCACAATCAAAGCCAGAAATGGCTCTCCTGCACCTCCCCTGCAGGCAGTCAGGACTGTGTCCTTTGAGGGACTAGCTAAAAGTTCTCAAATAAATCTCATCTATCAGTGGGAGCAAGACAGGCCTATGGAAAACAGATTTTGTCGAGAGGCACTCAGGTCTAGTAAAGCCATGCTCTCTGAGGGTGGCTGAAGACACCTCCCTGTCAAACTGAGGATCCAGTGGTTTCCTGAAGGTGTAGGGTGAAGCCTTGCTAAACCCCACAGATGGCTGCCCTGACCAAAACAGCAACTGCAGGAGAGAGACAGAATGGAACAGTGGACAGGCACGAACATCTGCATGAACCTCTGGCCACCAGCACAGCACATGCTGCCCATCAAAGGTGGAATGCAGGTGAAGGGGGCAGTTTTCAACATTTCTGCCAAGAACGGAATCTGTGCTGTCTTCCTACTGACAGGAGAATGTGAATACTCACGATAAAGCCTGAACAGAAAGAGCTACTGAATATTTTAATCAACTCAGTCCTCCTATGAAAAATAAGTAATTATCCTCTCTCAGGACCTCATGGATGGGTGCACACTTGCTGCCTGATGTAACAATGATCATTTATTTAGGCTGCTTTAGCTTAACAGCTAGAATTCAGCTCTTTGACTTCTCATGCTTAGAAAAGAAATTGATATACATTTTTTAAACCTTGAAATAGATATAAGCTAGTAAAAGCCACAAAGAGGGGAGGAAAAAGAGAACATTCAGTACAAACCTGACTAGAGTAATCCAGAATAGGTTTAAGCATGTTTCGCCTCGTATTACCTATTTCCTTCTAGACAGTTTTTACTGTCTTGTGCACCTTTCACCCGGTGAGCTTTTTCTACCTCCAGCTTCCCTGCCTACAAGATTAAATACCAACATATTCCATAGTCCTTAACGCACAGGAACTCAGAGATTGCTCTTCCTTGCCACCCCAGGTATTTTCCTCTGTAAACAAAAACGATGGACCTGCTTCCCTAGCTCTTTCCAACTCTTATCCAGCTTTATTTAATCTGTGCATGTATTTTCTAACAGTTACCATGTACGCACAGTGTCAGCTGTCCTTTAAAAGCTTTAATCTTTCTGTTAATCTGACTTGAGGGTTTTGGTTCTCATCTGCCTTTCTATTCCCCATCCATTGCCAAATAAAGGAAAAGAGCAAGTAGGAACCTGCCACCCATTAATTAATCTGGACAGCAGAGCACTTGGAAAGTCAGTCCAAATGCAAACTACAGGACACATAATTTTCGTCATCTTTCAGGAAAACCACATTTGATTCTTAATGGTAAATCTTTAATATTAAATCCATAAAACTAGTTAATAAATAAACAAATTACAGAAAGCAGAGGTAACAGGGGAAAAATATATTTTCAAATGAAATACATAAAAAGACACAAAATATTTCCAATTTTGTACTTCTTTCAGAGGTTCTGTGTATGGGGAAGACATTTCAGGCCAGCTACTGCCCTGCTGTCCCCTCTAGCTCCAGTGACACCCCATAATATTGCAGAAAGAGCTGGCATCACCTTTCCCCAGTGCAAGGCGCTGACTTGCATGATTAACTGGCTGCTCACCACTGGAAACACCAACACGGAAAATTAGCTTCTTATTTCAGGAGAGGGTTTCCCTTTCATCTTAAAGACCCACATCAGACTTCACATTTTATTTGGATCATAAAAAGTTTCACAGCAGAATCTAAGCTGCAGACAGCTTGATATAAGCTTAGAGAGCCATGGGCAATGAGCAATCATTCATTGTAATGTTCATTACCAGATTCATGATTTATCATATGACTTTTTTTTTCTAATTATCTCTTTATTAGTGAATTCAAGTACAAATGAAAAATTGCAATTACAATAACCCCAAAACACCACAAAAACCCTAAAACTAACCAACCAAAAAATTTAAACACTGCAGGCTGCATTTAGAATAACCAGAAACTGTATTTTTAAACTCCAATTTAGGCAAGTGCTCTGCACAAATATTTGTCTATACAAAGTACATACGAACTTTCATCATCTCACTTTGCTGAGGAGAGGAAAAATGAGGATGCTATAGGATATATTCCAATTACATTCACCCAGAGCTCATATATGTCATACCATTATTACTAATTCACATTTGTAATATCGTAATATGGATTGGAATAATAACTTAGACTGGAAGCTATTTCTGGAATTGTCTAGTCCATCCCTTGCCCAAAGGAGGGCCAAAGTCAGAGATGGACAAAGTTCCTGGCATTGCATGCTCAGAGAGAACATTTCAATTTGAAACTCTGGTCAGACAACCCTTTAAAAGTTTCATATCTGGCAGATGCATTACCTGTCCAACCAGATTTTCCACCTCACCACCATGTTCTAAGCACATTTCCATACAGGTGGAATAATAAAGCAGGGACATCAACAGGACTGTCACAAACCAAGGCTCTTTCTGCAGAGGTAAAACAAAAATGCACCTGAAATGGGTCTTGCCTCAGAGACCACAGAAACCAGTGCAAAAGGGACCGAGAAACCAGCAGGGGACAGATTTAATGCCCATCTCCATAAAGATAAGTGAACCTGAAGATGTAGGTAATTAACTTCCATGCAAATGAGACATAGCTGCAGCCAGTTTTGGCTCAGCCTGTCTGCTCCTGAAAACAGCCAGTGCTTTGCCATTGGCTTCATTGGCAGCAAGACTCAGCTCTCAGCTCAGCATGGAGCTCGCTGGAATTCCCCAAAGCTGTGCCACAGGCTGTGTGCCCCGTGGCAGCCCCACACATCTGGACTCTGGTCCCCTGTCCTGGTGCTTACCTGGACCACCTCTACCTGCTCTCATGAGGTCTCTGTGGGGAATTACTGAGCCTTGGATGGAGTCCACCGAATCCCTGCAATCCCCTGCCCAGGAATACACTATTTTGGGCACCAGGATGGCAAATCCCCAAATGCACATATACTCAAATTAAAACAAAGCCCTCCATTCTTAATGGGAAAAAACCACAAAACTCCAACAACGAAATGCATCACTTTTTGCTTATTTGTTTCCCATTTCCTTTGTACGAGTCCTCTTTGCCAAGGTCTCCAAAGTCAGTTTTCTCCTGCAGATTTCGCATCATTCCCAGTTTCTACCAACAGCAGCCAGATTGGCAGGCCATGAGGCACTGCTCAGTCCATGGGACTTAAAAAGTCTAAGGGCTTTAAAAGCTTAAGGGCTGTGTCTACAGCTGGATGTTTCCCTGGCAACATGGAGAACTTAGTACATATCATGATTTGCAGTGTGCACAGATTTCCTCACCTTCAGCCCAGAGAGCTGCAGGGCACCTGCAGAACCTTTCCAGAGAGCTGGAAACGGGAAAATCCCCAGCTGCCTCAAGCATCCAACCACCTCCAGCCCAGCTCAGGTCAAGGCTCATTGCTATGCACTGAACAGCTTTTGAGGGGACAGAGCCTCCTGTGATAGCTTGTGTCCTACAGAAAGGCCACACAAAAGCCATCAGACTTGTATTGCTCTTTGTTCCGGCACACAACAATGCCATAAAATGAAGAAAACATTGCTAGAAGCACAGCTTAAATTAATTTCTCCTTAAAAAAAATATTGTATGTAGCTTTACGTCAAGGATTTTGAAACCACCTAGCAACTTGATATTTAGTCGAGCAAAGCCTGTGAGAAACACAGATCCCACATCCTAAAACTATATAAATGGAAAACTCAGGCATATCTTCACTAGGAAATTAGCCCCAATTCCCATAGCACAGCTGGAAGTGTAACAACATCTCCTGATCCAAGGCAAATTACACAGAGGCCTTGGCCTTCGATAATGAGCCCTGGCTTCCCAGGCTATAGTGTCAGGCAGGGATGGTAAATGTGTATTTGGAGCCAGTGTGCAGAGGAAAATGCGTGCCACACAACTCAAGTAATCAGAAAACATAGGAACCACATGATCATATGCAAGAAATGAACAAAAAAGAATCCAAACTCATCTCCTTTGCTCCTTCCCACTGAAGATGTTTTAGCATATTGTTCTTCAATGCAATTCAAATTATCAGCTGATGGAACAATTATCTAACTAAAAGATTTAACCATGATTAAAGTCTGAACAAGCTGCTGAACAAACGCCTACTCAGCCTCACTTGAACTTCATTTCAATTCCCCGCACGCTGAGTGCTTTCAGCTACGGATTTTTCTGACGATCAGGCTGGCAGGGTTCCAGGCAGCATCTCTCACCTGCTCACCCACCATTTATAGCCCAACCCCCCAAAACAAAGCAGGGTTACCTGGAGCAGGTGACACAGAAACGGTTCCAGGTGAGTTTGACATGTTTCCATGGAGGGAGACTGCATGACCTTCCTGTTCCAGGACTCTGCCACCTTCAATCTAAAGAAGTTCTTCCTCATGTTGAGGTGCAATTTCTTATGGTTTAGTTTATGAGCATTGCTCCATGTCCAATCATTGGACATCACCAAAAAGTCTGTCACCATCCTCTGGTACCCACCTTTGAGACATTTATGTGCATTAATGAGATCCCCAATCAGTCTTCTCTTCTCCAGATTAAACCTTGTGCTAAGGGGCTGTCAGAATGACACTTTCCGGCAGTCCAAGAGAAATCTGGAAAACTTCTTGAAGCTCCCATTATAAACCACACCATCTGAGCTAGATCCAGGTAGTCACTGGTACCTGTACATCAGCAGGTCCCACAGAGCCCATGTGCAGGTGTCCACATGTGCCATTTTCAGCCCAGTATATGACCTTAGAAATCATATTCCTATTTTCAGTTTAAAATCTCTGATTTTTTTTTCCCCCCCGTTTTAAATGGAAACTTATTCAGACAGCAACAGAACTTGAATCTGACTGTGCTAGAACATCTGCACTCCCCAGCAAAGCCACAACTCTGGGAGCCACTCGGTGCTGCCAGTGCCACGCAGGGCACCCAGCTGGATCATTGCAGGTGAAATGATGCACAGGTGTCACCCACAGCCAAGGTGACGATGTTTTTCCCATAGAGAGGCTGCAATGTCCCCTCTGAACCAGGTAATGGCCCTCCATGGCAGGCCCTGTGCTCCAACACCCTTTTCCAGGAGTCCTGCAGGGCTCTGTGGATCCCTTTGGAAAGGACAGGTGCATTTAATAGATGATTTCTGCAGAAGGGGCCAGTCTGCTCAGTCCTGAAGCAGAAGATAATTTCATAACCTTGTGTAATAAACAGCACCCTAATGAGTGCTGGCAGAAGGAGCAAGGGCCAGCACTCCCCTCACCACACTCTGGCAAGGCAGCCACGTCTCCCTGACTTTCCATGGACAACGGGAGAGCAGACCCAGCAATTTGTCTGTGACAAACAATAGAATGCATTAAAAGAAGGGGTTTACAGCAGTGAAATGGCAATATGCCAAAGGGGACTGGTGGGCTTCTCTATCACTGGAAAACACATCCACATCCAGGAAATGTCACTGCCTTGTGGCAAGAGCCAGGGGTGTTTATTTTGGGACTACAGCCACAGTCATCATTACCTGCCACCGCACACGGCTCAGCCTAGAAACACACCAACAAGGAGCAGGGATCATCCACTCAGGAGAGCAATAAGGAGTACAAACACAGCCTGGGCTTACTACAGCTCCTGGGCTAACTCTGAAGCATTTGAGAAAATGCTCAAGTGTTCGTGTCAACACAGTATTATGCCATGAGTAGCTGAGAACAGAGAAGATTAAACTGACAGTCTGTATCCTGATTTATGACATAAAAATTGCAGGATCTTTACTCACTGGGTTTGAAAAATAGGTATGCTGCTTGACTTTTTAATTAAATTATGAAGACTATTTATTATATGACCATAAATTGTTTATATAAATACTTATGGTTTTGAGGGATCTCAGTGCAAAGGACAAATAAAATAAAAAATAATAAAAATGTATTTTTTCCATTAAATCAATAGTAATTTAAGCATGCCAAGGGCCACAATTCTATTTGAGAAAGACTGATCCTCCCACAGGAAGAATTTTTAACTATTTGGCTGGCTCCTTACAACTTCCTTGGAACAGCTTCTCTGGGGAAACCAACAGCAAAATGTTAAAACCTGTTGATTTTAAATGGCTGTTTATAGTTTTTGAAAATCACCCACATTTGCACATATCAGGCAGAAGATGAGTAATAGATATATAAACAAAACTGCCCACAGGCTTGCTAAGTAGAGTGGAACACACCACAGTGGCAATAAATGTAATCTGTAATACCTATTTCCCCATATATGAATTCCATAACAGGTATTAAAAGTTACTACATCATAGAAGAGGATCTACAGGCACACAATTACAGCTCTGAATTTTTACCACTGGTACGAAAAAATAAAAATAATCTGTTAGCCTACAATAATGTTAAGATACTTTCAATGCCATTTGGATGACAGAAAACTGTAAGGAAAAACTACAGCTGAAAGAAGCTAATTATGGAAAATCCTGTACAACATATTGCTGAACACAGAGGAGAGTATAACTTCCACTCTTTTCTGCATTGCAGATGTACAGATTTGTTTAGTTAAATATCCCTGAACAGTAAAGAGAAATTTCAGCATAAAAATAATAAATTTTGGTAGGGAAAATAAGAAGCAGCAAGCTGACACGGGTTGGGAATGCTTCTCTTTCCTTCAGTGCATCTTCACGCACATACGCAGGGGGATCTTCCCCACAAGGACCATGTCTTGACAGATACAACAGGTTCAATGTAACGGCTTATTTATGTGCACAAATAAATATAAAAGGCTGCAGAAAACCTCACATCCTACAGAATATTAGATATGCAAGCCTAGGGCATGAGGCTTGCAGAGTGTCAACTCATTTAGTCCCTAACAGGAACACAGGAATGCCTTGCAAACTGTTATTTATGGGCACTGTGTTTGAAAGCAAACCACCCCAGAGCACTCACCTTTCCCTGGAACCCATTTCTGGGTTTGTCTAGTACTTCCTATTAGAAATTATGCCTGTCACCTATTTTTAAGAAGGTCTCACACCTCTGCCACTTGCTGCCAGACACTGAAATATAATGGGGAGAGAAGCCCCCAGCTAAACAAGCTCTTTTTCGTCAGTTTGTTCTGTTTGGGGCTGCTTGTGTTCCTTCTGCTCCTGGTGCCAACAGCAATATTTTTTTGCAGCCTGTCAAAACAGTGATTAAATCCAAGACTGCAATCTAAAGCCAGCCCCAGCAGCCCTAGAGAGCTGCAGCAGAGGCAGACAGATCCTGGCCGTGCCAGAGGTTTCAGCAGGCACCTTGCACAGGGAGGAAGGATGAGGGGAGGGAGACCACAAGCACATCCCATCCCTTGGGTGGATTATCCTGCAGCAGTAACAAATACACCTGAGGGTTTCATTTCTCCATGGACATTGAACCAGCAACCCTTTGCACCTCAACCTCACCTCAGCCTCACCTCTGCTGCACACCTCTTTATGGATTCCTGCCTGATCCAGACTGCAGCAGAGGAGCCCCAGCCGCGCACAAGCACATTTCCCAGCTCACCCTCTCCGGGAAGGTGTCTGAGATGTGAAGACCGGGGGCAGCAAAAGCCGCATCCCCAAAGGGATGAGGAAGAAATACATGTGCCAGATAAACCTTTTTCAGAGAGAGAGAGAAGGTGCTGCTGGTAGCCTCAGGGAGCCTGCACAACAAGGCCATGCACGGGGAGAAGAACTCAGAGAAATGTTGATTTACCAGGAGGCAGAGGCAACGCCTGCTACTACGGAGGCAGTGATTACCTCTGGGTGAACAGGAGGGTCTGGAGCTCCTGGAACACACCTCAGCAGCCTCTCAGGACATTCATGGTGAATTATTTGCCAAGAGTCCCAGTGCATGTTGCAGCCCATCCCTGGGTGCTGAGCACTCCCTGATCCCTTTGAGCTTGTGCTGCGCTGTGCCAAGATGAATTTCAAAATAAATCACCTGAAGCAGATCCCTTTCCCAGGCTGCAACACTCAAACACCCATGTGTGCTCACTACCTCTCCAAGGGGCCATCGCATAAAAAAAATTTAAACATTAGTATAAAAATATCAATATAGATATGATTATATTAATACAAATAAAAATATAATAAATAGAAAATGTATTACAACATTGGAAAACATGGAATTCTGCAAAGCTGAGAAACAGAAAGGGATGCTGTGACTTCCTGAGCTTCTCTAATGTTTGTGATTCATCTTGGAGTACCTGGTGAGAAAGCAAAGATTTTGCATTATGCAGGTCACATTCTTCCACTAATATTTTTATTCAGAGGCAAATTGATGCGCTTCTAAATATCTTGAAGCTATCTCTATATTCACACTTGTTTTATGGTGTATCTTTCTCCTTCTTAAAAAAAAACTTAATAATGCCAATTAAATATAAAAAGCTGTGTAAGCTGGATTGGTGAGGCTTAAAAATGTTTTGGCTGATTAAATTTGGAAAGGTGCCTTGCTTTGAAAGTGTTTTCTTTGCCCCTGTGCATAGAGCCAAAAGTGACTCCACTTTGCAGCATATTCCCGCTGAGCACCAGAGAAGTGGGCTGAGAGCACAACAGGCCTTTCTGGCGAAGACGCACCTTCAGCCACCCTTTATCTTTCTTCCCTTCCATCCCCATTTCACATTCCCTACACTTGCTAAGTCATATTTGTCTATGCACAAAGTCCCCCGGGGGAACTTACCAGCACCAGGTTTACGGAATTAGCACTCTACCACCTACTACAGAAAACAGAAAGGATACAGGCAAGCCAGGGTTCCAAGGAAAGTGGGTATAGAAACCCAGGACCCTCAGGATTATGACAACTGGAAGAGGAGCAAGGAAGTCATATGTCTTGGTCAAAAGGGTTTTTGTGAAACCCTTCATTTTCAATGGATCAGCATTTTCAAAGGAGAAGATGCATCATCGCAATATTTCTCTTCAGATCTCCTACAAAGACACGCCACAATAGTTTGATTTGCAACAAATCCCTCTATAAAATGTGCTGAGCTTGCAGAGATGTCTGCCTGAGAGGTTATATGGAAGATTTGTAGGAGTACAATCAAAGATGAAATGACATGTTAACTTCTGGATTATAACTAATCCCTCTGGAAATAATAATTTATTTAATCAAAAAAATAAGATCAGTTACATTAACCTTGAAATATCTACTAACAGCTACTCTCCAAGCTTCACATGCACAGATGATGATGTTTAGCACTGACAGTTCCCACTCTGATTTTTCACTCTATTTTTGTCATAAAACAGTGAAAAATAACCTCAGGCCTTCTTACTGTTTTGCTTACAGGGAATGAAATTATATGGTAGGTAATTTTCTTCTCACGTGCCCCTGTTTAGCTCAGGCTTGGTGTCAGCAAAATTGCTGTACTTCATTTAAACTCAACCGGGAAAGAACACAGATGCAATTACTCCATGCAGAGCCTGTGGACTATTAAAAAAACAAAATCAAAATATGTGCTGGAGTTGGGCCCTTGTTTGAGACATGTGTACAATTTTTTCAGGTGTTCAGGAGGCCTTCCCTAACTTGG
Organism: Hirundo rustica; assembly: GCF_015227805.2. Lineage (NCBI taxonomy): Eukaryota > Metazoa > Chordata > Aves > Passeriformes > Hirundinidae > Hirundo > Hirundo rustica. The sequence goes on along the minus strand of NC_053488.1, from coordinate 83,944,179 downwards.
GCATCACCAGGTATTTCCAGTTAGAGAACTGGCACAAATTTTAAATTCCTTATGCCCCCAAACCCACCATGGATAAAACACTCACAGTTTTTTCAGCCTGTGCTGCTGAGCTGGTGGGCTGAAGCCTGAGGGAGGGACTTTTAAATTTTTCTTTTATTTTCATTTATTCTTCTGATGGTTTGACACTGGTTGACATGCCAGGCACCCACAAAAACTGTAATAAAGGACCCTTGAGTTGAGATAAGGATTGGGAAAAAACCACTCTAAGGGTAAAACAGGTTCAAACTTACAGGTATGAAGTAAATTTATTTCAAAAGGGTCAGAAGAGGATAATGAGGAATAAAATAAGCCTTCAAAACACATTTTTTCCCACCAGCCCCTTCCTCTTTCCCACCAACAGTGCAGGGAGTCAGGGCATGGGGATTTTGGTCAGTTCATCACTCAAAATTTTTCTTCAATTTGCTTAGGTAGAGGAGTCTCTCTTCTGCTGTGCCATGGGGTTCTTCTCATGGGAGACAGTTCTCCATGAAATCCTCCAGCATGGTTCCAATTTCACAAACAGCAGTCACCCCCAGCCTGCTGCAACCTGAGTCCCTCCCACGGGCAAAGAGTCCTCCCAAAATTACCATGGTGTGGGTCATTTTAGTTCATGGGTTATATGTAGTCTTTTAAGGATAAGCTGCTCAGGTTTGGAAGCAAGGGCTCTCTATCATCTAGCTCTAGCTGTAGCTCTAGCTCTATCATCTATCTTTGGAAACAAGAGCCCTCTCTGGTCGGATCTTCCATAGGATTACAGTTTTTCAGCATCCACCTGCTCCAGCATGAGCACCTTTTCTCATGGGCTGTGAATGGACCTCTGCATCCCCCCATGTATTTCATGTATTTCAGGGAGAGAGTTTATTTTATTATAGTCTTCACCATGGCTTGCAGAGAAATCTCAACTCTGACGCTTGGACCACTTCTTCTCCTTTCTTTTCACTGATCTTGGTGCTGCCATGTAGTCTTTTTCCACATGTCCTCACCTCCTTCCTTTTATCCAACTAGGAGGAAAACCTCCCCCCCCCTGCTGCTCATAACTGCCATTGCTAACGAATTCCACCAGTTCAAAGATTTCTGCAGGATCTCACAGCACTGAGAAGTTGATTTTGTTTAGGTCCTGTGTTGTAGAATCGCTCACCATATTTCCACTGCCAGCCACTGGCCCGGCCACCACCGCACAGGTTGTGCTGGCCACTCTGGCACTGGCACCATTCAACACCTCTCTTCGTGTGGGGTGCCAAAAGGAGAAGCCACCGCCACTGCCCCTGCCCAGGTGGCTATAGGCAGCCAGGCAGGTGTCCTAGGGTGGCTTTATGATGGTTGTCTCCCCAGTCATCTGTTCTGTTTATGCTGGATATTATGTTCTGCACATTTAAGACTGGTTCTGAGAGCGAAGGGGTGAAAAAGCAGCGTGGAGTTTATTTTCAGAAACTGCTCCTGCTCTCCTGCATTCCTTCTCCTGGACTGTGTTGTCTGCAGCACAGACAGCAAGAGAGAGCTCTCCTTTGCTTTTTGTTAGGTTTTTTTTAGCTAGCTGAGGCAGAGAAGCTCCTCAGACTGTGGCTTTTCTTTTTCTTGGAACTGTTTAAACTTGCTCTGGACTGAAAACCCAGAAAAACGCTGGGACCTCACACCTGTGGCTCACTGGGGCCCAGGACATGGCATTTTCCAGTGCCAGAGGGACTGATAAGAGACTGAGCAAGCTGAGCTGCACCCCACGAAAAGAATTTTCTGAATTTGCCATCTCTTTGGAACTGGGAGAGGTTTTGCTTAATATTATTCAATTTTTATGCTTGTGAATACTTTGCTTGTTAAATAAAGAGTTTTTTCCCACTTTTCTCCAAGGAGATCTTTCCCTGAACCAGTTGGGGGAGGGGCCACTTGAATCTGCTTTTCTAGAGGGATCCCTCTGGGAATTCCCTCCCAAATTTGCTTTAAACCAGGACAGCAGGCAAAGCTCACTGTGGGCTGAGCTGAGATGGTGGCGGCCGCAGTGGCTGCAAGGCCACACACCAGGGACCAGGATGGTCTCAGAGGCTGCACCTCACCACCCCTGAGGAAAAAAAATCTGTTCCTGTGTGGTTTTGATTTTCTTTTTAAATATGTCATCACAGAGGCATTACCAATTTCTCTAACTGGGCCAGCAGCATGTTCATCCTCAGAGCCATCAGGGATTGGCTCTGTCAGACTGGAAGCTTCCAGCAGCTTCTCACAGAAATCACCTCTGTGGCTTTCCCCCAGCTACCAAAAACCAGGCTGTGCTAAACCAGGACACCATATCATGCATAATTGAATTGCACCACCCAGCCTGGTGTATTTTTGTCTCAAAACCAGCTCTGGATAGAGATAACATCCTATGGCAAGTGTCAGTCAGTGGTGTCCTTTGATCCCTGGTGCGTTGCTGCTCCCGTGCAGGTGAAACTGTGCCTTCACACACTGCACCAAACACCTGCAAAATGAGAGGTTTTACAGCAATCCCAAGCTCAGCCTGGCCATTTCTGGAGAGCAGCCATTCTCAGCACCGGAGCACTCCATGAGGCCTGAAAGGATGAGCACTGAGATTTGGATACAACACATCTTCATGGGAGCAGCACACACAGCTCTGTGAGCCAGACAGAGGAAAAGGCAGGACCATCCCCCCAGGCATCTCTTCTTTCTTGATCTTTTCTCAAAAGGGAAATTCAGAACAAATGAAATGGAAAAGGTGATTCAGATCCACTGTTAGGCAAACAAACTAGAGAAATATCATAGCTATTTTGCAAAATCAGGCCTGTACAATGCTAGAGCTTCACAAGCCCTCCAGAGGAATAGACACAACAGAAATTGCCAAGAAAAGGATGGTTCTGGAAGAATCAACAACAAACTGGAAGGCAGCATGAAGCTGTGGTGTACTGCAGTCAACCTTGAGCCACACTCACAAAACTGCAGCACTGTTCAGTTTTGCTGTAAAGCAGTATTGCTGCAGTACTGCTGTAAAGCAGTGCCATTCAGCTACTGGCTGTGAAGAGGGCCCGGGATGGCAATTTCCTGGAATTACCTGGGGAATGGTCACCGAAGTCCAGATCCACAGGAGTACTGACTGCAATATAAGCTGATGCCTGGGGGGAGCAGGTGGCCACAGGACGGTTTCTGCAACAGCTGGGTGGTTATACACAGGAGCTGCCTGCAAGAACCTGAAAGAAAAGCAGAGATCTCCTGTTTAGCTGAGACTTGGCCACACCATTTACATGTCCAGGTGCAAGCTGTAAATATTGAAAAATGTTGTATCTCCAGCCCCTGGAGATGGACAGCAGCCTGAGCAGGGGCTGGATGTCAGCACTGAAGTCCAAGCTCAAAGATTCAGCTCTTGGATGCTCAATCCTGCTCTGACTGAACCCAAAAGGAAAGCTTGGAGAGCTCTCTGCAATGCACTTAAAAAGCCAAGTTTACTGGTGTTTATGTTTATAAATATATAATTAATGTTTCTGAAAAATTCATTCTGGGATCCCTGGAGAACAGCAACATCAAAAGAAAACAATCTTGAAAAGAGAAGGGAGGGGTTGAGTCAATAACAGAACATCTTTATGATCCCTATATTAACAACTGCACCTTTCTGTGCTATTTTTAAAAATCACCCTCATTTGTTATCTGTGCAACACCTTTACCCTGCAATCCTCCAGGAAAATTATTAAATTCAACACACTCCACCCATGTATTTCATAAAAAGAACAGTTTCTAAATGGTTATGGTATTTAATTTGCATTCTCTTTGCTATTTTAACTGCTGCTTTTTTTAACAGGATTGTTGTCTGCAGTGTTTATTTTTCACCACTGTTGTCATGATAAGGAAAACATGGAAAGCAGATGAAAAAAAGGGAAAATAAAAAAAAGCAGAGCGTGAACAGAATAGGCTGAAATGCATGTTTTGGGGAAAAATACCTCAGATCTCTGCAAAGCTCAAATCACCCCCTCCATGAGCTTCCAGGAAGAGAAAAGAAGATGTAGGATGTTGCTGGCTTATTGTTGCTGGCTTATTTCCACACCAATTTAACATCCTTTTGCTTTGGCAGAGAGTCACAGACAGTCAGCAGGTGAAAACTCTGTCCTCCAGCGAGCTGCGCCCATTGGCACTGGTGGAGGAGGCCTCTCCCAGCTGCCTCTTTCCTCCATCTGTAGATGGTGGGAGCAGAAATTCCCTTTTCTTCCTCTGCTCTCTCCCTCTCAGGACCCACTAAGCTCGGTGGGTTGTATTTGGTGCCAGATGTCTGTGTTTGCCCAGTTCAAATCCCTAAGCAGAAGATTAGACACGTCTGCACCGAGAGGATCATCCCAAGTTTCTATTGATGAAACCCTCACAAAGATCAAGAGGCAAGGTTGTAATGCAGGCACAGAGCACCCACAGGACTCGGCAGAGGTGAAATAGGAATTGGCAGGAAGGGAGACAGGGAATGATGTGGGTGACCCAGGTCTGCGTGGGTGCCCAAAGCCCTCCTGAACCCACAGACCTGCTCCAGCCCCACCAACCTGAGCCACAGGGATTATCAGGAGTCAGAGGATAAATTGCAGAGGGAGAAAGGTGAGAAAAAACAGCAGCCTGATCACAGACCCCCAGTAATCACTTTCTGAGCTGGAATCAAGAGGATATTCACCACTGAGGAGAGAAATGACCATAGGGGTGAAAACGGCGCAATGAAACGGTGCTGCAGGCTCAGCACCCACGTTCCCCATTGTTACCAGTTCAGTACAACCCCACAGATACTATTTACAGCAGCCCTGACAGCTCCCCAGCTTGTTTTCCTGCCCAAGTGCAGATGCACTTCTGCCTGCTTCTGGCAGCATAGCACCAGACCTGTGGAATGCCTGTGGAGCTGGGGGGGAGGATCATGGATCAGATCACCTTCCTAGAAACCAGCACAACTCAGTGATTCAGTGATGAGGAGAGGGCCATCACGGGTCAGCATCCTTCAAGTCTGAACCAGGCAGACAGCAAGGAATGGATTTAAAGACGGAAGATGGAAAAGCTCCAGCAAACATCACAGCATAAGATTCTGGAAAATTTAGCCAGAGCACCCCAGCAGCATTTACAACTCAATTATGCAGGATGATCCATGTGCATGCAGCCAAAACATGGTCCCTGTCTCAAACTCCAGTAAAAGAATCTAGTTTAGAAAGGAGGGAGATAAGAGGAAGTATTCTGGAATTACTCAGATCTTTGACTCTGAAGGAAATGTGATGCTGCACAATGAAAAAAAAAAAAAAAACAAAAACAAAACCAAAAAAACCTCATGTAGGAGCCTAATCTCTGCCGATTCCGAAAAATTAGTCATTAAGTTCTCCTTTGACTTTGTCCATAGATAGGGATTTGCTTGGATTCATTTAATCATCTTTGTTGCTTGCTGGACGGAACAAGGGGTACCAACTCACCTTTCTATAGATGTCCCTGAGTTTATGGCCCCATGTGCTAGGAAGGCAAGGCACACAAAGAAAATACTATGCCTTCATTTGCTAAGAAAACAGATTCACACTAAAATGTAATAAAAGTATTATGATTTATTTACTGGTTCCCTTTTTAACAGAAAAAAAAAGAAGTTACTTGACTGAACTATTTAAGCTGGTTTTGAACGAGTAACAGACTTATTGGGAGAATAGTGTGTCCACTGATTAGGTTTTGACAGAAGGGACATGGGCTTTTATACTAACTGGTCCTTTTTCTCACTGCTGTCCTGAGTTTAGACAGATCACCACCAAAAATCGAACTTTGATCTAAAATAACACTCACCAAACATGGAGCCGAGCCAAGAATGCCTGCAATTACAAGGCAGCAATATTCCTCTGTCTTGGGGTTCCTGTGCTGCAAGACACACAAAACACTTCAGATGGAGTAATACAGATAATATTTCAGATAGAATAGCTAATAACAATTGTTTTAATTAGCCTTTGTCAAACATCATAGAACAAAGCACTGTAACACCAAGACTGGTGCAGGTGTTTTAAGATTTGCTCACACAGGTTCAACCAACAGCTTTGTCCTGGCAGGAAATTCAAAGAGGAGAGGACAATTAGAACATTTATGCACAGACACATGAGACTGCAGCTATTAAATACAAACCTACCAAAGAGCTTTCTCAAAGGGGCACCACAGATTCAAACTGTGGCAAGAATTACTGCCAACTGAAAACAGCTCTTCAATAGTTTCTCTGTGCCAACTGAATGTCTGTCTTCAGCCCGTCTCTAAATATATTCCATGTCATCTTGGGAGAAATACTAGAAAGGAAAAAAGACCTTCAGTACTTGTACTCTTTCTTGTGAAAGGGCTGCTACCACCTCTAACTCCTTTCTTAGATCTGCTACACAAAGTGGTCCTGCTGAGGGGCTTTGCATAGCAAAACTTAAGATAATGATGCCAGAGCATGAGTGCGGTGGGCTCATCCTTGGCCTTTGCGCGGCAGCAAGAGAAAACAAGGTGCCTTCAGCTTTTGAAGTCTTCTTTTAAGCAGGTTGGTTCATCTGATCAGGGGCAGGCTGGCTACTCCAGATTTTACAAGCAATTAGATATTATAGGCAATTAAAATGGTAGAGAAATAAAATTTAAATACCACATGTAAGTTTAATTAGTTGATTTGCAATTATGCAGGGGATTTCATCCACAGTTCTGCCAGGATGGCACAGAGGGTGCCTTGGCAGACCAGAGGCTGACATGTGACCTCAAGAGTGCCCACACTTACTCAGTCAGCCCCAGCAACTCCACTGGGACCCAGTCCTGAAGAACACAAATCTTGAAATGCAGAAGGGTTCAAAATTCCTGGTGTGGCACCTTCCCATCTCACGGTCTGAACACCACAGGCCGTTCACCAGGGCTGTGCTGGGCAGGTCGGGTCCTGCAGTCAGCTTTGGCTTTAAGCAATGCACCAAATCCCCGCACTGGCACGGATGGCTCGGCTCAGGGGGTGCCTGGAAGGCACCTTTGATCCGAGGAGGTGCTACAATGCAAAAAGAGCCCGTTCCATTGCACACCATTGCCCCAGTTTTGGGGATTATGGCTCCAGCTGTACTTTGCTCTTTCGCAGCAGTGGCTCAATACTTTGTGCTCCCTTCAAGGTGAGCGCTTCCTTCAAGTTTAATTGGACCTGTCGGTGTGCTTTTGTGCTCACGTTAAAGTGAAGCTAATTTTACATGGCAATACGCCAGTTCAGGAAAGCAATACGCAAATTTATAATTATTGATGCATAATTCAGGGATTATTTGCATACAGTAAACAGGCCATCATCCTGATGAAGTGTCAAATGATATAAAGTGCTAATGAGAGAAAAGGGAATAGACAAGAAGAGATCATGAGATCAAGAGAGAGAGAGAGAGAAAGTGGGAGTGGAATATATCCTCTAATGAACTTTCAGAAGTCTCCCTGAACTGTTGTGCATGACAAGAGACACTAAAACACCTTTAAGCACAGCCCCAGGAGCCATCTTTGCTCCTGCATTTCAGTCCAAAATCTTCCATCAAGGAAAGGCACATTTTCAGTCTGGCCCAGGGTTCATCAGGGTGTAAATCAGATCATTCCAATCAAACCAGAAATTAGTTCTTCCAAGACCTAGTAATTCAAAAGGCCCATTGCACCATTGTCAGAGGTGCAATGTTTCATTATTAACGGGCTCCTTGGCTGTCCCAGGAGGGTACCTACACTTTAATTATATGTTATATATGGCGAGATTATTTTAATCATTTCAACACAAGAGCAAACATTTGTCAGCTTCATTCAAGTCTCTCCATTCTTATCCTGGGGTCTATGAGGGAGACAGAGTCCTCACCTCCAGCAACTGCAAAAATACTCTACATTACCAAGAGTTTTTGTCAGTAACGTGATATTCACTGAGGAAGAAAGGGAGAAATGTATTCACATGCTCATATTCCAGCCCTGGATTCATTCCATCATTTTACAGTGAGTGTTGCATCCACTGGAGAGACACAACTCTTAGTGGAAGCCTTCTCTTTACAAGGAAGAGCAATCAAAGGCTTTTGCTGAGAGCAATTTTTTTCTTTTTAAATATGCAGACTTCAATACTGTTACCTTGAGCTTTAGAATGTAAATATTTCAAAAAATGGTTTCTAGCTTTCAAGATTTGCAACAAATGTGTTTTTTAATGTGTTATATGTAAATAATATTTCAATAAAACCACAGGTGTAAGTAGTTACAATATACATCTTAAAAAAAAAAACCTCTGAGAAAAATGACAAAAAATGTTGTAAGAATATGCTTTAAAAATATTTTTTTCAATATTTGGCTTTAAAATTTTGACTTTTTAATGATAACTGGTAATGAAAAACTTAAGCATGGAATAGTGCAAATACAAATGAGAAAGGACAGTTCCTATCCTGATTTATAGTGTATTAACCTGTTGCTTTGTGCACATTACAATTGGCATAAAATTAAATAAAGTGATGATGGTATATAACTGGTAGTAACTCCTGCTACACTGAAGCCCAGCCGGAGTGGTTTAGGCTCCCAGAGGCTGTTGGAGTTTCTAGTACTTTTTGTACACTTGTTATTTTGTGGTTTACCATTGGTTAGGTGTCATAAAAGCCCTGACTTTGCTATCTGCTTCCACTGAAGTGGAAATCAGTGGGATCTACTCAGACTTGCTATGGATTTAATATACTTTCTGAACTGCAAACACACCTATTTTTAATGAAGGAGCAGTCACATTCTCACTAAATACAAGCACCAAAACTTTAATTATTTTGATTATTCTGTGGTTTACTTGTATCTACCATCGCACCAAGAGCTGCAAGGTGGCTTTCAGAGGACAAAAGGAGAGACAGGCTTTCTTTGTGTGAATTTCTGTTTGTTTGCTTGCTTCTTAAGCAGATAATATTGCCTTTTCACAAGACCTATTTATAGTCGAGGTTTCAGTCTTGCTTTCCTCTTGGGTTTTTTTTGGGGGGATGGGGGTTGTTGGGTATTTTCCCCATGAATGGATTACTAGGGGGAGCTGAGCCTGGGAGATAAATATATCAGCTGCAGTAACTCTTGAGCAGAGCTGAGGCTTGGCACAGAGCTCTCTTTCACGCTGCTGTATGCATGATAAAAAGGATATTTTTTTCTGGTGAAGATGCTTTAGGAGAAAATGTTCTGAGCATGGTGCACAGTGGAGAGAGAGGGAGGGAAACAAGGTCTGGAAAAGAAGGCAAGAGCACTTTGTGCCGTAAGAAAAGATTTAAGCTTGTCAGAATGAAAGACAAGTATTTTCAAAGTGCATAATTTCCCAAGAATTACATGGGATGTGGGTGGCTTCAAGGCTACAGCTCTTGCTCTGCCACATATAGGTTTCAAGGTCAAAGTCTAATTTTATCCTGTGATATAACAGCCTGTGCTGGAAGCTGCTGAGACAAGTCTGAGCGCCTGTCGCCTCAAGTGATTAGTGCCTTGCTTTCCTTGTTTCTCTGAAGCTGAGGACAGGGTGAAAATGGGGCAATTTGGGATCACTCCATGACTTCCGTGTCCACAAGTGACACAGTGGCAGCCATAAACACTGCTTCAAGCTGCAGCACAGCTTCCACTGCCAGTTTTTAAGGTGAGCTGAAGGTGCTGGAGGGAAGAAATGAAAGCAGAAATTCCTGAGGTGAGCACAAGCTGTGGAAGATGCCGGTTTCTTCATCCAGTTAACCCACAGAGGCTTCAGCTTGAAAATTAACCTCAGGGCAGGAATCAGAAGTGCAAGCCAAGGAGGTAACATAGCTAGGAAAGGCAAGGAACAAGGAAGCAGTAATTCTGCGCTTATGAATGCAAAGGTTCATCTCAGATGAGCTTGGCAGGAGCCTGGGAGCAGCACTTGGATGAAATACGACTTCAAGGAAACAACCCAAAAAAGGAAAGAATGGAAAATGCAAATTAAAAATCAGTGAGACAGACCAGATAAGGATAAGGATAAGGATAACGATTAACGCTTCTGATGCCTGTTCCTCCTAGAGGAAAGGGGGGTTTGACAGGATCACAGGGCTGAATAGCTGTGATCTCTGGAAACTGGTTCATCAGAGTTCCTGGGATGGGCTCTTGAGAGGAGGGCAGACAAGAGATCTACACCTAAGCAGTTTCTGCCTTGGAGCAAGCACAGGGCAAAATGACTTTCTGTATTGTCTGCCAGTCCTGCTACTCAATCATTTCACAAATTCCCCCTAATGTATCTACTGGCATCGGGAAGGGAAGGGAAGGGAAGGGAAGGGAAGGGAAGGGAAGGGAAGGGAAGGGAAGGGAAGGGAAGGGAAGGGAAGGGAAGGTAATGGGAAGGGAAGTGAAGGGAAGCATGAAGTGAAGGGCAGTTTACTGGAATTCCATGTCATTCGGCTTTCCGTTTCCTTGAATGTTGAAGTGTTTTACGTTCCTTTCCTTCCGTGAAGGGAAGGGAAGGGAAGGGAAGGGAAGACTTCTTCCTTTGTTACTTTTCCCATAAACAACAGATACTGCCTTGATAACCTTGGGGGTTTTTTCCCCCCACAAAAATATACCAACAGATCACAGAAAATATTGGAGAGCCAAACATATCTCTACAGCCCAGGGCTACTACTCTGCCATTATCAGACAGAAAATGTCAGGTTTTGCTGTCACCACAATGTTCCAGGGCTGGCTCAAATCATGGTTGAAGAGAAAAGCAAATTCTGGCCAATGGTCACTTCCCAATGAAGTGCAGCCCATCAGGAGAGGTCTGCTGTCAGCACCCATAGCTGCTGCTCAGTCTTGTGCTTGCAGCCCCCAGACTCACACAGGGTTTTTCAGACAGTGCAGGCCCCTTCTCCCCTGTGAGCTCACCTGTAGCACTATTAAAACTCTCTCCTAATGACAGTCTCAGAGACAGATTTTTCCTTGCCTAAGCAAGAGCACTGCCAATTCCGCCCATTAAAAGTATTGACTGCCACAGGATGATGTGTGGAGCAGTGAGACCAAAGGGCTGCAAATTGTAAAAGACAAATTAAGTCCCCAATGACAGTTCTGAGCACCAGCATGGAGAGTTGTTCCTGCCAGCAGAAGGTTTTCTAAGACTTTGCTAGATTGAAAACAAAAACAACACATGGCAACAGCGACCTTTGGGCTAAGGAAGAGCCAAGAATGAAGTTCTTGTATCTGTAAGGGCCAGAGGAGGTGTGGGATGGTGCTGTGGGAGCACCAGTGGTGTCAGGAGCTGCTCAGACACCTCTCACTTCTGCAGCATGAATGACAGAGAGCAGCTCAGTTTTTTGGCTCTCATTGAGCAGACACCAGACTCCCAAGTTAAACACCCAGGGCCATTGCAAACACTAACGCATCTGGTAACTCTAAACCATAAATTTTCCTCTGAAGCACTCTGTTAAAGCAATAAATTCACTGTCTTTCCTACACAGCCTGCATTTATTTTGCCTTGTACCTTGCCTTGTATTTAGCTGCATTAATATCAGCTTATTCTACACCAGTCCAGTGCTGACTACAAAGTATACTGCTGATGATTATAAATTCTTCATGATGTTATTTTCAAAGTAGAAAAGATCCACAAGGCTGGGAGAGACTCTCCTACAATCCTTTTACCTTAATCAATCACATTTGCTACAAACCTGTTATGAACTTGTTATGAAAAAAACAATCAGAAAACCACTATCAAATTTGTCTGACAAGGTCATCTTGCCCTCCTTTAATACTTTATTTCTTATGAAGTAGGATTTAAAATAATGATGCCTTCGAGGTACCTTCACCCCTAGCAGATGGCAGAAGTCACAAGGCAAGAGCTGTAATTAGAAAATCGATGGCAGTCTCATCATTTATTGCCCTCTACATGAGTGCTGGAGAGAAAAAAAGGAGGTCTATTTGTTTGTGCTGAGGGCACCCATTTTCCAGTTTGATGCTCCGTGTCCCTGGCCTCCACAGAGAATGGTAACATCCCACTTGAGTTATTTTGGAAGTCTCCAAAGTGCTCAGTTTTTTCCAGGACCAAGGAAAGGGGAAGATGTGTCATTTTGCCTGCTAATAAGTCCCCAGTCACTTTTCTTTAATGCCTTTGGAGCTGATTCATGAAGACTGGCAGGGGAAAGGCACTAACAGTAGGATTGTGCCTTTTACATCTCCCTGATGAGTCACCCTGCTCAGCCCAGAATTTCCCTAACACTAAGGGGAGAGTATGCAACAACCTTGCACTCCAACAAATGCTCTATGTGCATACGGGTCCGACCAACGTTAATTACATGATTTTTTCTTTTTTTTTTCGCTCATATTCCTGGACTTATGCAGGACATGCTGCAGAGGTGGTTCATGTTTTACACATTTAGAAGGAGCTCTATTCATAAACCATAAGGATAAGGTTTATGCTCTAGGCCTGCTTCCTAGAGAATCCAAATTTTAGTAGCAACAAGGAAAGATGAGGAATGAGCAGCACCTTGCCAAGATTTTCAGTAAGGGGTGAGACCAGCTGGACTGGCTCAAAAAGGATGCAGAACTACCTAAGCAGCAGCTCACTTTGGCTGCAGCTACCCCCAGACACATGCTCCAGCATCTCCTCTTTTTGCAACCTGTGGGCAGGACCTCAGTGCACTGCAGGCTGGACAGGTGGGAAACCAGTCCAGAAAAGGGGCACCTGCTAGCAAAGAGAGCATCTTGCAAGTAACAAGGCAAATGGTGCAGGGGTACAGGCAGCATTCATTCAGGAGCAATCCTGGAAACATCCCACAGAGTAGATAAAGCCAAGGAAAAGCATTTTCTTTTAATGGCCCCTTCATTTCTCTTTTATTGCACCTGAAATATGCAGTGAAAGGAAAAACATTTGAAGCCATAAACAACCACAAAGACACAGCCTGGCATCTCCTGAAATACACTGCAGGATTGGATGCAGGGAATTTTAAGAGGGAACAGAGTGGTGACGCAAAGGAAGAGTATTGATGATCTCGTCCTGGGGGAAATCTCATCCTCCCGTGGGATGTCTGAATGGAAATCCCACGCTGTACTCCTCATCACTTGTTCTGCTCTGGGAGACTTGCCTGCTGGTTTCATGGGCATCAGGCCCCAAGGATCATGGTATTCCTGGGGGAAGCAGAGGTGGTGGATAGACTCAGGGACAGTCCTGCAGTAGCACCACATGTTGCATGTCCTAGAGAGGTGCTGAGGAGATAAGCCAAGACAAGGTTTGTGCCACTGCACTTCAGCATAAGGCATCCAACCGGCAGAATTCCACCCCCATGGACAGTAACAATGCAATAATGTCAGAGCACCTCTAACTTAACTGCGCCTCATTGGCAAAATTTTGTCCCCTATATCTGAAATACCAAGGAAAATTATATATATATATAAATAATATAGATAGATAGATAGATAGATAGATAGATAGATAGATAGACAGACAGACAGATAGATAGATAGATAGATAGATAGATAGATAGATAGATAGATAATTTTTTTTTTTTTTAAGGAACTAACAATGTACCAAACCCCTGCAGTGTGCAGGATGATACATAGCCCATCTAGGGGGCTTGAATACCTGCTCCAAGCAATACTTGAAGCAAAGCTGCAGGATGGGAGCAGCCTGTGCTGGAGGTACTACAGGACAGCATCGCTAAGGCTCAATGAGATGGGCAAGCTCCAAAAGTGGAAGTTTCAGATGAGACTTTCAGTTTCAGAAAGAGTCCCCATGCTATGCTCACTTGCTGCTTGCAAAAGCTCGTATCTAACAAAGACATGATAAGCAATTTCTCTGCCAACACATGAAGAACTCTGATGCAGGTGAGGCATCAGCTGTTCCCTACAGCTCCAGCACATGCACCTTCTGGACGGATCATACAACCTGCAGAGCCAGAAAAAGCTTTTGATTTGGGGAAATTAAGGCTTGGCTCTGCTGTGCTAATGAGCAGTCATTATTTGAAACATCAAAGCCTAAAGAGAGAGATTCTGGAGCAGGTTGAAAACACACAGAGGTGTCAGGGAGAAGCGTGATTACCTTCCCTTCAAAATCAGCGTACTCTCACACCAGGGCTGCCACAGCATATCCTGCAAAGCAGCTGAAATGAGAGTGTTGAGGGTTAAGTTTCCTGTAGAATTTTTTCCCCCCCATAAGTTGCTAGGAGACTAAATACTGGTAGTTAAAGGGTGCTTGACCTGGACAAAAGGGAGTTGGTCACTTAGTTTTGGGGGAGGGGAAAAAAGCTCCCGGAGAGCTGAGGGTGGGGGGACTCATGCTGCTCTCAGCTTCTGGGGAGCACGGTCGGGCGACTGGTAGCTGCCTGGAGTCCACGGCTAACGGAGGAGTCTGGTCCTGGGAATTCTATCATCTGTTGGAGCGCCCAGGAGTTTGGAGTTTCTTCGCTGCCCTGCTGGATTTTGGGTCAGCCCGGGTCCAGCCGCTGTGGGTTCTCCGGCAGTGCCCATTTTGCCTGCCAGGGCACCCCCTGCCTGCGGAGGACAATCCACCGCTTCCAGCCATCAGCGCCGGAGCTTCCACCGCTTGCCCCTTGGGGATCTTGGTTCTGTTTTACTATTATTATAATTGCTGTTGTTGTTTGTCTGTCCTGTTATATTTACTAGTAAAGGACTGTTATTCCTTCCCTCATAGCTCTGACTGAAAAGTTTTTTTTTTAATCTTCCAAATTAAAATAACACGGAGGCAAGGATTTAAATTCATCATTCCTAGAGAGGCCTGCCTCTCCTTAGCAGACACCTGTCTTTTCAAACCAAGACAGAGAGTTACCTCTGAAGGTAATGAGGAAGTGGATGAGCTGGGGATGGAACAGCTACAATCCAGCATTTCCTATTCCCTGGCCCAGCTCTGCCTTGAGCAGAGGATCTCGCCAACTCCAGGCAGTGGGAGAGGCTACAACTGGTGGGACTGAGTATGGGTGTTTAATTGGGGTCATCCTGGGGCTGTGAAACTTGTTCTAGTCTTACCTTTCAGCTGCACTCTCTTCATCTATTCTGCGTCGGCTTTTCCTGCCACATTTTCACCTTTCAGCAGCAGTCTCAGCAATGAGCAAGCATCTGGTACCTAAAAATCCGTCTCCCTCCTACCCTTTTCTGAGAGAACATCCACCTGCATTATTATAAAAACTTACTGATTTTTAAAAGAGCTTCATAAATCCAAGAAGAGAGAAAACAATGTAATTAGTAAGCAAATTACACACTGCAACATGATGAAGAGTGAATAGAGAGGGGTAACTTGTTGAGATCTGTCTGCAAATAAGTCTCCCACTGGAGCAGGCTACATAAACAACTAGTCAGAAACTTATTACATCTGCATGAGTCACCACTGGCTTGAAAGCTGCAAAAAAAGGTAAGAGTTCACTGAATCCTAATCAGCAACAAACGTGATCAGCCTCAGAACTAGTGTAACAACTTGTTTTGGTTTGAAAACAAGGCGCCTGCCAAGGAAGATTGGAACCTCCCTTGGAACAGAAAATATGACCCTCTCCTCTCCAAATTATTTTAACTTTGAAATTAAGGGGCTTTCAGGCAAAGATTCGGGGGAAGGAAGAGCAGTTCTTCACTGGCCTGCACGTGTGAAACAAGGCAAACAAACAGCAGCAGCGGCAGCAGCGAGGAGCAGAGCACAGCCCAGCGCCAGCCGCTCCCGGCTGCGGCCCCTTCCCCTGCCGTGCAGTTCCGGGCACGGCCGGCAGGGGCGCTGCCGGCTCCGGGCCGGGCAGGGCCCCGCCGGGATTCCCCCGCGCCCGCAGGGGGCGCTGTGGCGCGAGCCGGGCCGCGTCTCCCTCAGGCGGCGATGGCGGGCGGGCCGGCGGCAGAGAGAGAAAAGCGGCTTCCTTCGCAAATCCCCGGGGGCGGCCGCACGGCGAAACGGGCTGCTGCGGGAACCTCGGAGCGGAGCCGGGACGGCAGAGACGGGCGCGCCCCGGGGTGGCAAAGGAAACGGATCGGACGCTCGGCAGCTGTAGCGGGAGCCGCGGGGTGTCCCGGCAGGCGGGGGGTGCGGGGTTACGGCGGAGTGAAAAACCCGGAGCCGCGGCAGAGGAACGGCGGGGCCGGGCAGCGGGAGCCCGGCTCCCGAACACGGCCGGGAGAGGCTCCCTCAGAGGGGAAAGGGCTCGGGGTTCTGGGTTTTCCTTGAGACAGATGTGGATGGTGAGGGTCCCTTCAGCTAGATCGTATTTTAATAAGGTCTCAGTTCAATGGCCGCTCCCACAAGCAGGGCCTCACAGTAGAAGACAGAACCCCCTAGCAGTAGCGAATTCCCCTCACTGCAACCACAGCCTGTTTCCCGTCTCCTCAACATTGAGAGAGATCGGAGCTGCGCCCAGCCTCTTCCTCCAGCCCAAATCTCGTGGCATCTCTGCCCTCCAAGAGGTCTCGTGGTATCTCTCCCCTCAGCAAGAGCAGCCAGCTGCACCCTTCCCCTGAACCGTGGCAACTTCTTGGGTCTCTATTAAGCGCTGGTCATTATTGTCTCTTAGCAACAGAGGTGAGAAAATTCTCTGGGAGAAAGAAAAGGAAAGGACCAATCCTAACCTCCAATAAAACTACACATATGTAAACAAATACCCGCTTTCCTACAGAAAGATGTTAAAGAACACCTAATGCTGGTGTTAATTTAGCTAAATGCTGTAAAATAATGCCAAAATGGGAAAAAACCCAACAACCCCCCAACCAGTCCAAAATACAAATTTCCAGTGCCCAAGAGTCAATAACCAAGGACATGAAACACGTTACTAACATTCAGTGTAACTATGCATTACACCGGTGGTTGTTCAGCCAGCAATGCGTAACTGAACTAAAAGTATTCAGTCTGCATATCTAATTAGAAGACCCAGTTTCAAGGCTGCGATACAATCAGTCACTCAGCATTAGGCTTTTATATGAGATGTAGCTGATGACACTCTCTTGTGCAGGGCACAGAGGCAATGCCAGTGCTTGACCTGCAGCTCTGGTTTGCAGCAGATATTACTGTTTATGATGGCCTTGATCTTTTTGTTGTACATTTTCAGACCCTACTGCTGTGCACAGACATCCCACACTAAATCTATCAGAAAACATTACCCTTATATAGCTCTTGGCAAAACTAGCTCCACTGTGTCAACCAGCCAAAACAGGGCTCTAAATGAGGAGAACAACTCAGATCATATGTTTTGCTAATTATGCATAAGAAGAAGAGGTAAACAAGCTGCATTAAGATTATTATGCATGATTTCATGTTTTTGCACAATTCACAAATTACCTATAACTGCTTTTCTCATATAAATAAGGTTGGAACGATGCAGCTGACATTTTTTGCCAAAGACTATGACTTCACCGCGGCTTTCAGAGAAATTGCCTGGAGATTTACAGTCTTATTAACCCATGACTCTGATATTGTTGGATGAGACTTTATTATCATCCTAGTCTGGTGTCTGAAAAGAGTCCATTTCTTGATCCAGAAGACTCAGAGCAGAAGCAAAGCCTCTGAATTGAATCTGAGTCTGAAAGAAACTGTCCCAGCTATGTATATCAGTCTTCTGTCTAGGAGGAAAACTGGGTCAATGGGATGAACATAAAGGACAGCTTTCTTTTCTGATTCCAGTCAATCTTATACAAACTGGGAATGCTAAAAGAGACAAAATTACGAGAGGGCATTGGTACATAATTCCCTGATCACACCAAGTTCAAGATGCTCCTGCAGAGAGATGCATGGAGAGTCTGGGGAACCAGGACAAAAAAAAAATAGGTTTCCTGCAAGCATTATCTCTGCATCCTGAACAAACACAGCTCCAAATGCATAAAGCCATGGCCTCTCCCTGGGTCTTAGGTCACAATGAACATGTTGCTTGGCAATACCATTCCCTTTTTTAAAGCTCTCCATCCCCCAGCACTTCTGGCTTCTATCCTAACTGCATGCCCACTTGGGATTTCTTGTTGAAAAATGTCAGGAAGAAACTGCACTGGATTTCTCAGTCCCTCTTTACTTTTTAACAGCGCATAATCAGATCAGGGCAGACTTCTGACTTTTTAAATTAACCATATTATTATTTTGATACTATTTTCTTCTGGATCTTTAGATAACAGGAATTCCTTTCTAACCCCATGATACTCTGCTGATTGCTTCAGTCGTACCTACCTACCTTCATTGGCCCACTGTCCAACACTGGAAAGAACAAATTTGATATGAAGAGAATGCCTGTTTTTCTATCGTATCTCCTGACAGAGATTGAATGAAAATACCACCCTGAGACGAGAGTAACGTTGGACAAGTCTGTCATTTCAGCCAGCTCTGCGGACAGCTTTGCTGGAGGAGAGCAGCAATCAGCTTCTTCCCTAGACCAGGCTATACACAAGCAGGAAGTCTTACCTAACATTTCTTAGATTTATAAATCCCTGAATGACCTTCATGGATCGCTTTAAAATAGTTTTGAAGCACTGCCAGGTTCACCAACCTTGCACCGTTTCCAAAATGATGCTGAGAACCTCTGCTTAAATCGGTGGCGGAGTAAGAGCATCTTGTCCCAGCAGCTCTCTCTTCACACCTGAAGGGCTTTGAAAAGGCAGTTTAAGGATTTCTGGAGAAATGTCATCCATCTTCCAAAAGTGGCCATTATGAAGGACACAACTCCTGTAATACTGAGAGCCCAGTGGACTGGAGGGCAGAGCAAAAGTCTAGAGAAGCCAAACAAGACCTGGGTTTTAACCCAAAAGCAACCCACCTGTCCATGAGCTGCTGCTACCATTGAGTTAAACAGGTGTGTGCTTTCCTATGGATGTGTTCAGGCATTCAGCTTCCAAACCCAGCTTGCTCAGGAGCTCCTGCTTGTGCAAAACTGTGCCTAGAACCCAAATTGAAGTTTGCCAGTGGCATCTTGTTCTCCTTGACTATGACATTCATAGCCTTTAACTACAGGTATTTAGAATTATATTAATGTCTCCTATATTATGTAAGGCAGATTAGAGTTCTGTTCCATTTAATCTTGCTCATCCATCATTTATTTAACTTTGCATATTGTCATCCAAGGCAAGTATTTTGAAATCAAAGCTCCATTAAACCTATTCAATTATCTGTTGTTCTGGGCAACTGTTATCACTGGTGCAATAGCTTTTATTAACTGAAATAGAACATTAAAAAAATGAAAAATATGTGATTGTTAACCTTAGAGCATCCCCAGGTCCTCATTTTAAAGCAGGTCAGGCATTAATCCTACATCTTATAAATAAATTATTATTAAAAAAAGACTAGGAAAAGTTGTAGAAACAGAAAACTAAGCAATGTCTTCCATCATTGATTCTGCTTTTTTAAGCAGGTGTATCTTTTCTTCCATGCAGCACACAGAAAGGCTTTGATGTTTTATGTAATGCTGTCACTCACTGAAAGGCAGCTTGAAGTTCAATATAAAATTCTGACTGCACAGAGAGCCCAGCTTCACAGCTCCTGCTCTCCTGTTTGCGAAATGCTTTATATTTAAGACTATTTATACTGCTTGAAAACTACGTTTGGAAGAGACATACTGTGGTGACCCTGTCTCAGTCACTTTGTAATTAGATGTACATTTAGTAACTTCAAAGTAAGGGGTAATATTGGTCTACTTCTGTACTATTCTTACTCCATGTCATGCTTATAAAAACTTCAAAGTGTCTAAAAACCCAGTCTGATTTCATGCAAAATTAGCTATGGAAGTGATACTTCTAACTGCAGTCTAAGACAATAGCAACCGACTTTCCAGCCCTCAGAAAGAAACAAATTGAGACAGAGACAACAGCAAGAATAGCTGATAACCTGAAATCACCTCCCTGCTTTCTGGAGTGAGAAAGCTTAGAATCAGACAACTCATGTGGTCTGTGTATCGTCAAATTTCTCATTTGTGCCAGGAAGAGATCTAGGAAATCTTATAGACTGAAATATATGAATTGGTCAGAGATAGGTGGCTAGATCCAGACACACACTTGAAACAGGGAGTTGCAGAAAATTAACAGCCTCTAAGGGAAGATGTCCAACTCTCCAGAGGCCAAAGCCTATATATAGCATCACATGAAGCAGCCACTAACAAGAGGCAAAATTGCACTGTGAAGTTCCACTATGCTTAGGTACAGTTCTTAGCTTTATCCTGTGAGAGGTTTAATCCAAGGCTTCCTTGTAATCCTTTTCCTATTGCTGATCAACACCACCTCCCCCAAACAGCCCAAACAAATATTCACGGACAGCAGTCTTGCACAGCACAGCCTGCTGTCCCCTCAGCAGTTCTCTGGTGCAGGAATCAATGAGAACTCCTACTAAGGCACATCCTTTTCTGTTCTTCCACTGCCACAGGGCAGAGAACCAAAAAATACCCTTGAAGAAATGCACATATGAGATTGGATGATCTACAGGCAGCATGAATAGCAGATGTACGTGGGTATTGACTACCTTTTTTGCTCCAAGTAATAACTGCAGGCTGCAGTGAAGAAGATGCAGTCTCCCAAACACCTTCAGTCATAGCTCATTGGCTTCCAGCCAGATCATCCCACAAGAATCTTTTCAATTACACAATCCTATAAAAACCAATCTGGTTTCATGACAGTGATGAATCTGTCTTCTGACTAACCTTATTATTTGCTTGCTTGCTTTGTCAAGAGCTGGATCAGACAGTTTCAGATTTATCCATCTATGTTCAGTGTTTTTTTAATCACCCTATTTCTTTATCGATGTTCCCATACTGGACAATCACCTTCGTCTGAAGAACACTTGCTAGCTGTCAGTGCTGAGGAGGCTGGGCATTTGTGATAAGTCTGATTAGCAGAACAGCATTTCCATTGTTCTGTCAGAACTTAATGATCAGCTGTAAAACAACAGGATAAAAACAAGTGGAAAACAAAATAAAATGCTATATGTTTTCACCCATGGGAAATCATGCCTGACCAATAGCACATGATTCCTTGTAAGAAATCTTCCTTGTTGGACTGGGGAAACACACTTGTTCTCACCTATCTGGAGCGTGGCAGTCAGTGAAATCTCTTTAAGTGAGTTACTGCTTTAGGATGAAGTGGTTTGGAATTAAGAGCAGGAACCAGCTCCACTGGGGTTACCAGCAGGCAGTGCTGGAATGAGATTTCTCAGAACAAGGGCGTTATCGGTGATGATGATCCAGTTCATGGTTGTCATTAAGGATCCTGGACCATGAAGCAGCTGTGTTGCTCAAGGAACATGCCACGCTCATGTTCAAGGCAAGAGCTGTCTTTCAGAGGAAGACATAACATCAAACCTGTGTAAAACTGCACTGCATTACCGGGCTTTTCTTTTCCTTTTTATAAAACCTTGAAACAATCAGGCTGAGAGTCAGAGAAAAGGTGACATCAGAGGGACTGGTACAGATGAAACAGAGAATGCCCTGCAAAGAGGCACATCTTGCCTCAGCCCTGCTCTACATCGAGCAGGTAATCACTGACACAGGCCCATGTGAAGGAAGAATGAAAAATGTATTTCAGCTCCTGAGGGCTCAAGATCTGGGGGAAAAGTAAAGCAATCAACAGTGCAATTTTATTCTAATTCCCAAACTTTTGAAGTCTGCTGCAGTGAAATAGTTCATAATGAAGCAATTTCTACCACCACACTGAAGAGGAGAGACATATGGGCCAGGAACAAATCAAAAGCCACTCTACCAGAGCTATGGTTCTTGAAGAGCCATCAGAATTGCTGCTGAAGTGTCTTCAGTGCACGTGACTTTGCATTCAGTCACTGCCCAGGCTGATGCCAGGCTAACCAGCCCTGCACAGGTCAGTGTATTGCTGCTGCTAGGGCTGAGCCTGGGGGCCAGGTGATTTTTGAGCTTCTCTGTGCAGGACAAGGAGTATGAGATGCTCTCATTTGCCTCCCAGAAACACTTCACATCTAAATAATCAAGCAGTGGAGGAAAAAGGTTTTATAATGCCAGATGCCGAAGCCCATGTCTTCAAGGGCTCTCTCTCACAGGGTGCACCAAAAGGCTCAGATGGTACAAAGGATTTAGTCCATACAGAGTTGAAAGCAGCTCTTGCACCAAACCAGGAGGCCCTGCAGTGACCTTCCTGTGGTCACCAAACCCTTGGAAGTTTGCAGGATTTCCTCAGCTCAGCTGGGACAGGGGTGAGCAGGAGCAGCACGGCCAGGATAGGCATCTGGGGCTGGGGCAGGTCCTGCCCCAGTGCCAGGAAGGCTCAGCCAGGGCAGCTTCTGGACCAGAGCACCATAGTGAGACAAGCTTAGCACTCATCCTAAGGAGCTACCTATTACAGGATCAAACTCACTTAATTTTAATGCTCCCCCATTTATGCTGGAATCATTGTGCTCCCACACCCCCTTCACCTGACAGTGTCCACTGATACAAACAGCAGCTCCTTCCTAAAGCAGCAGCGCCTCTGTACCCCATGAGCCATGGGATGAGGGACCAAAGCTCAGGCAGGAGTTCTCTGACACCCAGATGAAGTGTGGGGGATGCAGACACCCTGCTCACTGCCACTGCAGGACTTCCCCAAAGCAGGAGTAGCGCCTAGCTGGGGGGGAGGTGATGGTATTTTCTCCAAAACCATCCCAATCCCTCTGTAACTTCAAGGGAGGGACCTGAGCAGAATCCTAAACTGCAGCAATCTGGGGCACAGAGACTCCTGAGCTCTTTCAAGGGCAGGCAGAGCCATCCAGCCTCTCTGTCTGGTAAAGAACATCTGCTTGTCAGAAACTGCAGTATTCACAGAGAAAAAGAAGAAAAATGGGTGGCAGTTTTCACTCTTTACCACTGAATTTTTAAACTGAAAATACCACAATTTTCAAAGAAGGCCAAAAAAGAAAAAAAAAAAAAAATAAAAATTACAAGACAGGGCATAAACAGAAATTAATAGAAGTATTTCCACAGGATTTTTTAAGCATGAAAACATTTTTATAAATATCTATGGAAAGATTACTGCTATTTTGGATCAGCTGTGGAGTCAGCATTGAGCAACAGATTTTGCTGAGCATCCGCTCCTCTGAAAACATTTCCCAGGATAGAAGGCAAAACACCCAGAACTTCTCAGCACACTCAATTTGCTAATTTTGTCCAAGGAAATCTACCCTCCAAATTGTCTTAGACAGAGCAGTCCCAAGGAAGACCAGCAGCCCTGCAGACACTTTGCTCACCTGTGTTGCCGGGGTAGCTGTTCTCAATCTTTTTTTAATGAAGCATCAGTCTCATTACAGGGGTAGAGACAATTGAGAGAAAAAAACAACAGCTCACAGGCTGCTAGCAGCAGCCACAAATTTCTTCATTACAGAACATCTTAAAAACTTTTCAGCCAACAATATACTGCTAAAGATTACAGACAATTTTAGCCAATTAATTACAGCACACATACACTTGCTTCAAACAATACTCGCTTGTATTTTTTTTATTAACAATACACAGTACCCTTATTAAGCTTAAGACTTTTTACCATCTTGTCTATATATTTTTAGCAGTGTTAAGATTTATTTAAGCCAAACTTTAAAAGTCAGCCTTTGTTTCTCATGTCCTTGTTTGTTATACTACTGTATCTTTCTCAAGTTTTGATTTTTTTAGTAGCAGCAAATTCTGAGTTCTCAGTTTTTTCTGTTTTGAGGCCTGCTTCTTCAGCTCCTGGAAGTCCTTTTCTACCCTTTTAGTGTTTCCCACAGTCACCCATCAGCCCTTTGTACAACACACTGCACATACAATCCAGAGCCTTTCCCTTGCCAAATATGTATTTTTATCCATTTTAATGCTGATCCTCCCAGCAGCCCCTGAGCAGTAATGAGTGGCTGAAACATAGGAAGGGAGGCAGCAACAAAGCCACTCTCAAGGTGTTGGGGAGCAGTGAACCTCCCAGAAAGCACTGGTGGGACGTGAACTCCTCCTTGGAACAAGAGTGGAGACAAATCAGGGAACTTCTTCCTGCTGCCCAGATGTGTTCAACATAGCATGCAGCTGTGCTGGACAGGGGCTATCCTGAGAGAAAATCCACTAGATAGCATGGAGAACAAGATCCTGGAGAGAGGGTGGAACAAATTGTATAGCCATGGATGCTGACTAATGGACAGAGATTCATTATCTAACTCATGTCCAACAGTGCTAAAGCACAAGGTCTGTCCCATTCCACAAGCCAGAGGCAACAGCATCTCCCTTCAGACCCTGCAGCACCCAGGTACACATGTAAAGGGTTTTCCTCAAGGGGTTTACTGGCAAAGCTCTCACCTTCTACCATGCAGATGGAATAATAATTTTAAATAATAATTTATATAGCGAAACTAATGAGATTTAACCACAGGTTTGGTTTTTTCCCCTCCTCTGGACAAAGTCCATGTACTATAACTTATTTATTAACATAAGACCTTATTACAGTTGGGATTATCCTCCTGTTTTGCACTGCTGGGAGCTGAATAGGCACAGGGGATATGTGTCCAGCACAAGGGACACATGCCCAAGGAATCCAGGGTTTTCTGTAAGCTGTGGGGACTGGAAGTGCTACCGAAATGTCACTGCTTGTCACAAGGAGGAAAACAGCATCCATGGTGTCCATGGATGGTGCTGGAGAGTTGCCGCCACTGCAGTTTCACCCCAATGGGTGCTGCATCTTCTGGATGAAGACGATATGCTCCCCTGAGCAGGGCATTTGTCCTGAGAAGCTCCCAGGCTCATCTTCACTCACACATTCACCCACACTTTTTGTCTGTACCATGATTAAGAACAACTGCAGTACTAAGACACATCATCACATCATCTGCATGCAGATGTGAACACAGGGGAGAGAGCAACTTCCAAAACCAATTCAGATTTTGGGCATAAAAATGCCTTTGGGGATAGGGAAAATCAGTATACAGACACAAATCTCGCCGGCTACTAATA
This sequence comes from Hirundo rustica, assembly GCF_015227805.2. NCBI lineage: Eukaryota > Metazoa > Chordata > Aves > Passeriformes > Hirundinidae > Hirundo > Hirundo rustica. Next base: position 83,919,406 of record NC_053488.1, on the reverse strand, counting down.
AGATTATTTCTGACAACATGCATATGGCAGAGAAGCACTCACTCCTAGAAATTCCAGTTAAATCAATGGAAACACCCAGAAAATAATTTTGTCTCAGGTGTTGGTTCATATTCAGCCAGACTGGATGAGTGACAATGTGGTTCCACCCTTGGTTGGTTGTTGGTTGGCTGGGTGGATTTAAGAAATATATTTTCTGGAGTTGAGCAATCATCTACCACCTGGACTCTTAGCAGAGTATTGATGGGTTTTTGGTCCTACCCTAAATCTGCTCAGGGCAGAAGTACCATTTTTTGCTGATTATGGAAGGTGTTGGTCAGGGCTTACCTCACAGAGGCTGTGCTGCCTCAGGCACCAGGCACCGGGAATGAGATTTGGAGCTGGTCCATTCACCAGCCTGGGTGAAAGCCAGCCATATCAGCCTCAGGTATCACTCTGCAGAACAGGAGCTCCACTTACTCCACTTATAAACCCAGCTGATTAAGGCTTATACATGCGTCCTTTTATTTTTTGTATTTTTGCCAAAATTAACTCTGTAAAGGGTCAGTGCTACAGCAGAGCTCTGCAAAGTAGGGTATTTGTAAGGCTGCTTTAAAGATTTTAAAAATTGGGAGAGTTAAAAAAAATGGGAACTTCAGATGGAAAGTTTAAAGTGAGTTTGCCAGCTAAACAGTACAAGGAGAAAAAGCATAATTAAAAATAAAGTTATCAGGCTTTTAATACTATGTTTACCAGACAAGCTAAATATAGCAGCATTAGACTAAAGCATTGTCTTTAGCAGGCTTAAGTTTCAACAATCATTTACTGATTAGCATCTACATGAAATCACTCTGCACCTTGATTTTTGGAAAAAAAGACAAATAGTGATTTTTTATCTGTTTAAAGAAACCCAAATCACAGTGGGCTAAACATAGAAAAGGAGAGCAATAATGGAGAATGATGTAAAACATAATTAAAGACCTTTGGCTGCTGCAGAATTGAAAACTAATTAAAAACCTCTTTTTGCCTAGGAAGGTCTCAGAAGAAATTCCTAAATCTTAATTTGCCTCTGTCCTTATCTGCGTTGTGACAGGTCTCTGAGGCCTCTGCAGCCACACCAGGAAGATAAGAGGGCAGTGAGCAGAGGTGATCTGGGTCTGCCTCCCTCTCCATGGGCAGGGCCACCGGCATCGAGATCTTTAATTACAGAGATCAATCGGGTGCTCCATTAGAGAAAGGCCTTTTAAAGCCCCGTTTAAAACTTGATATACCAGCCTCAATACCTCACTGCCAATTACAGCCCTGGTGGAGGATGAAGGATGATGCTCAGCATAGGCCATGCCTTGAACATACTCCTGCCAGCACTTCCAGATGCTCCCAGCTGGGCCTGTCTCCTCTCCTGCTGCACGGGGATAGTGCCTTGGCACTTTGCCAGACACTTCAGACCATTTTTTTTTATTGCTGTAGGGAATGATCAACGACAGAAGCTGGGAACACTCAGAAAGACTTTTTACAGGTTTCTGCTTAATTTAAAAGTCTAATTTAAATCCTTAGTAGCCTTTCCTTTTTTATAAAATTAACCTTAATTCTTTCCTTGCTACTTGAATGAATTCATATATGTGGTCAGCCAGAGAAGATGAAATTGGAAATGACAGTTCTAGGGTGACATACTGCATTATGAGTAATTAGAACCATGAATTTTGACATAGATTTATTTTCTTTATTGCCACTTTTTGTTGCATGTGACAGTATCACTGTTGACCTGAGGTTTGGGATTCACAACCGTGGCAAGTGCAGAGACCAGAGGGAACCAGAGGCAACCAGGAGGAACCAGAGAGGTCAGCTCTGCTCCCGGTTCCAGCATGGGAAGGTGCAGCCAGCCCACTGTGTGCCCGCAGTGGTTGTCCCCTCCAGTACTGCCAACACACAGATCAGAAATCCCAGAGCACTGCGACTCTGCAGAGCATGATTTGGGAGCTGGTGCTGCGCCGGGGGGGAGCATTCGAGGGCAGAGGGCATGCTGCCTGATGTGTCCATCGCCTGAGACATTCTTGGAAAGATATCAAAGAACTTTTTCTCCTGCACATCTCTCCCTTTTGTTGAATGCTCCCTTTCTTCTGTTAGTGCTCTCCTTTTCCCTTCACATTTTTAAATTTCTAATATACTCTGTTTTGTCCTTCCCACCAAGGCAGACCCAGTCTTGCCTCCCACTGCAGAGCTGCACAGCTGGGTCAGCTCTGCTTGCTGCAGGCAGCAGCTGACCCTGCTCACACCATCCCTCTCATGAGCTCTAGTCTTCTCACCTGAAGAAGGAGAATTAAAATCATCTTAGCAAAACCCTACACAATGATTGATGACTGGTCATGGCACTTTCCCCCCAGAGATCCCACAGGCATTGCTCAAGCTGACGGCTTATGGGATTTTCATGATTTAATGTGCACCCATGAACTACCTGAAGAGCACCTTGGGCAGTGCAGGTCTTTCATCATTTTTCCTGCTGAAGTCCCATGTTCCATCCAAGCCAGCAGCAGCAGAGGAGCAGCCTGTGCCTGTGCACGCACATAAAAATATCTCTGTACTGGTATTTACCAATTGATTAGCAATGACAAGTGCTTCCATCTTAAGCAAAAGGACCATTGGAGCCCTGGAGCAGTTACATAAAACAAACTCTCACCTTGAGAACATGTTGACATTATTTAAAACTCATGATCCTGGTGTCTTTGCTGCCTTTGCTTGTGCCCCTCATGATGGCAGCTGTGGTGGATTGCTGCCCTGAGTCATCCATGCCAGTGATCTTCTCGTTCCACTCTCTCCCAGAGGGGGGACTCTTGCTCCCTATGGGCAGGGATAGGTGCTTTAATTGCAGTCTCTTCCCCCAGGACTGAAGCCTCAGAGTTACAGAGCTGTTCCTCCCAGAGTCAGCTGGGATCCTGAGGTCTCAGTCTCTGGAATGCCAGGCCGTGGTGCTCCAGGGCTCTGGTGGCCCTTCTGCTGTAGGTAGATGCACTCATCACCGGGGAGCATTTGCAACCAGCCCTCAAGGATCACTTCCATGACCGAGGGCCATTAGTCATTTGATCATCTTGCTTACCACACCAGCAAGTTCTGCTGCTGCACTACTTACATGAAAAAAGGCAGCTTTAATTTAGGAGAGTCTGGTTTAATCCTGCAGGAGGAGAAAAGCCATCAGGAGTTCATTTAGTTCATGCAGTTTGACGGGAGCGCTGTATGTCGGCTCTCACGCCATCAGACGCTTAGTGAGAAGCAACTCCATTTGGGAATTAACCCATTTTGCAGTTACTGCTAAACCTCTGGGTGTAATTATTTTTAAGAAAGTATTTTAATCCCCTATTCCTAGGGGGGGTTGGGGTTTTTTTGGGATTTTTGTTGTTGTTGTTGTTTTGGGGGGTTGTTTGTTTGTTTGTTTGGGATTTTTTTGTTGTGGTGGTGGTTTGGTTTGGTTTTGGGGTTTTTTGGTGGTTTTTTTTGTGGGTTTTTGTTGTTGTTTTTTGTTGTTGGGTTTTTTTTGTTTTGTTTTGGGGTTTGTTTGTTTGTTTGTTTGTTTGTTTGTTTGTTTTCCCCAGGGATTTCTTGGCCTTAAAGCACATTCATTTCTATAATGGAAGCTTCAGAATCTTGTCTGAGATAGGTTGGATCCTGAGCTTAGGGGGCTCCAGGCCATCAGACACATCCAGGTATTCCAAACCCATCAGCCTCAAGGGCTCTTCTACACATAAAAATAGCCTTTGATTTTGCCCCTTCTTCCCCAACTGGTACAGCTGAATTTTATTTTCCTTTATGCCAAGCCTTTATTCTTGAGCAAAAGACTGCCCAGGGAAAAGGATAAAGAGGAACTGTCTAGAGGTTTGTGTATTGTAAGGTCACAGCAGGCTTTTCCTGACCTAAGTCACTAATAGCATGGCTAGACACACTAAATGACATAAAAGTCAAGAGTGGACAATTAAATATAATTTCAAAGTGATAGTTATCCTACTTGGGAAGGCCACTGGATTTACAATGTCTAATCCTTTGCGAAATGTCTGTAAATTTAATAGCAATAGTTAATTCAACCACGTATCCTCTCAGTGACCTCGTTAGCCTATCCCTTTGCTAAAAATACTCTTGGTTTGACTCTGGGAATACAGTGATTCTCATTAGCAAATCACGGTTACTCTTATTTAATACAACAGCACAGACTAATATACATGAAAAATACATCAAAGAAACTAAACAATGGCTTTCTGCCTTTATGAGGGGTAAAAACAGTCAGAGCAATCAGTTGTTTTCTTGTGAGTATACAGAAGAACATGCAGACCTCTACATGCAAAACCCAGCAATAATCTTGTGCAGGTATAAATTAGCCCCTACCCCTCCCTGCACTCAAACCACGTGTGTGTAGCCACAGTTACACTCTTTTATACCCTTCATGGCACGTCTTGGAGATCTTTGACAGGAGCTGCACTGACCTGGGAGGGTTGTGCCACCTGGAACCAGCACCTCACTGAAGAGCTCTACACCTGCGTCAGGCTCAGTTCTTGTTTAACTCACAGTTCTCCAATGTCTCTTCATCACAAGATGCTGGCCCTGAATTACAGGCAGTTTCTTGTTGGATTTTTCCATGCTGTCACATCACTTCTGCAGAAGTTCTCCAGTCTGTAAGATGCAGCATGAGCCCTGCATTGCCCTTTCACATAAAAGCTCAATGTGCCAAAAAAAAATATGTTTGCAGAGGTGTTAAAGCAAAAAACTGGAAAATCTTAAGACTATACAAAGCATTTCCCGTGAGCGTGCTGGTCACAGGGCTGGTCAGGATCTCCCTTTCTCCCTCTCTGTCCATCACCCAACCCAAAAAGCACAGCTCAGTGAGGAGCAGCTGGTAACAGCAGAGACAAACCAAAATTGCTGAATCCAGCCCCTGTCACAGCTGGAAGCAGAGCCTGCAGGCAAGACGCTTCCCTGCCGGGAGGAAGCTGTGCCCGGGAGGGGGATGAAGCTCTTAGGTACCAGCAGCTTTTCCAAAGGGCATTTAAAGACCTGAGTGCTTTCACGGCCTTCACCATCCTTCAGCAGCAAAACCCTAAGAACCTTGTAAACAGGATGAAAGATAACCAGTATTTTTCCTAACATTTCTTCAAAAATCACTCTAGCTTTCATAAAACTAAATTTACCTGTAATTTTATCAAATTGTTTTGGTGAAAAATGTACACTCCCTGCTTGGTGATGGCCACAACCAAAACCTGTTCATATGCATATAGTAATGCTGGGAATATGCTCCAGATTTTATTTCTAAGCCTAAAATTATTTGAAATAACTTTCCATCAAGACATATAAATCTAAACTGTGACCCACACACAAATATTTCACCTGGTTCCACATCATTCACTGGTGCTGGAAGGAAAATGGACCTTAAATGAATATAAATCATAGCATCTGAGTATGTAACATTGCATCTTCTTCAACTGAGGACAAACCGTTCCTCTGTTACATCCTTCCTGTTCATCACTATTTTCAGCTGAGAGCACAAAATTATTGGTGATAGAAATTCTAAGAAGTAAATAAAGTTAGTTCTAATTAGTAACCAAAGTAACGTTTACTGAATAAGTAAACTATAAATATTTCCTCTCTGTCTACAGGATATATTCTCTCTTATATTGTCTATTATCATCTTACCAGAGCCTTGCTACTGGGCAAACCTGGCAAATGAAGCTCAGATATATCAGACATTCTGCAAGGTGTGAACAGGGCAAATGCTGCTGATGTTGGTTGGTAGGGCTGCTCTGCTTGCAAGAAAAAGTTGCCACTAAACTGCTGCACCCTTTCAAGTGTCTTAATGGTAGAAAAATGCACCTGCTACAGGCCTTGAGAAGAAGGGATGAAACTGCTTCAGATTTTCCACTGTGCACATCTTTACAAGCAAATGTTCATGTATAAACCATCACCCGTTAGCTATGATGAAATATGCACTAAAAATAATTTTTAAAAGGAACATTCAGCTGCTATTTTCCCCTTCAATTTTTTCTAGCCATTCAAGATGATTTGATTTTTTTGTCCCCTTTTTAAAGCAATTCATCCCACTCCACCTTGACATCTTGTTTACAGTTTGTTTCTAGCCACAGAGAGCTGACAGATGTGATGTGATTAGCAAGACACAACAGCCTAAATACAGAGCAGACAGCACAGCAGACAGCATGCAAGGGGCCTGCAAGCTCCTCTGCACTCTGTCATCCCTTCCAGCCCTGGGAGTTTCCATCTGACAGTGGAGATGGGCATTAACCCCTGCAAGTCCACACAAGGGTTGGTTTCAAATTGGGCTGCACTTAGGAGCAAACCCAGTTTCTGTTGAATTATAGAGAAAAGGTAGGTGGCTTTCTGCAGCTCGGCTCTTTCAGATGGGAACATTTCCAGCTCAGTTCCACTATCATTAGCGGAGTTACTAAAATAATTTTTGAAGTTCAGCTTGTGTGCTGTGACCTTGTTCTTGGTGCCACCTCAGCAGTGCTATGGGAACTGGAGCAGAGTCCCAACGCTGCTCTGAGCTGCAGGAGCAGAGCTGCCAGTGGGGAAACCCTTCCCTCCAGTATCCAGAGCTGCCAGGCATGGAGTCATCTGTGTGTTTTCCAAGCAAACGGGTTAAGGACTGGGAGGGCAAAGACAATACTGAGGAACTGTCTGACAAACCCAAATGAGCATTTCTGGGGTTGGCAGATTCACATACCTGGGGCCTCTCTTGCCAGGGTCTTTGCATTACAATGCTTTGGCTTCTCAAAACACCCCCTCAATCAAGCAATAGGTAACACATCCAGAGAAGCTACTTTATTCATTTGATGGGGTCTTTCCAAAATATTACTCCCCAGTTTTGAAAGGCACAAAAGCTCATCCAATATCCATCCCTCTACCACACATCTGAGACTGTGCTGTCCAGGATCTGCAGACAATGAGGTCACAAGCCTCTGCAGATGCCTTTACTTTACTACTCTGGTGAGGTGTTTTCACTGAAGGCTGTCAAATCACATGGATAAAGTCCACAGATAGAGAGCAGAAACTAGAAGCTGAAAAAGGGGCATCCCACCCTCAGCAAGAAGAGCTCAGCGGGTTCAGGGGTGGATGGTTCCCATCACAGCAGATATGCACAGCATTTTGCAGAGGTATTAACCAACAGGGATGAGTTCAGAGCCAGGAGAGGCAGCCTGCACTAGATACTTGATCACAGCAGGCTTTGATTTCCTTACTCTTGCGATGAACCCAGTTACCTGCAGCAGTTCAAGAGCAACTTTCATAAAATATGTGGTCACGAGGTTCTCCTATGCCTTCTGTGGCTGGCCAATACAGCCACTTGACAGCACTGTCTGTGCTGCTGACATCAGAAATGTCACCTGAACCCCCACCCTCCTTCAGGTAGATCACCTGATGTTAGGGGTTTTGAGAAAAAAACAAAAAGTAATATCAATAAACAGTTGGAGAAAGCAAGTCTTTCAAACCTTAGCTGATAACCTGCTTCAGAAGAGTGTAATAAATTATTTGTTCCCATTCTATGTGTAAGGGAATACAGGCTTCCCAGGTGGCTTAGAAAAGAAACAGGAAAGAGAAAGGTCTTCTTCCAGCAAATGAAGTAGGAAAATAAGGATGTATCAGACGCTCTGACCAAGGCCCAGCCCCTGGGTAGGCCAGGCCAAGGTTGCCCCTCCCAGACTCGGGCCCTGCTCTCCCCACATCCCCATCCAGAACCTGAACAAATGGCAGCGCTGGCTACTGGGAAGCTGAGGAGGCACCCTGCTGGACATCTCCTCTCCCTGGAGGTTCATGGCATTCCTGCTCTCAGGGCACTGGTTTCGCCCACCAGCCACAACATTCAGGGCTTCTTCCAGCAGATCCCTCCCTCCACTCCCAGATCTGTGCCCATAAGATTTAGCAATACAGAGGTTTCGCTTGCGTCCTAGCTTTCATATTTGCATCACACACATTGAGATTCTTCTGCTTAATCCTGACCTATTTACAGTGGCAAAGCAGTAACAACAAACACAGGGTACAATGGTTTGATGCTGCAAAGTCAGCTCTATGTAGGCTGTAGGGAGAGGACTCAGAGCAGAGGCTTCTGTAAAAAGAAACTCCAGTAATTTTTAGTTTGTTTGCTAATAGACAAGCTGATTTTAGACTACATGAAAGACTAACTGCTATTCCTTTCAGCCAGTGAACCGTTAATGAAGCTGGAATTTGTCCTAAAGACCATATGGCACGTGTCATCTCTATCGAGTTATCTAAATTCCAGAAAGTCAACATTTATAAGTGTGTAAATATGGAAAAGGAAAATGAAATGTGATTCTTCAAGAAGCACGGTTTCTGCTGTAACCCTAAGTTCCAAGCTGCATCTGTTTATTGAATGGCATTGGTCTCTCATGCTGCATGATGTTAAGACAAAAAAAAATTCATCTTAATTTCAAAATGACAGCAAAAATTAAGCACGAGATTAAGGATGTGAAGCATCTTTTAAAACTCCCAATCTGATCCCTGGTCTAATGAAAATGCTGGTTTACAATGAGGATGGGTTTTCTTTGGGGAAGAAGTAAGGATAGGAAGAGCAAACAGGGTCACAGCTTTTTTCTCATCAGCATCCCTAAGTACAGGGCGCATGCTTAGTGACACGAAGAGGTCTCAGTCATGTCCCTAACTATTTAAACCTCTGCATGGCCCAGGCTGCCTGGAACCAGCCTCACAAAATGTCTGAGAAATATTTAGGACCTTGGCAGAAAACTGGGGGTGGAGGGGAGAGAAATCTCCACTCTCTCCGAAATCAGTGGCTGATGAATGCTAAAACTAGATGAGATCACTCAGACATGCTCTTAGTGACCTCTGCATGCAACGATTGCAGCTCAAATCCGTGCTATTCTTTGGAGAGCCAAGATTCAAATTATTCTGATGAACAATCAAAGACAAAAGAGAAAATTCCCCCTCCATACAGCTGGATGAATGGATTTTGATGGTTCTGCTGTCCACAGTGGAGCCCTGCTGGTCCCTGCTCAGAGCGGCACAGCAGCACCTGCCCTCCCAAAGTCACACTCCACCCTTTCAGCCTCCCAGAGCCAACGGCTGGAGTCCAGCTGGGGCAGAGGTGGCCACAGGTGGCCCCTGGCTCTGGGCAGCTCTAGCACCGTGGGGACTGGACCTATCCCCCTGACGGGAGCAGGGATGGGATTTGAGGCTCTGGGGCCTCAGTGCAGGTGAGTATGCGTTGTTATTCCATGGTGTAAGACAAAAGTCAGAGCAGGGAATAGTGCAAAGATGTTTGTTTTTTCCTTTTCCCAGCACTGTGTCACTGCAGGCCAAATTGAAACCTCCTGGGTTATTATACAAGATAAATTTGACAGGACTGTAAATCATAAAATTGTCCCAAATGGCTGCTGACAGCAGACACCATTCAGTTGCATCTGATATTTCCTTTTCTTTGTTTCTTCTTGCCACTAGAAGAAACATTCCCTCCATAAAACTTTGTAAAGTGAAAAGGAGAAGCAGAAACTCCAAAAATATCTGAATGACGAACCAAAACCTGACATTTCATGTTTCCTGGGTTTGACTAAATGCAGTAATGCTGAAATAACTAGATACATAAAATCTCTTTTTAAAAGGCTTAGGGGAAAAAAAAACCAGAAAAGTGTATCCTCTAATATTCTATATAATTTTAAAACATTATTCAGAATTGACTAGGTAGAAAACACTGTGACTTATGGGAACTAGGGCATCACTTATGTGATGTGAGCACTTGAGACATCCCATATACACAGTCAAATATTAATAGCATGGTATATCAACAGAAGCAATCTCTCTCTGTTTTGGGGACAGACGTAGGGATTTATTTTATTGTCTTTATTTACAGCAACAATCCTTTCATTGCTAATATCCTCAACTCCTGATAAAACACGCCTAAGGGACAGCAGCTCTGTCTTCCCTTTCTGGAAACTTGGGCTGTGCTTTAACTGCAATTAGGAAGCTGCTTTGATTTTCCTTCCAAGTTCACTGCTCCTGACCCTGGTAGAGGTTCTTTAGTCACACAAGGTTGCTCTCCCCTGAAGATGGAAGCACATCAGTCCCAATGAGCCCTCCTGGGTAGGAAGGGAACCTCGCAGGCAGGGGCTGAGGAAACCTCAGCACCCAGTGCCTCGCTCATGTAAGAGCAGAGAATATGCACTCTGTAAACAGCTACTGTAGGCACTCGTTGCAATTATGTATCTGAAAGAGTCAAATATTCAAAACTAAATTTAACCACAGGCCAAAATGATCTGCGTTTAAATGTGTTAAACAGGGCAGGCCTCTTCTTCAAAGCATTTTTTTTTTTTTTTTTTTCCCCAGAAGTGTTTAGGAAAAGAGATGACCCCTCTTTGCCCCAACTAAGAATGCAGCACCCATCAGCAGGGATTTTATGACTCTGTGATGGTATTTATTGAAAGCTGTCAAATATTTGGGTAAAAATATGGAAAGATACACTGGCAGGCACTGAGAACAAACATGGGGAGGGGACTCAGGTGATCAGTGGTGTGTTTATTTCGGTGCATAAAACATGTAAGGAAAATTATTTCCACATTTCTAAGAAAAGGTTACAAGCAATGAAAAACAAAAGAAACCAAGCAATTTTTTTTTTTCTTTTTTACAGTAATGTTGAACAAGGGAGGTAAAGGCAAAGTTAATTCAACAGAAGCCAAGTATTTTGGAACAATCCTAGTTATAAGGAACACAGGTTAAAACAGAACAATTTCTCCTTTATTAATGAATACTGTTCCATGAAACAATGTTTAAAATCTGAAATGTTCCTACAGTTCTTTTTCCTGCAGTGTTATGCAGACAGATGAGAATAAACAAACATGCTTTCTACTGAGAGCTGGAAAGCGTAACCCAACTGCGACCCTCCCTCCCACGATCTCCACGTGGGCACAGAAGAAAGAGCAGAATCAAAGGCCAACAAAAAATATGGTTACCCAAGGAGTTCCTGTATCTACCCCCTACCAGGGCACTCAGCAGCTCATGTGCACAACTCTCCTTGCAAAGGGGACGAGGACACTCTGGTTGTCTTTAGACGCCCAGGTCACTGAAATTTTCAGCCTGAGAGATTTGCCTCCTGCACACCGATTTTAGCTGGGTTTGGGAACACCTTGAAAAGCAGTGAGGGGCTGGTGGGGAATTAAATGTCGAAGCCATGGCCTTCAGTCCACAGCTCTACATGGTGTTTAGTTCCACAGGTATTTTAGATGTAAGAATCCAAGCTCAGATTTATTTTGGAGCTCAATCAACGGCAGCAGGGAAGACAGGAGGTGCTCTACACAAGGAAACAGATGCCAGACAGCACAGAATGTTGTGGTCTGAGGGAGAGTATGGCAACAGGCCAGCCAAGAGTGCAAGCAGGTACAAACAACTGTGCTCTGACTCCTTAAGCCAACTATAAATTATTAAAAAAAAAAAAAAAAATTATATATATATCTCACTCTCTATTCAGTCTGTGAGAGCTCAAAGTCCAAACTAATGTGTAAACTATGACAAAAAAAATTCTAAAACAATATGCATTTCTGTTCCAGTCCCAAACACATTTTCATTTGAGATCTTTTCACATTGTGGAACAATTTCTCCTAAACACTTAGGGCTCCAGATAGGAAGTATCTGTTATGGTTTAATAACCATGTGGATAGCCTGACAGCATGAACCTCTGAAAGAGCAACCTGAACCTTCTGCTCCCATTACAGACTCAGAGAGGCATTATATTAATAAAAAGCTAAAAACTCAAACAGCAGCAAAAAAAATATTCCCAAAGGTGGGGGAATAAAACAGCACATGAGCCAAAGTAATAAATATAGTAGGAGACCATCCCCTCAGGAATGTCAGCCACTTAGGGCTCCTGCTGTAGCACCACTCCCAGGTTATCTGGGCTACATCCCCTATACAAATGACCTGGTCATTAAAGAACTCTGGATGACTCCTGTGTGTCACTGATGGTGGAATTCCTGAAAAAAACAAGCCATGTTTCTTCAGTAAGACAGGTTGTGAGAACAAATCCCACCACGTTTTCCCAGACTGGGTAATCAGCAGGTCCAACAGAGCTGGACATCAAAATATGGAGCCTATGGACTGAGAACAGAAGTTCACTTAATGACCTGTAAAAGACTGGCAACAAAAACATGTGAACTGGTGACAGGCAGGAAAGTCATCCAGATTTCCTAGCTTACTCTCAAACTGCAATCACCTTTTCACAGCTGAACGGGTCCTGCAATACTCACGGGACTAAAAACTGCATCGATTAAGCAAAATATAACTCCGGCCTTTAAGACTTTTTTTTTTTTTCTGACCACATTTGCACACACAGAATGATTATTCACATTTAAACTAAAATACAAAAGAAAAAATACCCCATAAGCTACATATGGTGTGCAAGTAAAGAACACTTTCACAGAGCATGGAAAGCATAAAGTGCCACATGAGAGCTTGACTCTCCTTCCAGATCTCTGGGTAACCACTGCACACAACCCTCCACACACCATGGAAGGTACAAGTCAGGAGGAAATTTGACACACATTACTCCTGCAACACGCACATGCCTTTCACTAGCTTAAAACTGCTTATACATTTCTAAGAGTGCACAAGCTGAATTATTAATACATTTATCAACATGGGCTATTTTCTGTCTTGATGTAAGGACAGTGCCACTATAAAAGCCTCAGCTTTATCTGTTCTGATCAGGAGCAGAAGAAGTAACAGAGATGTCAGTTACAAAACAAAAGGATTAAAAAAACAGTGACCAGCAGATTCAGACACCAGTGTAAAGGTGAGGTGATCACCAGCTGGAGGGCAGATTAAGAAGGAACAACAATTCTGGTAGGCAGAATGAGCTTTGCAAAGAAAAGTGCTATGATCTTTTCTGATCATATTATCCCCAACTCTTTGGTTTGAAACATCTCCCGATATTTGTACTGCGCTTGTTGCTGTGCTATCAAATTATATTTTGATGTCCAAACAGCCCATCAGATTAAGACTGTAAGGCTTTAGGGAGAACTTCATTTATCTGTATGTGAACTGCCCTAATCCATGACTGCCATTATTCCACTACAGGGCCAGACTAATGGTTTGAGCTTCTGACTATTACTAAAATGCTACTCCTTAAAGATCCCACCCCTCAGAAACAGAATGGGCAACTTAAAAATAGCATTGCTTATAAGAAAACAACTCACTTTTTTCCTGAGAACAGGTAAAGTGATTCTTCCCTCCAAGGGACCTGCAGAACCATAGCCAGGCTGTCAGCCACATTTTGCTGCGCCAGTGCTCATCCCTTCAGCACAACTCCATTATCCCAAGAAGCCACAAAACTGGCTGGATCCTGGCAGGAATTACTTTCTCTGGACCGGGTTCTTGGACTTACAATTTTCTAAGGGGAGGGGAATCAGAAAAATGGTTATCTGCAGATGATGAACTCTCTGATATTAACAGGGCAAAGAAATCTTACATAAGCTGGATTTTCCCAGGTCCTCTTCCCTTTGTTCTTGTCCTATCTCAAAACACAGACCAAGGGAAATGTCATCTTGGATGTCTGGAGTCAGAGTGCTGCGTTTTGCAGGGATATCAGATGAGCCTTTGGGCAAATTGTGTATGGAAGTGAGCACTTTTGGCATTTGCTACTAATTGGGCACCCAAAAAAACAAACTCTGAATTTTGGAGAGTTGTCACCACACTGGCAGAGGGCAGACAGCTCCCGTGGCTCTCCCAGCTGGCATACAATACAGTCTTAATTTCATCCAAGCCAAATAGCTATAATTGCTTTTTACCCAGATGCTTTTCTGATTTAGGTACTACAATTACAATATGAGCGAATCCAAGATTTATGAGAAAGCAGCCTGACTGGAAATGGAGATAGGTATTTACTGTATCCACGTGCATATCTACAGCTGTGGATCCAGAGATGGAAAGGGGTTCTTATGGTTAAGAAAGACACAATGAGGATCAAGTAATTTTGTACTACATTACATAAGAAACCAGTTTGCAGTTTTGGGCAAGTCTTTGATGTTTGCTTTTCAATTCTAGTGAGTAAAAGTTACTAATGTCATTATAAATACTTTAATACAGAGGGGATTTTAAAAAAAAAAAAAAAAAAACACAAACAAACAAAACAAAACCCCGAAGATTAATTTGATTGAAGCACTACATTTAATACACTGATGACAAAATGTTCAAAGATAATTCTTCCACTTTACGTAGAACAGATATTGAGTCACTTAAAAACAAAACAAAACAAAACACCCTTAACATTGTGGCCGTATACCAGCTCCTGGCTATTCAAGTCTCAGACACAAAACTGACATCCTAGCTTTAAACCACCTCAGCATGATCAGAACTCAATTCTTCCAAAGATCAGAATTCTTCCAAACAGAGAATAGCAGTGAAGATAACCACTTTTAAATACTGTGTCCCTCATCCCCAGCATACAAAGAGCAGGATATATATTTATATTATCCTAAAGGAATTGCAACGCCTTCAAGTACTTTTCAGTTTAATTAATAAAAGAGCCACTGAATATGGATTTCAGGGGATTTAAACTCAAGCAGGGTCTAAAATATGGTCTCTTGAGCTGGAAAAAAAATTTAGCAGCAAGTGACTCTTCAATGACTGACAAATCCTTAAAAGACAGAACAACATTTTTCTGTCCAGTGCTTTGCACAGCATAAGAGTATTCTTAGGGTGATGAGTCTATTTTATCTTCACTGGCCAGTTTCCAGGAGTATCCACTGGTGCCACTATTCCACCTCCAACAACCTTGCCACAGCCACATGGCTGAGATTTGAATTTTTTAAAGAGAAGAATTGCTTTTGATTTTAACCAAAACAGTTATGAAACCTAAAGCTTACATGTAGATTTTGGTAGTGACCGTTACTAGTAAACTGCACAAAGAATAAATATCAATACTTCCAAAACTGACACCACAGTAATCCTACTGCTTGATGCATAAAGCAGGGACAAAACACAAATAGCAAACTCCCAACAGAAGTCTATTAAGCTTTACTTGGTTATTATTAATAGGTAACACAACAAGCTGGTTTAAACAGTTTTCCCCAGAGGATGCCCCTGTGACTGTGTTCATTAGCAGAATGACTTGTAACATGATGGGAAGTTCAGAACAAGCACAATGGTATAATCAGAGCTGCAGTTTGTCAGCAGGGCACTGTATTTTGACAGGTAAAGATTCCTGTGAATTTGCACAGCTGCACACATAAGCAGTTTGCCAAGGAAAAAACATTAAGACTGTTTTTTCATCAGTCCCCAACAATAAAGTGAACACATCAGACCAAAATAGTTTCTTAAAAGTAGGTCAAAAATACCCATTCATGATCACTTCTGCATTGGTTTCCTAGCAAATTCATCTACCCACATGGATATACGTAATGTGTATCCTGGAGACAGTGAGGCAGAGGAAGAAAACCAAATACATTAATGAGGTAGCTTAGACTGGGCAACTGCAGTTAAAAGTTTTATTGAACAAAAGAAGGTAAAATGTGGTAGTCCAGGTTCACTGAGCAAAAGCAGCTCTCTCACTGAAGCTGCACTTTGTGCTAAATAACCTTATTAACTGAGACTATACAGAGGACACATTATGCAAGTTATCTCAACAGCAAAGGAGAAAAGGTAGATTAAATTTGACTGGATGGAACCATTTGGTCAAATTCAGTGGCTTAAGTTACTGTTTCTAGCCCTTAACTACCCATATTCAGTACAGCCATACAAGAGAATACACAACTGCACTGAGTTCCCGTTTGCTAATAGTGTGCGCTCCCATGCAAGCGGAAGCCAATTCCTAAAAAAAAAAAAAAAACAACCAACAAATTAAAAACCACAAACATGTTTAGGATGTTTTGTTTGAAGCATCATTCAACTGACTCAGGAAAAACACTCGATATATGTTATAAAAAACTCCCAGCCTCTACAAGGTCTGCTCCTATACAGTGATAATATTTTAAAATTTTTTTATATATCCCCTCTGCCTAAGACACTTCATATGCTCTGAAAGCACCCACAAAGTCAGGTGGGTAAACAGATATGTCAAAAATACTCTGTGTAAAGAGGGAGGTAGCTCAGGCCCCTTGGCAGCCTTCAGACATTTCACATTGATGTGGTCTACCTACCCTTGTAATCTGCAGTCAAAAATGAAAGGAAGAAGGATTTCAACATGAAATTTAGTGACATGTTCAGTACAATTTTGACTCACTGGGCTCCCAAATGTAAGCTATAAGGTACCTCACACCCAACATACAACATTAATAATGTACCTAGTTCATACATTTTATAGACAATACTCTCTCATTTGTTACACATTTGGCTCGGGCGAGTACATCTTTTATTGTTAACCACTTGAGAGACATTCTAGGCCAAACAAACAGCACAAATAATGTCAAAGTCTTTTTTCTTTTTTCTTCTTTTTTTTTTCTTTTCTTTTTTTTTTTTTTTTTTTTTTTTTTTTTCTTTTCCCCCCCAGTAATTGTATGAAATGCTGCAGGCTAAACCTAACAGAAACTACTGAAGAAAAATAATAGACCCCATGATGCAGTGCAGAGGTGTTACTACGACATCGTGAATCAAGGGATGGTTCTAAGGTGCTGAAAGAGGAGACTCTCTAGACGGTGACCCTGTATTGTCCTCCGGAGGGAAAACAGTGAGAGTGCAGGCTCGAATGCCACCAAGGGATTCTGGAAGGTCAAATACTTTATGCCACTCATCTTTTTCTGGATCATATTTCTGAACTATTTCCACCATACACCGGTTATTCCAAGAATATCCTCCAACAACATAGATTTTATTTTCAAAGACAGCAACCCCAACATCACTTTGCCCACGTAACATGGCGGCAATTGGAGTCCACTGGTCTAGAGTTGGTGAGTAATATTCACAGCTTAGAACATCATCATAATCACTTGTTCCTCTAAAGTGATTTCCACCAATAACATACAGCTTGTCTCCTACAGTACACATGCAATGCAGACCTCTGACTGTCGTCATCGGAGCTTTCTGAGTCCATTTGTCTGTGTCAGGGTCAAAACACATGAGTTCCTTCTGGAAAGTGTCATGGGTAATTCCCCCTAAAGAAACAAGACACATGTTAGAGTAGTGCTCACCCTAATAAGCATTAAATAACAAAAAATACATTTTACTGAAAGAACCCCATCTTCCTTAAGACTTCTTCAATCTAGCTTAGATTACTATCAAGAAGCACTCCATTTCCAATGACATTTGTTCCTTTAAATGGGAATATGGACAGAAGGCACATCTCACACTGCACCTCATTATGCAATTGATACTGGCGATTAAAAGAAAAAAAACTTGTTACCTATGCTTCTATTTCTTTGCTTACATTCATTCAGTTTGCTAGTTTTGTTTCTCACCATCAAGAATCCATTTCCCTTTCAAATTTTGATACTGTATCACTGTGTTTTAAGTATCACACAGTAGAATTTTCATCAGAAAACTATTTTCATCAACTTCAAGTGAATAGAGAGGGCACAGATTTCAAATATTCTTCAGTTAATAGTTACCTACGGTTCCATCTATATTTACCTTCTCCATAGCTCCCTGCAAAAGCATTTGGAGAGGCTTCAGGACAAAAAGAAAAGAAAAATCTGTGGGATCTACATGAAAAAAAAAAAACCCCAACCAAAACACAGCAGACAGCATATGCATGTGCCACCTGCAGTAAAACAAAGCAAAATGGGCAAAATGCAGCATAGCAATTAGGAGCTCAATGGACTTGCTCGAAAAAAAATAAGCACCCGTACCTTACAGTAAATTCCAAAGCAAACTCTTCCTAGTCTACTGGCACAAGGGCCCCTAAATCAAGCTGCTCCAGCACATCTCCCCATCAGTTCTTGTCAGCTAAGCAACCTTGTCCCACTTCCTGCCCTGAATTTCAGCTTAGTTCTTAAGAGGATATCCTTTAAAATTTCAGTAGGAGAATATAGTCCTGTGATCTCTGCAATGATCACTGGCAGACAGATTGAATCTTCTTTAAAAATTAAGCTAATAGCAGATTTTCAGACAACCCATTTGGAAAAAAATGTAATGAAACTACAACCTCAGTGACACACAGGACTGAGCGTATTCCAAATAAAAAACCAGTGAAAGTGCAGATATCACTTATACAATATGATTAACATGGAACTTAGACCTTTCCATTACCTCAATGAAGGTAAACACTGTTCTTTAAAGTAATAAAATTTCCAATGCATTCCAAAGCTTATAGGGAGGGTGTGTTTAATCACATCGCTATATTATATCTTATCATAATACATGTTATAATTATTTAGTAGTTACACATACAGTTATAATTATAACAGTATTATATTTAATTATATTGCTATATAAATTTGTATATGTGGCTACACATATATAAAAACTTTATTCTGATTGGTAAAGTGAGGAACTTCTTTGGAATTTGGAGCTATTAAATTACTAAGCATAATATTATCTACAATAATTTTGTCAGAGCCTGCAGGGTATGTGCTGTTTGACTGGCTTCCTAAGAAACTGCAACACTGCTGATACCATGGCAGTCCTACTGCAACCACAGGCTAATTTGTACTGTCTGCTGCTGGAACAGAAAAAGTTAGATAAGTAATTGCTTCACAGAGATGGTGTCACAGGCACAATTTACCTGAAATATACATTAACCCCCCATACACGGTTCCAGCGTGACCATAGTGGGGTTCATTCATTTTTGCCACGTAGCTCCACTCATTCATTCTGGGGTTGTAACATTCCACAGTGGCTGTTGGAGACAAATGAGAGCATAAAAGTGTTGAAACCAGCATGGCAGTTTGGAACTCAGAAACATTCACAGAGGAAGTGCCAGCAAGTAACAGTGCTCAGCTGAGGGTGTCTCAAGGGAAATATTGAGCACTATCACAGAAACACAAAATAGATGGGATTGGAAAGGGCCTCTGGAAATCATCTAGTCCAACTCCTCTGGTAAAGCAGGGTCACCAAGAACAGGTTGCATAGGATTGTGTCCAGCTGCAATGTACCATCAACAAAGTTGCTGAGAGAACACTGTCCCTTGCTGACTAATTTTCTATTGTGTTGCAAGGTTTTATTAAGGATTTGCACAGCAACATACAGCACATCATATGCAAGTCACTAAGTCAGCTTAAAAAATCCAAGCTTTTAAAAAAAAAAAAAAAAAAAAGAAAAGAAAAGAAAATAAAAAAGAAAAGAAAAGAAAAATAAACATCCTTGAATCTAGAAAGGAGATAAACAGTGCCTGTGTTGATGTACAACTCCATTTGTGCAGCTTTCTCTGTGAGCTGGAATGTTAAAATGATCAAGGGTTTTATCAGCTCAGAAATCACAGAGGACAGTACCAAGTTAAGAAGAAACCCAGCGCCCAGGGATCAGTGCAGAATGAATTTCTGAGAAGGAAACCTCTCTCTGACATAAGATGGGATAGACGCAGGTTGCAGGAAAAGGGTGTGCAGCAAGCACGGGGAATACAAATAGAAGGCAGATTCAATAATGGAGCAAGCTCCAGGTATCGGCAGCTTGAATACTACCGTATGATCAGAGGGACACAAGATCCTCAAAAACCCCAAATATACTGACTTTATGATGCACAAAGCAATTATCAATAATTAAGCTATGTTACGGATAAATCAAATCTCATTCTAAATAATTAAAGGCTGCTTAATCTCTGTTGGATGCTTATGAACTATACATAGAAAAATCAAATGTGTCTTTAAAAGTCGCATTTTACTTTCTCTAGAATGAGGTTTTTTATTGAATCAAGGGTAGAAAATCTGAGTCAGCTCTATGGAACCAGTGGTGGTGACTTAACAATGCAGGATTACACACCAAGTGAGAGAGAAAATACCCTTAGAATCTGAGAATCTTGCCATTATAAAGGCAGAATCTAGTTAGTGTTAGTTTAAGCCTAATTACAGAATTATAGAGCAGGCCAGTAAAGAACATCAGACAGTAACACTTATATAGTGAATATAAGGCACCTCGCCCTAACTCCAAAGCTATTTCAAAAATATCCTCTGGATCATTTTGGAAGAGTTTAGCTATGGTCTTGGACTATGAAAAAAACCCCAACTCCCTAGTCATGAAAAAATTAGTAATAGAGAAAATTAGAGTGACCTTCTGAATTCTCTTTTAGTTGCAGCATAACATCCCTATTGATGCAAAACAGGATGATAATACATAATTACATGCAATTAGTATCTCAAATACATGCACTGAAAATAGAAGCTTCCAGTTACAATGTCAGAAATACTGTTTGACTGCCAGTTCAGTATCATCTAAGGCTACAGGTGAAAAAAGGAAAATATCTATTTTGCATGGAAAAATTGTTTAATTGTTACAGCACACTGGATGTGCTTCAGCTTTTCCCCACCTAAGAGCTGAACTTCAAATTTATGAAATGCAGAAAAGTCCAGAACATTAAGTTCATGATATAAAGCAAAACACACTAAATTTCTGCTTTCTTCTAAACAAATTATATATGCTGATTTTCATGTATAAAATTATTAATTTCATATTCTTGAAACTGTTTCAAAATAGTAATGAAATCTTGAAATGCATCTGGTTCTGTGAGAGTGCCTCACACAAGGACACCCAGTTCTGCCGTCTCTGGGATGTGTAAGATGGACAAAAACATAACAAACCAATACAAAGTAAATGAAGTCATGTGCATCTGCAAGTACTGGTGATGTATCTAATTTTTCGTTATAAAAATCTGCCCAATATATGGGCAAATTCCCAAGTCTGCTCTAAGAGGTTTATTTGAGTTTTCTTAATAAAGACAGAAATCTCCTCTTTAAAAAAAATTTGTATTCTATTCAATAGCTGCAGGCCTTCTGTGTCCCATCAAGGACTTAGTCATAAATCCAGTGAATGCTGGAGACACTCTCTTGCCCAAAGAAAGGTACAGGCACAAAGAACTGATTCCACAAATGACACCTACAATTAAATCTGTGAGTTTTGTTTCCATACAGTGCCACCTTGACATTATGTGCAGTTTTTGCCCAATCCCCAAATAAACCCACACTTGCTCTTGTAAACATATTCATCCATTTCAATATTCTTTTTTTTAAAAGAAAGCTCCTTTCCACTCTGCTCTATTTAGCAATCAGAAGCAAAGACGTGCAGAAATTTCAAAACCAGAACAAAACAGATTTGATGTGCAAGTAATTATAGCTGTCCCAGTTCCACTCCTAGAGCAGCCCCTTCCAACCTGCCATTTGCTGCTCCTCTGCGCTAAAACCATCACTCTACTGCTTCCAGAACAACTGCATCCCCTTTCCCAAAGTGCTTTCACTCTGCACTGAGGTGAGGAACTTGTATTTCTAACACACTCCAAGGACAGGAAGAGCAGAGGATGTGCAAAGCAACTGCAGAGCCAGCAGCACCCAGATGAACGCGACATTCAGCACTGGACAATTTTATCTCACTCTGCACTACAAACTGCATTTAAGAGAGAAGCCATAGCCAAAATATCCCTCTAGCAAGAGAAGACAAAACATGCAGAATTGGTACCCATTACCACCATCACTATCACCATGTTGTAAAGACATTATTTATCTGAGAAAGGATGATGTGGAGCCCAAGACCCATCATTTTCTGATGTGTCTTCAAAACTGTCTCGAACATTCCTAGTACAGCTAAAGTACTGTCTGACGCTATTTCAGACAAGCTATTCCAACTCAAGTCTCACATACACTGTGCTCTAAAACAAAGCTAATCACTTTTCAGCTGAAAAAACCTTACTCTTCTGTCAGATTGACCTACATACTTGTTTCCCTGTTACCTTGCAAGGTCATTTAAGTTCCCTCTTTGAGCAAGATATTCCTCTGCACTGAAAAGAAAAAAATATTCAAAGTTCCAGCTATTAAAGGTGCCTACAATATAAGAGAGACATCTCTAGAAAATCTCCAGACAAAGCAGAGTTCACAAAACGCTCTAAAACTGCTACTTTAATGAACCTAAGTGAGAGTGATGGATTCATTCTTCCAACACCATGAATGATTCAGACCAGGTTTTATTTATGTTTAACAGTAGAACTTCTGATGTGTTAATTACCATAATCCAGGGAAGACAGGCTTCATTTTAATAGAATTAAGCAATCTCAAAAAGACACAAAGTTTTGGCAGTCCCGAGGGATGTTCAGCCTGCACTCATTTTATAGTGCCATCTGTGATGTTCTTTAAGGAGTATCCAGATATTTAACACTTCTCTGTCAGCAGCTTCTAAAGTGTCTTCAGGTCTGTTACAGCCGCACTTAGCAACTCTGTGATGTCCCAAAATCCAGGCTCTTAATTTTGTTGTATTATTTCTATAATACAGCTTGTTCTGTACAACTCCAAGCTCGCTTAAATCGTCCTGACTAATTTTGCCCTAGCATACCAAGGAACCACTCCAAAACAAGCCTCTGCACAATAGGTCCTCTAGTTCACACTCTGGTCTGATATTCACAATACTACTCTGACAGTAAACAGCCCAGCTGGGTACAGGTGCATATCAACCAATAACATTTAAAATACATTAGCTATATCTTTATGTATTATATGTATTTTAAAAACTTCCCCTGTGAGCGTAATGTGTGTACGCACACACAGGTGAAGTTTTTACATAAACAAGGAAGGTTCAACATAATAGATGGCATCTGTAAAATAAATACCTTCCATCTTGATGGGCAGAGGGTCAAAAGAACAGGTAACTGGCCTGACAGATTTCTCTTTCTGTCTTTATTGCAGCATGATGAATGAACCTGTGGTTTAGTCACAACCCAACACCCCCTAAAGTGTTTAGGAAAAGCCCATATATAAAAACCCCAAACTCCACTCAAGCCTAACAACAGCAGAGCCTGAAGTATCTGGAAAATACTTTAATGCACAGGTTTTCTACTACTCACACACAGCTTCTGCCATCATCAAGCACCACAACTGAACTCTAACAATGAGCTACAAAACTCTACTCGTCAGAAGAGAAAACAGACTCCAGTGCTCAGCTGGAATCTGCCAGTGTGCTGTGCTTCACAAGTGTCTTTGTGAGACACACCTGGTTCTCCCTTTGTCTCTTTTTCCAAAAATCTTGTTTTTTGCATACCTGCCTTCTCCAGGCTGGGCTCCTCCCCATGCCCAAGTGCTGTTCTCCTGCCTTCCGGGAAAACCTCTGGCAGGTGCCTGCCTTGACACTTAAAGGGAACTAACCAGAATTACCTACAATCCTTCCAGGAGTGGTGCTTAATTCTGCACAGCCCCAAGCTGTCACAGGGTAAAAAATTCTAAATTATGATATCATAATTCAGGACATTTAAAGGGTACATTTACCACACTCCAACACATGTACCACATACTTGGAAATCCACTCATCCTGTCCAGCGAACCAAACTTTTCTCAGTGGCATGTACTGATGAAACAGCAGCTCATTATTACACTAAAGCATTACAGATGTAGAAAGTGGCATTTACAAAGTTCTCAGAAGATGAAACATCTGAAAACTGTTTTGAAATGGTTTGATAGAATGCCTCAAAAAGTATAATTTTTATTCCCATGAATGTCAGGGGAAAAAAAAATCATTTTTGTAACTTTAACTCGTTGGCCCTTTACCATAAGGGTTGATCTTCCAAAGAGCTCAGTTCAGGATTTTGGAATTTTTCCTCTCTAACAACAGACTGAAATTAGTTTGAACCCAAGGGCAACTTCTTTAATATCTGTCCAACACACATTTGACCTTTTCTTCTATGAAAAGCCTGGGAGTTTTTCTCTTCTGAACAGAATGTGAAGTTTAAGCTGGATTGCATCTTCCAGTTGTCAAGGTTTATGAAAGAAATATGAAATTGAAAAGTGACTCACCTCACAATTAACAAGGAAAGAACCTGAAGCCTCAAATCAAAGCATCAGACAGCTACAACATTTAGCATTTATAGTGCTCTTCCCACAGACTGAGCCAGTGGCATTTTTCAGTCCTGTGTGGAAGTTGCTACAGCATTTTAATGATATCTTTACAAAAGAATTTTAGATAGGTGATAAATTTTGTATTTTAATTAAAGTAAGCAGAAGAGCTGAGGTCAGCAAAATGATATTGCTTGATCTAATTTAAGGTAATGCTACACTCAAAGCCTCCTTCACACACAGGTTGCACTGGCTTACTGAAAATATTATTTCATATTGATTTTGTCAGACTTGCAACTTTTTCACTGACATTTTTATAACCCTACTCAGTTCAGATTTTACAGTGCACAAGGTCAGCAACCTGATTATCTGCTATTAATTCATGCTGTTAGAAAATAGCTCACTGAAGCTATATATCAGGTTTTCTGATACTCAAAGATCAATATATTATGTTAGTTTGTACATTTAGTCTTTTAGAAGATATTGAAATTGTTTAGGATTTTTTTTTCAGGGAAATAAATTAATATGTAGTATAAAATTCTGAAAACCTCAGGATCTGCATCAGAAAATGGCTGTCTAGGGAAAACATGTTATTGCTAAGCAGTTTCCCATCTTTTTGGACCAGGAGGCATTTTTAAACATCCCATTTCATCAAACATTGGAATGGATTTTAAATTCCTAGCAAAGCCAGGCCACTTTTGTGTGGTGGAAGCAGTGTACTGTATGTTTCCTATGAAAATTCGCATGATAATGCCTTAAACCTGTATATGTGAATAACCAAGATGCAGTAATTTTAAGAAGCCATAGATTCTGCAGTAGAAATCAAGTTTTGTATTGTTTCAATTAAAAATGTTTTTCACTGCACTTACTGATATCTGTGCATTTCTGAAAAGCAAATCTTAGTAGTAAGAGGTAGAAGCCACAAAGGGACAAGGAACAGTTGAGTATTGGGCTGAAAGCAGCAAAATAAATGAGATGATACATCTGGTTTAGATATAATACTATGCTAAACTTCCAAGCATAATCTCTGACATTTCAATTTTAAAGCACCGGCAAATTTACAGTTGAGTCTCCTACCCCAGACTTCACTAAATGCTAACCACTATGGCTTTGCACAATGTAGTGGATTAATAGGGGTCATCCTCTGCAGATTTTTGCTAAATTAAAATTTACCATGTATTAATTCTTTGTTTCGATACTGTTTCCTGTAAACTGGTATGGGGGATGGGGTTATTCTGGTTTGTTTTGTTTTGGGTTTTTTGTTTCTGTTTTTTTGTGTGTATGTGGTTTTGAGGTTTTTTATTTTTATTTGTTTGGGGAGGGGTTGTTTGTTTTTTGTTTGTTTGGGTGTTTTGGGGTTTTTGTTTGTTTTGGGTTGGGTTTTGTTTTGTTTTTTGTTTGTTTGTTTGGAGTTCTTTTGTTTGTTTTTGGTGGGGTTTTTTGTTTGGGTTAGGGGATTTTTTTGGTCAAGCTAAATTAAGTACCATTTGCGAGGGGGGGAAATAAGAGGCACTTGGAGGACCAAGTCATTCAGTCATTCGTACAAAAAAGTTACCTGCGTACTCACAAGGTCATAGGTGAAATATATAATTTTTAATCATTAAAAAAGTCCAGAACATCAGAATACCTGAATCTTACTAATCTGTGAGTGAAACAAATCAGTCATTAGACTAAAACAACAACAAAAAAACCTACATCAAAAAATCTTGATATTTCAAATACTATTTCAGAAAATGCGTGTCTTTTAAAATGTAACAGTCATTCAATGGTGAGTTTCAGCTAGAGCCATGTAACCCTCAGGAATGGATTTTGTTTCTCAGCTGAAGTAATGATTAATGTTTTTCTTTTTAAAACAGCATTTATATTCCCCCACACTTACACAGGCAGACATATATGCTTACTTCATGTTTTGTGGTAAAGGCCAAGACATTGGATATTACACACCAATACAAAAGATAGACATATTTGGAAATTTTCTTTTGGGGGGGGGGGGAGATCCCTTCTAAAATTAACTTCTGATAGCATCCAGACAAATTTCTCTCTGCATTTGCAGCATTTCCAGAAAGCAGCAGCACTCCAATGACTTCAACTTGTTTCTCTCCACCCACTCCCTGGGCAGCAGGGCACTTCCAGGCTCAACAAAAGGAAAGGGGCTGGCTCCAGGAGGACTCACCTAGTTCACCCGCTGCATTCCGACCTCCAACTGCATACAAATGTCCTTTGAGGGCACTTAGGTGGAAGAAGGTCCGTTTCTCGTTTAAAGATGCCACCTGCATCCACTTGTTGTAGCGAGGATCAAACCTGAAGACCGTGTCAACCGCTGTCTTTCCCTTCGTGTCGTAATTGCTCTGGCCCCCCACCACGTACAGGAAGTTCCCGATGACGGCGATGCCGTGCTGGTACCTCGGCGCATCCATGGGAGCCAAGGATTTCCACTCGTGGGCCTTCTCGTCATACATCCGTAACTCCTTGCTGACCACCAGCTGCTGCCTGAGCACTCCCCCCAGGGTCACCAGGTGCGTGCTGTCCGAGCGGATGGCTGTCCGCTCCGACTGCATCACCGGCTGCATGTACGGCATCATTTGGTAATTGCTGGCTTCCAGAAGCAAGTTGACACAGGTGTTGTCAGTTCTCATGAAGTCCACCGTCTGAACATAGTTAATAAGATCCTGGGGTGTCATCAGGGGAAACCTGATGTTCTTCATGAGCTTTGCAGCGTACTCCATGCGAGGTTCCTCGTAGCGCAGCCAGCGACATGCTGCCTTGAAGAGTTCAAGTTCAGTGCAGTGCTTAAGGCTATTACTTGAAAGCACGAAGGCAAGACGTTCAAAGGGGAGTTTCACAAATTCACCAGTACTTAATAATGCAGGGAAGTTCTTCAAGATGAAATTATTAACATATTTATCCACTTCTGTGAGATTGTATGTGTTGGCAATTCGCCCAACCTCAACACAGTTTTCCAATGAAACCTATTAAGTAAACAGAAAAAGGAATCAAAACACTTTCTTTAATTTGGGGTCTAAATGATAATGTAAAATTTAACAAATACTGTAGAACCAGCAATATTTCAGCATTTTGCAGTGCTCAGGTGATTTACATATGTGCAAATACTCAATGCAGTATATATATTCATGACTGCAAGGGGAGACCCAATTTATTCCTTATTTTGAAGAAATGAGATGATGTTATGGGTCAGCAGAGTTTGGTTTTTAGTTAGGGAAGAATGTAGAGTGTTTTTCCTTGTCAGGACTTTAGAATTGGTTTAGAAAAGACAGGGACCTATCAGAAGGCTAATTTAGGATATTGGCATCTGTTTTTACTAAGAATATTAAATGCAATTTTGGGAATTACCCATATAAACCCTGATTTTGTGTAGGTCAGCTCCTTTTCTTTCTGGTCAGCTGAACAGGTAACACCAAGTTGGGGCCTGCTGCTTTCCCTCCTACTTTGGGGTGGGAGCTGGCCAGAGGGTTAGCCAGGCTCCATTGGTTCCTGGCAGGGGAGGAGAGGCTGCAGCTGAACATCAACTACTTTTTTCAATTTCCCCAGAGCCGGGAGGGATCTCTGCCAGGCCCCTGATAACAGCTGTGGGCCTGTTTAGGCTGAGGCCACCCCTAGTCACCGAGGGGTGGGTGGAGCTCTTCCCCCACCTCCCCTCTCCAGTGATTTCAGACAGAAGAAAAGGAAAAAAAAAAAGTAGAAAGAGGAAACCCAGACCAATCTAAGAGGCAGCAGCAGAGAGAGTGCTATCTTGCAGAAGTCACATAACCACTGCAGGCCTCGGTAAATTTAACCCTTTCCTGGCAACATGAAGCTTCCAAGGCCTAACCCTTCCTTGAGAGAAAAAAGAAAGAGACAAAGTGTACATAAAAAAGACACCGCATGAAGTCAGTGGAGCAAGAGTGAAAGAATTAATAAAGATTATTATTAGAAGAATTGAAAATGCAGACATTTTAAACCAGACTTCTCTGGGGTAAACTATTGAAAAATAGACTGTTTCTTGTAACATCTTGATGTTATTTAGAGGAACGCTGGTTCTAATCAAATTAAGGATTGATATGATTAAGATTTAAGTAAGAATCTCACAACCCCTCGCTCCTGGGGTAAAAAGAAATCTCTATTTCTTTTAAGATAGCGACAAATTTAGAGATAGAAGAAGAGAATCCTAGTTTTGTACTAAAAGAAGCATTCTTAAACAGTACCCCAAACACACAGAAAGGCCCAGGAATAGCCAGGGGAAAGACTACTAATAGGTGGAACTGCACAGTCTGCAAAAATTCCAGGAGGTTGTAGATGTGTGGCATTGTAGTCTTGTAGCGAGTATCTCCATGGGACTCTTGAGAGACTCCACTCCCAAAGTAAAGAAAGATTATGTTTAAATAATGAAACTGACTAAAAATCAGAGGTTATATCTCGCTATGTTGTTTTGTAAGAAAATTAACAGTTTTTAGGAGAAGAGTGTTCTGAAGTTTCATTCTCTTTTGTTTTTGTTTCATCCTCTTTCCAACTTTTCCATTCTTTTAATATGTATTAATAAAACTATTTGTATATTTTTAAACTTAAGCCTGCTTTGCTTTCTCCTAATCTTCTCCCCCCAAAAGAAAATAAACTCTAAGACCACTACTCTAAATTTAGCAACCAGAATTTAGCAAACATAAACCCACTACAGACAAGTAACAAGCAGGTGGCATATATTATGTCAAATACTTGATACAATGATGAGGCATAGCAGTTATATAGCACTTCATCTTTGAAAAGCTCTGGAAACATCTTTGTAAGAAAGATTTGTAGAAAATAATGTTAAGGGAGAAGTGATCAGCCCAAGGTTACAGAGAGCAAAACAGAAGTCTGGCCATTAGACATTTTCTGACATTATTAAAATTGTATTGATATAATAAAACCAAAGAGAATTGCACAGCTAACCCCTGCATGCCACATATTTCAGACAAATTATATTTACAGTGTTCAGTCTCATTAATATACTACTTCAAAACAAACAAAAATGGATTTTAATAAATCAAGGTACTGTTCTTACAGACTGTTCAAGTCAGTAATAAGAAAATGGTAGTTATTTTGGTTTATACGTTATTTTTTTAAAGAATGAACCTAGGATGATTTCCCCTAAAAATACCCAGCTCATTAAATGCTTTAGTAGTATGGATCACACCCAAATTTAACTCAGTACTAGACTGACTGTGTCTTGGTAATCATCTGTTTTACACTGTAGCTGCATCTACCTTCTTATATCTTTAACTCCTGAATTTCTAAGGTCAATTGGGATCCAAGGCACAGGGAAGAAGAAACATGCCAGGTATGGGGCACAGCTTCTCGTGGGTTTTCAGTGAACTCAGTCAGTTCATTTCAGAAAGCTCTCTGGTACATGTGCCCAGCAAGTCACTCAAATGCTTCTTGCTGAGAACTGCAGCTTTTTTGCATTTGAACCTTATTCCAATCCAAGATTATTTTACACATGTTCTAGTCTCTGTGCATGTCAGTCCTACTCAGTGTCAACCATCTCCACAACTTCGTGATTCTCATTACATTTGTAATGCCAGAAGAATTTAAGCTTATGAATCTCATGGTTATTTCTTAAAAGATTATAAAGATTGAGGACTATGACCCAACTGGAGCCTAAGAATTCAAAAACCTTCAAATGACCTTCTGGTCATGACAGAGATTAAAAGATTTTAATACTGTATAACTCAAT
Organism: Hirundo rustica; assembly: GCF_015227805.2. Classification (NCBI taxonomy): domain Eukaryota; kingdom Metazoa; phylum Chordata; class Aves; order Passeriformes; family Hirundinidae; genus Hirundo; species Hirundo rustica. Next base: position 83,889,826 of record NC_053488.1, on the reverse strand, counting down.
CTGATCATTATCCTTTAATACCAGACAATTCAAATGTCTAATGAGTACAGGAATAGGGCATTTTCGTAATTCACTAGAAACTGATCTAATTTGCCCTAGAGTTAAGATCTGCAGTCATCCAATGTCTTCATTCACACATCCTGAAATGCCTACTAATCCTGTAATCAGGTCCTATCTATAAAATGAATGTGCAGCAGACTGTCAGGAGTTCTATTATGAAAATATTTGTGCTTTATATACATGGAAATATTTTTTTGTATTACAAGACAGATCACACTCTTTATATCAAAATATAATCACACCAACTAGCGACAGCCTGTAAAATATTATCTGACTGGTTTTGAGGATCAGCATCACACAGGTTGCCCAGAGAAGCTGTGGCTGCTCCATCGCTGAAGTGTTCAAGGTGAGACTGGATGGGGTCCTGAGCAACCTGGACTAGTGAAAGCTCCCTGTCCACAGCAGGGGGGTTGGAATTGGATGATCTTTAAGGTCCCTTCTGACCCAGGCCATTCTATGATGCTAATTTCTGTACATTTCCTTTTAGGTATTTTAATTTACATAAATTAATTGCATAATGGAAATAACAGCATACCATAAATTGAGTAAGTGAAACAGAACATTCTTACTTCTAACATTTCTTTTAAGTTGTATTACAAAATAAAACAATAGAAAAATCACCCCTTAAAAACAGCTGACTTGCAGTGTACAACAAATCTTAATTCTTACAAAGCAGTTACTGTATTTAAAAATCACTTTGAAATAGAATGACTAGCATCAAACTAGAGAGATGCAGCACTTCCTCCACATCAAAGGCAGGCAGATATTACTGCATACAGGAAAGCAACGCTTGAACTTAAAAGATCAAAGCAAAACCTGTACAGTTTTTGTACAGGTTCTGTACCATTGGCACAAGTTCAGGATGCAATTAAGTATTTGGACTGGCTGCCACTTATCAAGTGCCCGGAGTGCATCAAGTTATGTATTGCTATAATTAAGTTACACTAAATCTGTGCAACTGAGTTCATTCCTGGGTTTCTAATATTTGAGAAATTTATTGACACATTACATACTGTTAATGACTGATGAACATGACATCAGCAGTTTGCAGTCAATCTCTGATTGTCAGAAAAATTACTTTATTCTGCCCTGTTTCTCTCCACCCATTCCCTGTGCAGCAAGGTATTTCCAGGCTCAAAAAAAGCATGGGGCTGGCTCCAGGAGGACTCACCTAGTTCACCCGCTGGGACTGTACTGCACTCAGAGTTGTTTTTTTCATATATGATTGCAATTACTTCCCATTGTGCTTATGAAATTTCGCACTATGTTTGACTCACTAACAAATTCCACCACTCACCTCAAATCAGGGTGCCATATTAAATATTGTCTAAAAGGTTATTTAGCCTGCAAAATTATTATTACCCTCTTTACTGTGCTCCAAGATAATAATCAGTGTACCAGACTAAATTACATCACAAAGACCTAAAAGTCAGAAAAAAATATATTCTAGAGATTCTTAAATCCTGAGCCAAAAATAATCCTTCAACAAAAAGAAATGCTGTAGATACTTCTACTTGAATATTCAAAACTGTACAGTGTTCAGTACAATAATGTTATTTAAATAAATACTTCAGTAACCAAACATTGAGGGGTTTTTTTGCTTTTTAGAAGTTTGACTTATGCTATGGTTCTGTGTGGAAGTCAGTCAATCAGGATCTCTTCAACGAAGAGAAGGAACTGCTACTGTGGAAATCCCACTGAAGTGAACAGGAAGAATGGAAATATCAGGTGAAAACATAAGACCAACTGTACAGTCTATCCAATAACTTGTAAAAATACTCACAAGGAAAGAGCTAAACCCCATAAATGTTCAAACAGCTAAGCAGCTCCACAAGGAGTTGAGAACTTCATTTAAATAAATCCTATTTTACATGGACATTGACTACTGAGCAATGCGCTCACTCACATTACTCATTGTAATCGTTCATTACAAAGCAGAAGTTGCAGAAAATACTAAAAAGCTTTTCAAAAAAGAAAGGTCAAGCACAGCACTGTGCTATGACAGCCTGAAAAACCCAGAGCAAAACTCAAAGTGCTTTCTTGAGAAATCAGTTCATTTAATTCTTTGCAATTTTGAAGCAACCACTTTCCAAGCTCTCATATAAATTTAACTGACTATAAAATGCTACAAAACTGGACACAGCAAAATGAGTGCCAGTATGAGAGCCTAGGAGAACAGCTCAGGAAAAGTAACATACACAAAAAAGTCAAGCCCTCAAACCAAGTAGAAAAAAAAAAAAAAAAAAAAAAAAAAAAAAAAAAAAAAAAATCAGGTGTCCAACTTTGTTTTGTTTCAATGACAGCACTTAATTAAGTACTTCAAAGAGTCAAAGCTTAAAAGGGCAAACATACTCCTGAAACAAAACTTTCCTGTGGGCTTCTATTGACAGAAGCCCAGAAAAAAAAGCACAGAAATTTCACCAGTTCAGAAAACAGAATCTGTTGTATCCCTACAGTACAAAGTCAAATTTCTGGTGGCTGCCAGGGTTAAATCCCATCCTCCCACAAAGGAGATTATCTTGCTCCATCCTCAGATAACCAAGTCCTTTTGACAAGACATGACTCCCAAGTTTAAGCCCTCAATATTTGACTATCTCCTAGCAGTTACAAAAGCATAAAGCACCAAATTATAGAAGGATTTTTTTTCTTTGCAGGTATATCCAATACATTAATTTTCAATGTTTGGGAATGTTTTCTTTAATTACAGTGTAACAACCCTTTCCTCATTACCCTGTGATTTTCCTAAGTGCTGTAATTCACTTGGGTAAGTTTCTCATCTTTCTCCATTTTGTACACTGCTGCTACTTTTGCAAAATCAGTATTGTGTCTAGAACTCACTACTCTAAAAACATTTCCACGGCATCTTTATGAACTTTAACTACATTACAGCTCAGATGTGAACATGAGAGTCATCCTATTCTATTGTATAGCTATAATTATTTAAAACTAATTGTGACAGTAAGACTGAAAACGTCTTAGGAAGTATTCAATTGTTTCTCTGGGAGTCTGGTTGCAGAGCAAAGATAATCAGAGCAATGGGCTACTTGACAGGAGGGGTGTTAATGCAGAGCAAATAAAAAACACTTTTAAGTCAGCTACAACAGATATTATTCTTTGAAGGTTTCATTATTTTTGTTACACAAATTAAGCTGTTACCTTAAGCTTTCGTTTTTCTTTGTAAATATTTCCAATACCCTCTTATGAAGTACACAATTACATTATGCTTTACATAAACTGACTTCTATAATCTCTTTAATAATGGACTCCCCAGACAATTCAAAGTCAATTAAGCATTTGTCCGGGAATGGTTACCTCAGCTCTCAAGCCAGCTAACTTCAGCAGAAATAAGCTCAATACTTGCTCAAAATATTCATTAAAATTACAGGAATGTTTCTTCAAAAAGAAGCTCATTTGCTCTCCAACTCTTGTTTCAACCAATTTAGAAGAAAGGTCACTCAAAAATTCTTTATATGAGGACACTAAGAACATAACTAAGCTAACAGAACCACCTCAATTTTGTACTTCTTCTACAGCTATACCCTGTACGACATTATGTCCCCTTAGACATCAGTCTAAATGAAAGTATTCCCAAAAAAAAAAAAAAAAAAAACAAAAAACAAAAAAACCCAAAAAAACCACACCAATAAAATTAAGAGAATTAATAAAGTCTTCCTCCTTCTTTGAAAATGCAGTATCAAACAAGGTATTTCTTGTTTGAACAAAAACAGTGACTGGATCAGCATCACAAGTGAACATACTTTTGGAGAATGAGAATTTTAAACAAAAACATGATTTAATATGAAAAAAGTTCTTTCCTTAACAAAGCAAAATAAACAAGCAGCTGCCCTACCCAGAAATGGGAAAGGGCAACACAGTGTCCCCAGCGCTCAGCTCCCATCACAGGGAGCCCTTTTCAAATATCTGATTCAAAACGCCACTATGACCTTTTTCCAAGTTGGTATTTATAGAAATTCAAACCTGAGAGGCATCATTTTGGAGGGTAAAAAAACCACTGAGCAACATAAAATAGGTGGGGTAGGATTGAAGAGTATTAAGCTTAATGAGACATTATCAGACAACTGATCAATTAGAAAACATTTCCAAATTAAAAGCAAAATGGAATTATCAAGCCTAAATATGTCTAACACATATGAAACCAATTGCTGTTATTACCAGGTTGGAGTCCTCTGGTCTGCAAAAATCCTGGTTCATATTTTCAGCTAGGGAGGTCACATTTCTAAGCCTGTACTCTGCAGAGCAATATGAATACCTGCTTCTTTACTTTTCATTACAGAATCGAAAAGCTGAATTCCAAATACTTTTGTAATTCGTGTGGAGCACACCAGTCTCCCTGATAAAGTCAGAGTTCTAGCGAGGTATATAAGCATTTAACATCAACATTAGAAAACTTCCAGGAAACATTAAAAATAACTGCAAAGTGTCTCTCCAGGCAGAACAGCTTTGACAGCATAGCTCTTTCACCACTGCTGTCCTACAGCCCCACAGAATAGGTGCTCCTCACTGCTGGCAGGACAGGAGGGCAAGGAAAGGTACTGAGGGATCCTATCTAAGTGTGGCTTCTATATTGTGTCTGGGTCAGAAAACAGGCAACTGCACCCCCATTGAGATGGAAGGGCTGTAAATAAAGGAATAAAGCGGATGTAACTGAAGCACACCTTTTGAATGCAGCAAGCAGATCTATGCTCGAATGAGAGCAATCATGCAAGGAGACCCTGAAACATCTCATATCAGATATGCAAGGGAAGAATTTTAATGTGGTAGAACACTTGTATCAAACGCATACTGTACATAATACTCAGAAGAAAACCAAGTTTTTCAAGGGAACTATAAAGCAAATTTGTTCTCTGTGAATCTAGACTATGAATAATAGCAAGTTTTAGATACAACTTTGACTGTTACGTAAGTCAATGTCATCACAGAAGAAAAAACAAAACTACATACCAAGGCCTTAAACATTGTAAATGGGAAACAAATAGTCTTACCCCAGAGATAAGAAATACTTTACAGAAGTCCAAAACAGGCAAAATCTGCAAAAAACTGGCAGCTTCCAGAGTGTCCTGAAGATTGTCCATGTTAAGGGAAAGTTTTGCAGTATAGATGAAATCAATTATCTTCTTTAGGCCTATTTTGTTCACACCGTGAAGCTTAATGCACATTAAATCTTGTTCCTTCATTCCTCCTGAAATACACATGCAGGTAAATGTATGTGATCATTTTGATGGGTTTGAAATTATTTCATAAATTTAGGGAAAATTAAAATACAATTTTAAATTTTAATTTAAAAACCCCATATGCAAGTAGAGAGAGGTTTAGTCCACAGTGTTGTTTGCAACCCTGGAATGATTCACACACAGCCCTGAACTTGTGTCTGAGTGTTTGAATGAGAGCAATTTGGAGACAGCAGTACATGGCTTTAATAAAAACACTACCTGTGAACATGGCCTTGAAGTAATCACTTGCAGAAGCCATCATTGCTCTGTGGACAGGAAAGACCTCATCACCATCTCCAGGAACAAGTGTCACATCACAGAGCAAACCTTCCACACGCAGTTGGTCAAAACCCTGCAGGAAAAGCACAATGCAAAGCATCCCTTTGGTTTGGGAGGAGAGTCTCCCAAATCTCTTATTCCCTTTATGTAAATATTTATTTACTTTTAGGTACATGTGTACTGCAGGTCCAAAAAAAGTGACAAAGAAATAATTTGTCATCTTAAAAACATTATTTGTAATATATTCAGTGGCCATTAGTCATTGAAAACAAGCAGAATAATCATTATTTTCCAGATACAGCTGATGAATGCAAAGTTACGCCAGGCCTTAGAAGGCAGTTTTATTCAAATAATTAAGTTATTTTCAAGGATGAGGGGTTTTTTTGTAAGCTTTCACAATAGCAGTTGTTTCAGGTAGGGACTGCTATCTTTTTTGGACCTACACCTCCTGGTCACATATGCATTCTAGATATAATTCTGTTCCACAGCAATTTAAGGGGTTTGCAGCTTAACAGGCTGCAAAAGTCTGTGGCCTGAAAGGAAAGCTGTTACCTGGTTACCTGGTTCTGTAATTATCAAATTTGTTACCAAAGTTGACATGTTAAAAACTCCAATATAAGCACCCATTATACATCTGAACTCCTCTGAATTACTAATAACATCTAACCAAAAAAAAAAAAAAAAAAAAAAGAAAAGAAAAGAAAAGAAAAGAAAAGTCATCAGCAGTCATCTAGAGCAAGATTTCCTCCAAAGATGTGCCCAGTTGTGGATACTGGAGGATGGATGAAATACTCCCCTCCTTCATTCACTGTGGAACAGAAACTCAAACATTAAATATTTTTCTGGTATTTTTCTAATACTAGCAAGAATGTAAATACTGTCTCTCTGGATGTTCTACCATGCAGTAATGCCATTGTCAGACCCATCACAGGGCATCACACAAAACCTGGCAGGGCTCTGCCATCTTAAGGACATGCCTTACTTAATTAAATAATGATATTTAAGTGAGCTTCTTTGATACAGCTGTCACACCAGAGTTTAATGTTGTTACCTCTTAGAACTTGAGACTGGACTGGGCTAGGACCCCAGGAAAAGACCAATGGTTTTTTTCAAAGCTGCTGCTAAAAGCTGAACCTCTATCTCACAAGAAAAGAAATTGCAAGCAATGCTTGTTTGTGGGCATTAGGAGCACAAGAATATGAGGTTTTGAGGCTTTACAGGAATTAGTAGACAAATAAAATCTATTGAGAGGACACATCATTTAGAGCAGACAAAATTCTCAGTACAGATCAATACACACATGAGAATATTTAATTACCTGTAATACCACAGAACTGTGAGTATTGCTGGTGAAAAATCTTGTGGTTCCTGTCTTCGAAGACTGTAGGTGGGCAGAGACGCCCATATCGCTGCTGCCAAGAGATACTTTCATATGAGGATCCTCCTCTTCCACCAGAGATCTAAGAAAATTGGAACAGAGAAACCTTAAGACCAAACTCATTTTCATTCAGTGATCTTTTGTTCTAAACCCATAGTCTTCTAGGATGAAGTGTGACAGCACAGAGGCTACAGGAAAAAAAACCAGCAGGCAACAGAATCAGTCCTTAGAATTAGTCCTTCCCTTCAGCTAATTCAATAGAATGAGTGTTAATAGTCTCTAAAAAGGCATAACTACTTTTTGGCTAGTAAGTTTTTCCTTTTCTTTCCCTCCTCAGCTCCCCGATTTCGAAGCTTGCACACTATGTTATTTCTATAAGCCAGTATTTTAGGATGCTTGTAGAGTTTTCATCTGGTTTCCAAAATCAAGCATCTCAGCTTTTCCTTGGCAAACTGGTGAAAAACTGAAACTCTAAGTGTAATATTAAAGAAAATATTTTCATTCCTACACCTCATTCATGCATGACTATTCAAAATAGAAAATATATATCACAGAGTTTCAAGCTGCAGCTTTAACCTGCTTTTCGAAACACACAATTAGAACTCCTTTAGGACATGATATCCAGTATTTGGCTACTGTGCAGGCAAACACATCGTCATTTTAATTTAAGATTTGATTCCAAGCAATTACTGTCCAAATCTAGACAGGATGAACTAATTTTAGGTAGAATTGTTAAAGAATTACTGCAGTATTATTAGCCTACTATTTTAATCTTGAAATGTAAATTAGGTTACATCTGAGAGTCTAACTATGCTAACCTGTAATTATTATACAATGTAAATAAAATTCTTCTACAGAAATATTAACAACAACTAGTTTATGTAATCTTTGTGATCTAATGTTCTACCTATGAACCTGTATTAAGATTTAATGAATATGTACGCAATTTTAATTAGCAAACATAAGCTATTAATCCACAGAAGAGGGCATCTCCATTGTTAATCAAGACTCCATATCACAAGAAAGATTTATAGCTGTTTGATGTAAATGATGCAAATTTCAGATACAAAAAAATTTCCAAATTTTAAACATGTAGGTTAAAACATTGGCCTCCAACCTAGTTTCCGAAATTACTTTAAGTAACAAGAATGTGCTTAAATCCCCTTCCTTTTCCTCAGTTTTGATTATGACCACTATGTAAGGCCAAATTCAGAATTTGTGGAAGAAAAATAATATTCATAATTTCCTTTTAAAAATTATATTTATCCCCTCCTTCTTCTGGAACAAAGACCACATAGAGCACTTTCTGAAACTCATGTATTACCCTAATAGCATAGCTGTGCCTTGTTCAAACCCATGAGTACAAAAGGTCAGCTACGAAAACATATTCAAAACAAATTCACCATTCAACAGTGTACATGGGTTTGAAACAGTGAGATTTTATGCACACAGACATAACATTGTAGGAACAAGGGTACATCTAAACAGCTGTGACTTCTAATGTATTCAGCTGAATAAACTAATGTGGATGAACTGCAGCATGCAAGATTTGTTCTATTTTTGAAACACAATTATCTCTATTTTATAAAACAAATCCAGAGTAATTTAAGCAAAGTTTACAGGGTATACCTTAGAAAATGGCTCTCCAGACTATCTCTGCATCCAATAAATACAACTATGCAACACAGCAGCAAGAAGTTGCTGGCTCACAACCCAAACTATTTTTGTTCACTCGGTTCTAGGGTGTTTTGGGTTTGGTAGGTTTTGTTTATTTTAGTTTTCATACAATCACATGGAGGCAAGAGCCTTATATCATTCCAAAAGACATCTGTCTCTAAATCTGTACATGTCTTTCTAAGAAGAAATACAAAATTATGTGGGGAGACGTGCAAGCATGGGTGTGAAGAACAACAGACTCAACAAGCATGAATCTGACTCTTTGCTCTTGAAGCTTCTTCTCAAAATGTCAGATCAGATAAATGTTACATGAAAGGGTATTTAAAATACTTTCTCTGAACTCGGAAGAAAATAGAAAGTGAACATGTAGTTTCAATCATTACAAAAAGAAACAGACAAGTAAACCAACCTTCTTGGCTGTTTGCAGTGGGTTTTTAACCACGTTTGCCACATCGCTACTTGACTTCCTGACAGACAGCATAATTCATAAGTTTTACAAATTAAGGCAAAGACCTCGAGAATGATTCATTTATTCCAAGAACGGCTGGGATAATGGAAGCATTTTTCTGAACATAATACACATCTTCCCATAGCTCTGTTCTCTACAGGTCATCCTCTATAGGACATAATGCCTTGTTAAAACTGCACAGTCAAGAGATTATATAATAAATTTTAAAATACTTTCAATACGTAAAAGTCGACATTCAACATGCCTGGTGTGGCTATAAGCAGTTATTTCCTCTACCTGATTTTCAGTATATAATGAGCAGCTCTCTATATCACACACATAAGCTCAGCAGCTCACCACCTGAAGCTCTTCTGCAGATAAGATTTTCACTATTTGTCTTCTACATTTGCTGTTATGTATGGACAGAAACTTGCACATGTGAATGAGGCATTAAAAACTGCAAATTCCACACTATAAAAATTCACCAGAGTATAACTGTTACAATTCTAGGCCTAAACATTGACTGCGTGATTCCATGTGAATAAAGACAAGCAGATTATATTAATCCTATATGGGTAGCTAAACAACTAGGGGAAAAAAAAAAAACAAAAAAAACCCCCACCAAACAACAAAAAAAACCAACTGTGATGTGGGTTTTTTGTTTGTGGGGACTTAAGGATTTTTGTTTGATTTGTTTTTGTTAAAGACACCACCTTTCTAACCTACAGCTCAACAGTTCTGGAGGGCTGAGCACCCTCGCCTTTCTGCAGAAAGTGACATTCAAGAGCAGGGTTTGGCAGATGTTCCAAAGCAAGTCAGCAATAACACCTGGCAATAAGGCACTGATCCCCTGAATTCCAGTCCTGTGACATTCACCAAGAGGGAAAGAGCACTCCCGGAGTGACCACAAATTATGCCTTTGTCACTGGCTTTGTAGCAGTTCAGCATTTATCTCCACACACCACAAAGAACCTGTCTTTGTAAGACAAAGTGAAACTATGACAGCGCACAAGCTCTGTGTTAACAGCAATACACAAAGAGCAAAACCCAAGCATTGCATCATATAACCTGCAACAAAATCTTGAAGTATTCAGAATGTAGCTTCTGTTGCAGGGGCTGTAACATTAAGATTCAGAAATAACTCTGCCATTCACACCCGAAACAGATGGGAAATGTGCTGAATGTCCAACAAAACGACAGTAAGTTCATCTGTCTTGTTTGGACACTTACCAAAGGCATTATTTACATTTATTAACATGGATCTCCTAAGCACTATAATTAACTCAATAGCAATGAATGAAAACATATTGATTTTTTTTTTTTAACTTTTAAACTTTAAGTACAGTATATCACAATTAAGCATTCTACCAAAGGAGAAAGTTAATTCACTTTCTAATTAATTCTATTGTTCTGATCAATAGAAATCATTAAACAAGAAGCACAGCAGTACCATTTTTAACCAGACTTTTTAAAAGTTAGGAAACAAAAGTTAAAAGAAGTTAAAATGACAGTAACATGTAGTGAGAATTCACAACAAGCTGCTCTAAATGTGGATGTTAAAACCACCATCAACACACACACTTGGTCTGGAGAGGGTTGAACATCATAGTGGTAAGAACAAGGGAATGTTGGGAGTTGAATGTGAAATGAATATTAACACTGCAAGAGGAAGGCAGAGAAGGTGCCTGACTTTCTGCAACCCCTGGGAAGCAGCGGCTTGCAGTTCAGAGAGAGGTGCCAGAGGTTAATTAGTGGCTATCACAAAGTAGGTTGAATCAGATTTTTCTTTCTAACCACATGCTGATTATTTCAAGTACAGCAGAGTTCTCTCCTAGAGGCTGTAACCAAATGTGCTTTTCTCATGACTTGAAGTTAATCCTCCAAGTACTTCCAACTGATATTTTTGTAGTGATGAAATATGGAGTGTTCATTATATGGATATTAACATGCTTTAACTTTCCAGCAAATACCGACAGATTTCACTGGCTGGAGTTACAACATGATTCACAGAAGAAAATTGCATTCTAAACCACTTAGCAAATATTAACCTTGTTAAAACAGTTCAGAAACATCCAGGTGACCCATGATAAGCAAAGATCCATGAAAACCATGACAAATTTTATTCTCAACCAGAATATTCATATCATGGAGTTGCCATTTTGTAGAGCTTAGTGGCACAAATGAAATAAAACATTATTCTGTTATGATGATTTCTTCAGAAGTAGTAGAGTTTATTCTGATGCAACAGAAACAAGGCATCTAAGAATATTATTAAGGATTTTTTAATTCCATCAGTAATCCATTCAACTGTTCCTCAGACTATTGTAGACACTCTTTGAAGACAAAGTAAGGAGAGCAGCCTACACCTACAGATATTTTAGAGAGCATATTCACCAATTTATTTAAAACACAGTCTTTACATAACTCAGTAAAAGCTTTGCCAAAGCCAGATTGGCCAGAGAGTGAGTTCTTGATTTGGTGAAGCTCAACAGCTCATTTTTTGAAAGGACTGTAACCTTATTTTCTATCAAATTACTGTTCATTGAACCATGACACAAGTGTTCTGGTCACTGGTAAAATGGCATCAGATGCAATCACCCCTGGCATGTGCCAGGACTCTGGTATTTATCAGGTAACAAGGACAGAGATTTCAATTTCATATTAGGTTATTCTTATTGCAGGCCAAATCTTTATGATTTTATGACGTATCAAAAAAACCCCAAACCCTGGTACATCCCAGGGCTATCCTATGCATGCACCTATGCATGCAATTTGCTAACCTATTAATTAAGATTATTTACTATACTCCTGTCTTCCCATGATGTATAGATGTTCCAACTTCATAAGTAATCAATTTAGGAATTCCTCAACAACGTACCTGGTCACCTTGGAGCTCAGTAAACAGAACTGATATGTCAGTATTGTATTAAAGAAAAACTGGGTTTTTTTAAATTCAAATATTAATATAATGTAGATGAAAAAATGATGCAATCATGGTATTTCACTTTTCCATTCCATATCTTCTATTCATACAATTTCAGATAATCCTTTATTCAGGCAAAGAAGTTACTTTTATACTTGTCCTCCCCTAAAACAACAACTCTTCCATTTATTACTACTTTTTATCAAGAATTTCTAATTTAATTCTTTTATGGTATCAGCAACCCAGTAAATCAACTGCTAATGATTTCTTATTACTAAAAGGTTTCTATAGGAAATGCAAGTTTGTATTTTAAAACAGATACGTGCTTCTGGCTAGCAGAGAAAAGAAAGAAAAAAGGTCATTTCTGTTCCAATAGGCTGACATAGCAAGTTAACTCCTCTCCACAGACCAACGAGCAGGTTCAAACTTCAGCTCTTTCTCTGAGGCACACAGGAACTGACACCGCTGCTGCTCAAGAGCCAAATGTAGCATGAACACAAGAACAACACTGGAAGACAGGACCTAAATTGCTTTGGATCACCTCCGTGACACACACAATGCATTAGGAGTGGGAATCATGCCTTTTTTACCTTTATCACTATGGCCAGTTGTCCTATGCTATTGGCTTCAGATGTCACTGTTTTTACTGGACAGATTAAAGAACGTATTTTTATTAGATGAACTCGAGGCTGCCACGTTTATTTGTCAGGCTACTGAATTTCTTTAAAATTCTATTTAATTCTGCTCACTTGAAAGGGGCCACCCCAACCAGAAGTTTACGAACCTTCTGCCTCAAGTGAATTATTATTGCACTGTAACTACCGTGAGTGCAATCTCTTAAAACAGCTACGGCAGCTAGTGCAGAATACTGCTCACTTTGGACAATGTTCTGATGTTTATATTTTAATATTTCACTTTTTACACTTGAACTTTTTCATACATTAGAAGGGCAGTGGTAACAGCAGAACATTTAAAAATATTTGCTTAGTAACTTCATACTGAGTTCTTCTAAATCTCCACTCCAGGAGAAAGGCACGAAGTACAACTTAATGTTTTGTAAATCAAAATGCAAATAGATGTCCCATTTTCCACCTTTCCTCTAAACTGAGGATGTTCTCTAAAAGGAGGACATAAAAACAGGCTCTACATAATAGACCAAAGTGAGTGGGTCATTTACAAGGAACTGGCCAAGGGAAGCAGGAGATGAAGATAGAGGACTTGCAAACCCCCAAAACTGGCAGAGAAAGATGAAGGTTATTTGTGGGCACACGCTGATGGGCAGAGGCAGCCAGTGCACCAGCTTTACCTGCTGTTCTGACACAGTTACAGCACAAGATGCTCATTGCAATGGCCAGCAGAAGAAGAGGAAAGTCAGTACAGAAGCAACGTAGCCTGAGCAGCTCTGCCTGCACCATCACCAAAGGCAGCAAGGCTACAAGGGGAACAGCAACCACAACCTCACTTGAAGGACAGGGTCAATGACATGTGCTTAACCACAGTCAGGCTCCAGGCAGTATGAACCAATTGAAGTATTTCTAGAAGCAAAGTTTTGGAGACTAGTACTTAAATGTCAAGCCTTAACCTTTCCATTCTTTTTTTTTTTTTTTTAGTACAGTCAAGTCTCTTTGGATTTCAACATGCAATCACTGTTTTGTGTCCAAGCACGCAATCCTACACCAACAGAAATTATGGGAGCTACTACAAACACGCAGGTGATTCAAGACATTGCCACTGTTCCCAGCACCAAGTGGACCTCAATGGCAAGTAGGGGAACAGAAACAAAGATATTCCCAGCATCACTGAAATAGTTTTGTATTGCTTTCTAGTAAGGCCACACTGTGACCAAAGCCAGCAGAAGAGGACTGAGCAACATCAACTGTTTTGGTATGCTTTCCCAAGAATATGCACACAGAACATATTTTCTTCAAAATTCCTTCTTAAACAACTAAACAATCACAGGTCTCAAGCTGATTTGCAGCATAATTACAGCCCACTGGTTAATTCAAATTTGTTTTCCACAGAAATAAAGCAATATTTGGCTCTGTCAGTGCTAGAAAGCTTTTGTTCCTAACAGCATTTAATCTCTCTGGGAGCCTTAGTATCACATCCACATTTATCTGTTTGACAAAGGGTTTGCATTCATTGAGTCATTCGTAGCTTAAATTTGCAGACTCGCCTTTAACGGTGCTAAATTAGAAACAGTTCGCTAATGACTTCACCAAAGTTGGTGTTTGTCTATTGATTCCTACTATTAGAAACAGAAAAAGCAAAGGAAATACACATTTTGTAATTTTCTGCATAAAGAGGACTATTTTATTCCATTAATGTTGGAAAATGAACTGTCAGTGGTTTCACAGTTTAGGCTGGACTAACACTGCACCTATTTTCTGCTCTTTATATTTGGTCTTGAGTACTCAAGAGTTAAATAAGAATTTTGACTAGGCAGCTTAATACTTCCTGTGTATTACAAAACACAAAAACCATTCTGCATGTACCAGCAGATTACAGTTGTGCTTTGTGTCCTTAGTTTTCACACACAGAAATTAGTAAGTTAACAGAATTGCTCCTTAGAGACAAATATAAGTCTACGGAGGCACCTGCACCTTCAATATTTGGTCATAGAACATTCATCCCATTGTGTTCTTGTAACCAAATTACGAACTACGCCTTTCAAGAGTGTTAGAGGTTTCTTCCCTATATACTGGCCAGAATAATTCTGATACCGTAAAAGTCAGTGAGATTCTGACCTTAGGGTTTGGGTTCTTATCTAGCATTCTTCTTACTCTGTCACCTCTCACAGAAGTTTTAGTGTTCCTTTATTGCAGTTTGCTGGAGAGGATGTAGAGGGGCATTTCCCCTATGTGATAAAGCATTTAGATCTATGCATGCCAGATAAGAGGGGCTTGTGACTTGTTCCTCCTATGAGAAAACACATTTTTTCAATTTAGACATTTATACAATCTTAGTCACCGATGGACAAAATATTACAATATTATAGCAATAATATAGATGTGCACTTCCACTTTAGTGCGATAGCCACACATTATTACACTATGATAACCATTATATAACCATTTAGAACAAGCAACTACTATATTAAAACCCAAATATTCACCAAGCGATTTTTGGAAATCCGTAGATAGCCCCATCCAAATATCAACAGGAAATACCACTTAACACTGGAAAAATCAGTGAGTAGAATGTGACTGGAGAACAAGATTTTTTTCACAGTACAAAGAAATAATGGCAAAAATAACAAACTGGTAGAATTGACAGGCTGGCAGAACAGGCTGAGTAACATATTCTAGATAATTCAATACAGATGCTTTACTATGTCACAACACAATGTCAATATTGCAACATCCTGCTGTATAAGGAGAAGTGTATAATTCTGGGAACCTGTAGGCCACATCATCCCCTCTAAGGTCTCCCCAGAAAAAACAGTAGCCCCAGGTGGTGACTTCATGACAAACAAGTTGGAGGTTTTTTCTCATTTTTATCAGTTTATTACAGCAATGAAATTTTACATTTCAAACTTAGAATAATCTATTGAATGCCTATTATATATATAAGAGCAGAAGAAAGACCAATAGGCACAAAGGAGAACTCTGTACACAAAATTTCTGGGATTAAAAGCGGTCTCCTACTAGTATGATACAAGCCCCTTCTACTCCCCACTCATCCATCTGTTTGCATGTATTGTCAGATCAGTTTAAAAAACATTTGAGGTGAGCTGCATATTGACTTTCAACACATTGAAATTTGAAATATCTAGGAAGCAATGTCATAAAATGGAAATGGTGCCAAAGACAGGTGAGTGTGAATATCGTGTGGTCTGCCAAATGCTCAGGAGCCAACAAAAGAGTTCATTTACTAAAAACAACCACTGAAGACAGCAGAGACACATAGGGCGGTCTCATCAAAGAGAACTAATACAGGAGGTCTGATGAATTAAAAAACATTCTCCCATTTACATATATATCACTGTATAGCATAAATTCAACGAGCTCATTGGAGAGCAAAGCAGATAGTTGGAAAAAGACACAAAGGCATTAATCCATATAACCAATATAGGCAGCTAAAACTAATGCTACTTACTCCAGAGTATTAAGAATTTATTCTACTTTTCTGCATAGTAACTGATTTTCATTAGAGCAAAGCATTTCCTATCAGACAAATTTCATAACCACGTGACTCAGGACACACTGTGTTGATAGCAGTTTATTTGGAATACCACATCTGTTTATTTCTTGTAATGTTAGTCAGTTATTTATGAAAACACACACAAAGGATAGTTTTCATTTAATATTAACATACTAGTCCATGTGAAAGGAAAGAAGGCACTAAGATAACAAGTGTATTATTCTGAATTAAGAACTCATTTATTTTACTTATTTTTAAAATTGTCATGAAGGTGACTAAAACCACTTAATTGAACATTTAACTTTCTAAAAAGCAGCTAAGAATATTCTTGCATGACACAACCTTACCAGAACAATCCTCTATAAAGTGTTTTTGTAAATAGTATTTTTGCATAATTGAATTCTTTGTAGATGTTCATCATAGCGCTTTAATCTCCTGAGTTTCCACAAAAATCTCTTCCATTTGTATTACTGGAAGCTGTGCATTTATTCTTTTTTAATGACATTACTGGTGTGAATAAAAAATAATTATCTTAGTTTTTAATGTATGAGATGCCACGCCACATGAACAATAATTGGGACTCCTGTTTCTTTATGCCTCAAAGCTGTTAAATACAATTCAGAACTGTTTCACACCCTCACTGTAGTAGTGCTTTAATTCTTAACCTCTGCTTCTGTCACTGTTGTTTTTTGTTTTTAAACATTTGTTAGTGATGTTAAATAACAGCTATGATGCCATGGGACGCTACTTTTTCAAGTGTTATTCACTGTCTATGTTATTCACTTTTCTCTTATTCGCTTGCTGAAACTGTCCACATAATAGATGAAGTCATGCAGGTCTCTCTCCACAGTCAACACAACCACAAATATGAATTTGATTTGACTAATGGTGCATAAACTTGCTGTAACTTTCACAATGTTTGACAAACGGCATCTACACTCTAAATCCCAGCAAAATAAGTGCCACAAAAGAAAATGCAGTCTGACAAAGGCGTGTGCACGTACCCAGAGCTGCACATTCCTAACTCGTGCACTAAGCCAGCTGCACTACACCTACATATATTGGCACATGCCAGTGTTCCAATTCTAACAGTGCCTAATTTTCCCTACGCAATGTCACTGGATCTCTCCAGCTTGGGGGAAAGTTCAGGCTCCTCTGGATCAGTTTCGCCAGAAGTCAGGGAATGTGCGCCTTCCCCAACAGCGGGACCCTTCGCCCTCTGTATAATGTGAAGTTACCACCTGCAGTCAGGATGTCCTGAAAATATCCCTAATAAATAAGTGGTGGTGTACAAATCCACCAGCCAAGAGGCAGCAAGTCCCTGCTGCTCCTTCCCTTTGCCAGGAAAGGGATACCAGATCCTGCAAACCAAGCAGACTTCCCAGTAACAGAAGCACGTCCAAATCTACAAATTCATCACACCTCAACCTCTGCAGGTCCTTCATTTCAGGTACTACACTGCCACAAGTTCCCCACAGCACAGAATTCTCTGGGACAAGCTCCTCACACTCATTTTCCCCTGTCAGAAACTACCACAAACTTCCCAAGCAGAGACTGAGCTAAGCCTGCACAGCTGCAGGACAGCCAACATTTTGCAGTGGCACTTTGTACACAGGTGCTTCATCCAAGAAGCCAAACTTGTTCACAACCACCAGTCTCGGCATTTTGAGACAGGGAAACTAAGGCAGAGTGCAGATATCAGGTACACAGACCAAAAAAACTCTAATAAAATCTATGTGTCCTGACCATCAGTTTAATCTCTAGATAAGTCTCTTGTAAATCATAAGCAGGTGATTTAAAAGCAGATGAAGCTTTTAAAGCTAAGGTCAACTTTACTAGAGGTACCTGAAAAACTGGAATTTTGTTTTAAATACAAGGAAAAAAACCCCCACTTTTAAGACCTTCCGACTGTGCAATCCAAACTACCTTAAACCCCCTATTTTGTAAGACTGAGATCTCAAGTATTAAAGGGATTAAAAGCTCAATCGCACCTTTGTATACCCTAGATCCAAAATATTTAGTAACAAAGTGTTTGTTCATCCGTGAATTCTAGAGTTTGATGTCCATTTATTTTACATCAATATACGTTCCATTCCACACACTACTTATTCCTCAACCCTCTTACTCAAAACATAAGCCCTTTGCCAGTCTGCAGAGTACTACTTACAACAGAAAACTTATGAATATGAAAAACCTCAGGTAATATGAAACAGTATCAAATTGATTGTTATCTCTGCAATGAAAGTAATTAATCCCATCACCTATTTTACAGGTCAACCTAATTTACAGGGGATTTTTAAATTACTTGATTTATATTGCCTAATCAGATAGGTGCCATTTTGCAATCTTTCTCATTCTTTGCAATAAAATATATGAATCATTTTAGCGTTAGATGTATGAGTCCTCCTAATGTCAGGTCTGTGTGCCAATAAAGAAATGTCTTCATAAATATTGAGATACATTGACTCATTATCGAGAGATGATTAAGGGTGCTGATCACATATTTCTCACGCTCCAGATAAGCTCAGCATCATATAGTTTA
Organism: Hirundo rustica; assembly: GCF_015227805.2. Taxonomy (NCBI): domain Eukaryota; kingdom Metazoa; phylum Chordata; class Aves; order Passeriformes; family Hirundinidae; genus Hirundo; species Hirundo rustica. The sequence goes on along the minus strand of NC_053488.1, from coordinate 83,871,145 downwards.
AACATGATAACTAAACCTGTTCATACTTTCAACACTGAGATAATCAGCCACACGATCCCCGTCACAAAGGCTGGAGCATTCTCAGGGCTAAGATTAGCACTTTAAAGGCGACGCACAAAAGAAATGCTCCGTTTCAGCAGCAGAGAGATCACACTGGGCTAGTTCTGATTTTTCTTGCATTTAAGACTACTACAGTTTAAAAACAACAGCAGAAAATAAAACACTAATGACACTGTTTCCCTGAAATAGGTTCAAATGTCTCACAACTCTTACCATCATGATACTTTCCTTATCATTATTATACTTTCCTTATATTTAAGTCATATATTTTAACAACTCAGAATAGCTAGCGATTTATTGGAAATAGTTTCTCTCCTGGTAGCCTTAAGTATCTTTGATGTTTCCCATAAAAAGACTGAAGCACATCAACATCTTGTAGTAAGATTAATTAATCTTAACTGTGAGCGTGCCCAGCACAGGTTTTGTACAGCCGGGTTTGTTCCCTCAGCCTTTCTGCCTGAGAACAATAGTGACCATGCACATGGCGCTGGATTCTCTCAGTCCCACCATAACAATGCCATGCTCAGTAACAACAAAAAATATATACATTTAGAGGACCTGTGCGCCTCTCTCGCACAGCATGAACCTGCTGTAGGGGAAGCAAAAACTGACCTGCAAGCAGACAATACGAGCTTAAAAGTACTAATATTGTAGGTATTAGGCTGGAATACTGTTGGAAAGTAGTAGCATTTACAGCAATTTCCAGGTTGAAAAGTCACCTACACTGCTAGCTGTGCATTTTAAAGCAACTCTTCCTCCTTCTGGAAGAGCTGCTTCCTTAAATAAAGGCAGAAGGAATTTAGTACCTTGAGCTTACTAGTTTTATTTCAGAAAAGGGAAAAAAACCAAAAAAACAGCCACCTGTATACGCTAACACAGAATTCACAGCAACAAAAGCTGAACAAAAGCTGCATCAGGATTTGGCAAGACAAAGGCATATTGTGAAGCTACTTTACACTGACAACTCGTGTAAGTATTCAGATATGAATGATTCAAATTTATGTTTTAAGCTTTCATTGTAACTTTTTATGAAGACATTCAATTTGTATTAAGGCTAAGACTTTAAAGAATAAAACAAGACCAAAGCAGGATGATTTCATCTCTACAAGAACTCACACGAACAAAAGTGCAGTACAATACAGCAGGTGATTTCAAGCTCAGTTTCCAAATGAAATAGTCAGGAGGAGGAAATGTTCACATATACTAGAAATATACACAGAAAACCTGCCAGCGTCAAAGCTTAACTTATGATTTCAAGATCAGCTCTATAAATTAACACCACCACAAACTTTTCAAATGAATATACACAATATCATTATGAATAGGGCTTAATCTGCACAATTTCTCTATGTTTCAACAAAAAGGGAAAGACTTGACACGACATCCATCATGAAACATCCAGGATAAAATCGAGGGGGGGGGGGGTCTACACAGCAAACAAGATAAAATTCTGAGTGCCAATGTCATTTAATATGTAACAGGGTATTTTGCCACAGGGTAGTCTCATGAAAAGAATTCCCACCTTATTATCCTCATTTCTCTCACTTACATGTATGCTGGAGAAAGTGGCGATGACCTGGATGTTTTAAGCACAGGAACTGGGAATTTCCAGATAGCAGGAGAGCTCGTTTTCCATTTCAATGGCATGTTGTCACCACGGTACTACAATAACAGTAAACAGCGTTTCCATAACAGACTACCAACTAGGACTTCCATTCCACACGCTACTGACACAGCAGTGGCTGCTGCTAAGAACAAGGAAATGATTCTGCCAATGCCCTTAAACCGATGCTTCCAATCTGTAAAACAGGGCTGTAAGGCATCTCCTTTTAAATCCTGCTGTCCCCTAAAGCAATATGATGATTCTATCCCTCTAACTCAACAATAGTGCCACCTCGTTAGGGAAGCACTGACTGCAGTACATGTTAAGAAAAAAAAGGAAAGACTGCACTCTGCACACCAGCATAATGCAGCTTTATTAAATAAAAGCAGCTAATTTTTAAAGAACTGTTTCTGATGCTATTGTTCTACCTTAACAGGGACACTGCAGCACTGTACTATATTCTCTTCCTATTAACCTCATTTCTGACCAATGGAAGCAGAAAAAAAAAAAAAAAAAAAGAAGGGTTTCATATGAAAATGAAACAACATACCTACTCAGAATACACTTGTCATCCTCTGAACATTCTTCTTTTGAGCTGCAACAATACAAATGGGATATAAATCTCAGCATAGCCTTAGGCCACGGCTAATAGAGATCAGTGACTAAATTCAGAAGCCTGTTTTCCTCCTGTGCAAGCTCTGACCAAACAATACAAGAATGCCATTATGGAAAAAGCCCATTGCAAAAATCAGTCCTTCTAATCCATAGCTAGCAAGACAAAATAAAGCAGAAATTGCTGCAGGTTTCTGCATGCTCTTCTAATAGCTTCTGGTTCAGGATGCTCTCATTTTCCTATTCTCATTTCCAAGGAGGAAGAGCAAAATCTCATGCATTTTACAACATGATATGCGAACACAAATATCACTCTGTCTTCTGCAGTAGAGAAGCAGAGACTAGCAGGCTGTTAATAGCAGTCTTTGCAGGAACGCTATCAACAATCTAATTCTCAACGCCCCCCCAGCAGCTCCCAAATTGCCTCCAGAACTGACGAAGCAGATGGTCACGCAGGTCCCCATCAGGGACCACTCCGCAACTCAGGGCTCTGCTTGGTGACCTCCCGGGGCTGACGACAGCGGGGAGCAGGAGAGGCAAGCTATTAAAAAGGGAGCGGGGAATTCAATAACATCTTATGTAGAATCAGAGCAGGTTCCTAGGGAAAAGAAGGCAGAGATTCAGCTACACTGATTACCTTACAGGGAAAAAAATACATCACCTCAAATGTATTGCCACAGCAGACCAAATCAACACTAAGATATTTAGTCTACAGATTTCAGAATTGTCTCTGTACAGCATGACAATTTTTCTATTCATCAGGATAGCTTAATCCTCTAATTAAAAAGGCAACACCCTGTCATGCTACTTAGCAATAAAGAATTGAACCAGGAGCTATTTCTGTAAATTTATTAATTCTAGTAACATTTAACAACACTCTGATGGGGTTTCTTAAGTTTCATTGTTACAAAATGTTTTTCACAATGTTGAATTCAATTTTTGGATGAAATCACCAGAGAATAATTGCTGCTCCTGATCACCATTACTGAAAATGTTTGCCCAAAATATTTTGGGCATTTGAAGCTGTTACTAAAACCAAAAGCAAGGAATTAAAATAACACAGGACAACTTCACTCAAAACCAGACGCACCCCTTGGACAAACAATTGAGGGCCTCTCTCCCACTTTTCTGAAGTTGTAAATTACAAATGGGTAGCATTAACCCAGGCAACAAATTTCAAAGGAACTGCTACTGGGATGCTGAACACACACCTCTGTGTATGACAACTGTGTTTGTATGCTGTGACAATATATTAAGAAACACAAGTCCTGCAAAAACATCTATGCAGTTTTAGCACAGTCATACTTTTAGCAAAAGAATTCAAGTATTTACAAGCCAACAGGCACGCTTGGCTACAAACTTGGTCAATACTGTGTCCAGTCTCACACACCACACACGCTCAACACCGGACGACTACATCACAGCAGCTCTGCACTGAAGGTCTAGAAACCAGGTTGAAAGATGCTAGATAGCAGCTATTATAATCACAAAGCAAGGAAAAAAAAAATTCATGAATTTGCATTCATACACTCAACTTTGCTTTTATATTCACCATTATACAGCAAGTATCTCTTAAAATACAACAAGCAAACGCAGTTACTCCCTTCCTCACACCGAGTGCAGCCAGCGCAACCAACTGGTAACTGCTTGTGAAGTCTGTTTCACTGCTCTGCCACCCCCAAGGAGATCTTCACATGTTTTATTTATTAAGAGTAGCACGACTAATTTAAAAAAAAAAAAAAAAAGAGGCTAAAGACAATCAATGGACCCTTTTTTCAGAAGTAACTCCTGAAATACCATTTTGATCAGTAAAATAAAATCCAACTCAAGCCACAAAGTCATTTCCAAGCACTGACTGACATTTAAGTCAATGCAGAGGCACAGAAATCGGAGTTACTTCCCACTTATGACCTCAACAAGATCACTCATCCTAGAGCACAACATGAGTCCTCAAATACCTGCTCTCCTTTGTGTGCTCCTGGTCCCTCTTACTTTTACACTTACTCTACAAACAACATAAACAAAGCTTTTGCAGAAAAGCAGTAAATATTTTCTTCAAAGTACAGGAATTCCGAGTACTGCCAACCACATCCCCTCCCAAAGTCCACCACAAACTATTCCACCAAACAGCCCATGTATAAAATCCAGAACTGAAGAAAGCAGCAGTGCCAGGTACTCTAAAAATAGGGAAATGCTTGTCACTTGCTAAAGAACAGCCATGTGAGAAATGAATCACCTATCCACACATAAGAAGCAAAAACATAAATCCCATTTTCCTTCTCACAGTCACAGATTGGCTGCATATTCACAAGGAAAATACTATTATTATGTATTTTATGCTTTACATAAACTATTCCTAAGACAATAGAACATCTCAGTATGTAATTCCAGTACTTTAATTAAGCCTTCAAAATAATACTTTAGTTTCTCATTTAAAAATATGGGAAAAGTAAACTGATCTCCTGGAGTGCATTGCACCCACTGAATATGCATTTTCTGTTCTCATATTACATAGCTTTGCCACTCATCCTCAAAAGAAGGATTCTGAGGGCCAAAAGCAGCGTTACAGCTCTTTGCAAAATCCTCCTTGCTGAGAAAAATTATTCCCAGACAAGTGCTCTGAAAACATACCAACTTGGCACACAAACTGGAGACGTTCTTTAAGCTTAAAATTCCTAAAGGCTGAAAATCCCATGATAATTGCACAGATTAAACATCATTTTGGGACCGTTTGAAGGACTTGTTTTCTGTAGTTTTATCACAAGCAAGTTCACATTCAAAATTAAAAGCACTTACTATTTATAACTTGCTTGACGTTATAGTCTACTTATTATCCAAGTCTCCAACACATCCTTTATTCTGTGTACAAAAGATGTGTACATTCTCCATGCTTGTGTTTCCAAAGCTGCACTGAGCACATACAAAGTAACTGACAGAGTATCATGAACTTCTGCACAAAACTTGGCCATAAAGGAAAGGAACATAGGAAGAAAAAAAAGTAAATAATGCCACCACAGACAAGATCCCAAGGTGCCATTTTGCAGACCTGACATGTTAAGCAAGGCCAGAAGCTACTGACTGGGGCTGAACGGCAGCGCAGCTCTGATCCCACAAAGAGAAGAAACAGTAGAAAATGCTTGTGTTAAGAGAGGAAAGCATTTCCTAACCCTCTTCCTCCATCCCTGCACCTACATCCTGCTTCACTATTGGCCAACAAGCAAAATTTGGCCCCAAATGTGAAGAGCAGACACACAGCATCACACTCCGCAAGCACATGACCAAATCACACACAGAGCCTCCTTGACAGGGCACTGATCACAGCATCTTTTCTTCTGCAAGTTCTCCCTGACCTTCAGAAGAAGAAATGCAGCTAAAAACAAGTCCTTTGTGACTCTCTTCCTTTTCTGGGGATGTCCTCTTCCTTCCTTTGTGCAACTTGAATGCTAAACTGCTACCACGTTGTGTCACAGATACCAACTGTCAACACATTGTTGTCTTACAGCCCACTGTGTTCACATTTCTGGGGCATCTGTACTTCCAACAAAACTTTTAAGCCATCTCCCATAAGACTTCCTTTCACAGTTGTTCAAAAAGAAGAAAAAGGCACAGACAGAAAGCTGTATCAGAGCCCAGGCAATATAAAACTGTACTGCTCTGAAAGTATTTATTCTTAGCCTTTGAATGCCACCTAAATTTTTGTATGAAAACGGAGCACAATAAAAGTCAACTTCTAGAGATGTTACTGGATTTTCATGAGTTTGCACAGATAAAGAGTTTAACTCTTTTTCCTCAGTTTTAAACTTTTAAAAACAAAACTGAAAAAAATACTTGCTCAGTCAAGTGATTTATGTGTTTAAAAAAAATGCTGTTCCAGTTTAACAGGCTACTTACCTCTCTCCTTTTATTCATCTCTTAGGTGTCAGAGGAACTGAAAGCACTAGGTGAAAAGTAGAGTTATGGTATATTGCAACTTTCTCAAGTCTTCCAAACCCTTTCTAGCATGACCTGAAACATCTCACTTCCAGAACCTCAGGCTTTTTAAGCTTTCCAGAAAGAAAAACAGTCAAAGCTACAGCAACAGTATGATGTACATCTCCCATTTTAATCTAGAAACATAAACAACAGAAAGGTCTCAATATTTGTGTCACAAACTATTTCCTACTGATATAGTGTTTATGCAAAGAAAGATGCCAGACTCAACAAGAAAAATACCTTAAAAAGGTAGTGGTAAGACCAGTAAACATATTCAAACTTCTGAGAATCTTTTCCCTTACACCCGTGTTCTAAAAATTCATTGATACAAAAGCATGTTTCCATTTTAAAATGCACATTTTTTATATGATAAAACCCCTGTTTTACAATATTAGCACTAGCAGAGCTTGCTTCAAACTGAAGGTAGAAAATCAGTTTCACACAGGGAGGAATTGCTCTCATCTTTCCTATATCTTCAAACCACCAGCCTGCTGAGCTGATGCATCCTACGCTACATGAGAGTATTTTGATACAGAAGAAAATAAAGCAGAACACCCAAAATCCAGTAAAATATTCCCAAAGGCATGGAGCTCAAATGCAGTAATCATTTCAATATTGAAATCATTTCAGCAATTTAAATATGGCTGCAAAGGCACAAGCCTAGAAACTGAAGAAGAGAAAATAAGGATGTGTAGCATTTCTCTACAGGTTCCCTAAAAAACTGTGTGATAATTTAATTGGCTTCCTTATTCAGCTCTTTCCACTTCACATGGGTGCTTCTCATGCCTCTACCTCTGCCTTTTCAGTCTATTAAACTGCTGCTGTTCCAGTTACTGGAAGAGAATAATTAAAAGATGGTGTTGACAGTACTGCCCTATTTATTAGTCAGTTAATGAACACAATTTCTTTGACCATATATCATCAAAATATTCACACCAAAATTCATATGAAGGGAAAACAAACCTTTGCCTAAGGAGGAATCCAAGGGAAACCACTGCAGTCACATTTGCAGTCCTCTCACAGCAACACTGTAACATTCCCCAAATACTGAAGTACAGAAAAAGATTGGCAATATGCACCTGGCAATGCTTTTATTGAAATGGCAACTTCTCCAGAAACATCAAAGATCTGACTAAGAAACATCTTTTTTTTTTTTTTTTTTTTTTTTTTTTTTTTTTTTTTTTTTAAATTTCATTACGAAATTAGCTTTAAAACCACTAAAGACAGTTCTGACAGTTACACCAGTACTTTGACTTGCTACCTGCTATGCTGTCCCAACTTTTTTTATAGCTGGGGGTAAAGAAGCCTTTAGACATCAGGTGTAAGTAACAGCAGCTTTTAGAAGCAGTTGTACTGCTTGTAGACATCAAGGTGCAGGTGACCTCATAAAGGATCAGAGATACTTACAAAGTAGTTACTATCAAATATATTTAATTCTTTAAAACTAGGCTGACTGCTCATGGAACAAGGAACAATCATAAATGATAAAGCAGTGAGATAAATTGGGTTTGCAGCCAACCCCTCCTGCTGTCAAAACGCTGTAAGCAGTGCAGGCTCCTGTCTCTATAGCAATATGTGGGGCCCTCTCTTGAAGAGGAAAAAAACCAGACCCAAATCTTTAAATATTAAGTTTAGCAGTCAGGGCATGTCCTATGTGTTTAACAAGAAGCGCTACAGTTTTCTATCCACTCACTCAGCATTTTTTTTCCTGTATAAATGAGGAAATTGCTGCCGTGACAGTTTAGGATGCATAATTTCACTGGAAATTATTATACATAAATATACATACTATATATATACGGGATTGTGTATATAGCATGTGTGTATATATATACACACATACATACACACACTATATACATAGACATACATTATTTCTATATATATTTGACAAATACACATTGCCCTGAATCTGACACAGACACTTCCCCTTTCCTTCCGTACACCTCAGATAGGAGAGATTCAAACTCTCACATGATTTTGAGACTACCAAAGAGTATGTTCTTCAACAAACCAGAGATGCTGAGAAGGAATCCTGTTGAGAAATTAGTTTCTCCATTTCACACGTTCTTCAAATATCCATAACCCTGGTCTTTGCATCATTCATAAATGGGGAAAAAAAAAATCTGAGTGTCTAAGTTTGAAACTTCTGAAATTATTCAGCAACAGCTAACATTCAAGAAAACTCATGTCACTTCCTATAAGGTCACAATCAACTATTTTTAAAACTATTTAAGTAAAATAATTTTGCTTAAATCTTAAGTCAGGTTCCCAAAAACCTGCCAGAAAGGGGCGACAAGAAATGCACAAATTCAGCCCCTGCAGTTTTCACACTTTTAATATTTGGAAGCATTCATTTATTAAAATATTAAAGCCTGTCTCAGGTATATTTGGTAACTACACACAGTCTCAGAAATATTTCAAATATTCTGATGTGTGTGTTCCTTACCATTAAAGTGGGTTTTATTTTATGCCATTTATGGATGTCTTGCATTTTCTTGTGTGTATTCTTGAAAAGAGATTTTTCTAAATTTGAGGTAAGGTTTGTCAAGCTGCGCTGTTAACTCAATTACAAGTCACAGGTTATAATATTAAAAAAAAAAAAAATCAGCATTGCTTGGGTAAATTATTGTTACGTAAAAGTTGTTAGGTAAAATAAGATCTTGAAACGCTTAGTAGGAAGTAAAACCAAAGTGAGCTAATGAAGATGTTCCAATTTTTTGATCTAAGTCCAAGTACTCTACTGACAACACACCACTAAGAAGAAATGCTTTTGAATTAGCAACAATTTATGCAAAGAATATGGCTCATCTTCCCCAGGTGATTACATTTAATAAATCAACACAGAAAACTGAATGCACAGTCACAGCAACCAGACTGACCCTGCTGCAGATAATTGTCTGAAGCAACAGTTACTTACTGTTCTTAGGTCAAACTGTGAACTACAAAGAATTTATTTCTAAACAACTTCTCCACAGCTGCTATAGTTAGCTGCTCAATTTATTTTAGTAAAGTATGCCTAAACACATTTACACATCAGACTCAAATGCTTGCAAATATATTAAACCATTTAGTAACGGAACAGAAGCCAGGACTGAGCACCAGCCATGACCAACTTCAGTATTTCTGCACCACAAACAGCAAACTGCAGCCTACATGCGTCATGTGCTGGGTAAAGTTTTTTTTAAATATTCTTAAAGTTTGTAGGCTTTTTCTTTCATTCTTGTATTATTTACATGGAATCTGTCAGTCCTCTTGCATTCTCTAAACCTTACTATCTTTATCCACTGGAGTGTTTTTGTGGTCCTGCACACCTGCAGAAAGTGTCCCTGATGAAAGGAGCAGAAGAGGGGGAGTGGGGAGGCAAGAACAAAGCCCTTGATCACTGCTCTTGTGTGCTTCTGTAATGACTCAGTTTCATTAAAAGCCAAACTTTTCCTGAACATAGGAATTCCTACTGTATCGTCACCTCTGACGTCTCCAATCCACAATCCACAAAATTGGACACTCCTGACAACTCTATTCAAGGCCAGAATCCCTCAAGAAGACTGATAGAGAATGAGATTGTAAAGGTTTAAAGAAAAATGCTGATGCTTCAAGTCCAGGTTGTCAGAAATCATTGTGTGCAGCCTGGGAGCCATAAAAACTGCAGACATGATTCTTCCAGAAGACTTGAAGCTGTGGCACCTTGCTGCCCATGGCCACTGCACTGCAGCTGGCTGGATTCTTTCAAGAAGTCACAAAAGAGACACCCAGATGCAATCAATTTAATTACCTGCCATCAGATACTCTGAAGCACATTACACACAAATTTTTTGAGATAGCAATTTGACCTTAAAGTTCAGCTTGCCTTCACACAGGGACATGTGAAAGTCTTAAGCAGCAAAAAGTTCAATTTCAAATTTTTCACTAATATTAATTGTTTATTGCTAGTGGTTATTTCTCACATTCAGTGAGAGGAAAAAAAAAAATAGTATCTCTCTACACTAGAAAAAGAGTTTCAGGACCAGAGATCATTTCAAATAAATGCCAAGAGAACAGGTGAAGTTAGTACCAAAACCAGAACAGCTGGACAGGCAGTGCAGGAAAAAAGTCTTGTACTAAATTTTCATTGTACAATCAATGAGTATGTTCATGCCACAGAATTAGCCCCATCTTAGTGGTCATCAACATTTAAAAACACTTGCAACTTTCAAAAGGCATACCTTGCTTACATTTAGATTTTTCCAAAAGACAAAAAACCACAATCATACGAAATTCTTCATATGAAATGGTTCCATTTCTCTGAAATACACCACTGTGTTCTACTTCTAAATCACTAAATATCAAAATTCCAGTGTAATAATTAAATTATACACAGAAAATTACAAACTGCTTTCATCTTCAGCAGCCCCGAGAACATAAATTAAAGGAAAATTCCACATTTCCTAGGCAAAGTTTTGAAAGATGCCAGTTAGTTATTTCAAATTTGTTATGGTGGGCAAATATACAAGCTATTAATTCATTTCCAAAAGCAGATTTAAAGTTTTAAGATATTCACTTAGCAGACTGGAAGAACTCTGTAATTGCAATACCCCTATTTAGTGGCAATCTGGATAATTTAGGATCAAATGAGGATATGCTGTTTCGCATAAAATAATTGTACATAGCAAGAAAAGTAAAAGCTGATTTTAGAAAAGCCCATGGAAGAATGGCAATCTTACTTGCATTTTTAAAAACAATTAAGTATTTAAATCAAGTACTTTAAAGTCTTCTGATTATAAACCTTTCATAAAACTTCAGACATCTGACTCCTATTCAAAATCACAATTCAGTCCTTCCACCAATGTCCATGTAGCAGCTACTGCAGGTCATTTTAGCAGCACTCCACACACTCCTGGTGGTTTTCTACATCTTTATAGCATTGCATATGTGGCCACATCCCTCCAACTTCAGAAACACAGAACTGAAAATAAATCAATGAAGCTCAGAGGAGACAACTGCAGAGAGGTGGGCGAGAGGCTCAGCCCAGTGACAGCCACCACCAGCACAGCTGCAGCACTTCATTCCACCCACCTCATTTGATCAGGAAAAAATGGGTCTAAATTCTGCAAATAACTCTAGGCTCCCATGCAAAACAGTCACATCATTCTCATCTGTGCTGCTGTAGTGAATCACAGCAGGCTCAGGAGAGACCACATTGGAGAAAAAGAAATTTTAAAAATCTATAGATTTGCATGGTGTAGAGGTCCTGGGGCTAAAATAGCATTGCACAGCTGTGATACACGAAGATACAGTGCAAGAGTCAGCTAAACCAAGAAATATCTGTATTTCAGAACTTTCTGCAGGTGCAGCAATGTACTTTTCTACGGCTGAAAATATCTTTTTGAAGCATATATAGAAAACGCCAAGCAACTGTGGTAACTTTGAGCTGGGACAAGCCCTTCTCTGAAACAGGTCTAAATAAAGCAGTTGTAATTCGCGGCTTTGTCTGCCAGAGGGAGCTGAAGGAAAGATAAAAAAATCCCATGCATCTTATTCCTTGAAAAGTTTCAGGGTTGTCCTACACCAATTAATATAAGTATTCTAACCAAAAGGGGGTTTAATATAAAATCAACCCCAGCTGAGCCTGGCACAGGGCACCCCTGCACTGACATCCCACTACCAAAACCTTGCCCATCATGCCAAGTGCACTTGCTCTCGGAGTGAGTCCCTCTGCAACTTAGAATGGCAACAATATCTCAGTTTAAAGTGAATTTAACTGCTTATTGATCAACACCGTGCTGGAGATGACTGCCCCAGAGACAGACTAATAAGAAAAGCATCAAATGAGATGGTATCTAACACCTTCTTACATCAGATTGTCAATAAATGCAGGGTAACACTGCATGAAGACTAAGCTTCCAGTTAGAACAAGATATATATTATCCGAAAATATATTGTGATTAAAAGGCTCATCGGTCTTTTTTGCACATTCTTTTCACATACTGCTTCTAACAATGTTGGTATACCTAAAAATCTGCCTATGGTTAGAGGTGCTACCAGATAAAGCTATCATTTATATATTACCATACCAATAATTTATTATTTTATAGCATTTGCTAATGAGCTTAAAATAAATAGGAACTGGTCTCATTTTGTAAATCGATAAAGCAAGGTATTTAAACAATGTGTTCATGGGAAATTGGGATTCTGTAAAACAGATCAGGAAAGAATTTCACTGTGCACATACTGGATGACCCCTTTCTTCCTTCCTGCACTTTCAGGTAAACTACTTCCACCTTCAAAAACTTCACTTACAAAAAACAGCACACAAGGGTTTCACAGTTTGGGGAAAAAAAAAAACCCAACAAATTTAAAAAAAAAAACAAACAAAAAAAACCCCCAAAACAACAACAACAAAAAACCAAGTCAGATGGGTATACCTTTAAATTACTCTTACATGCTAAGGTCTAAGCTGATCCAGCTTTCCTAGATCAAAATTTCAGCGACAAGCTTTAAAATCAGCACAGTAGCATCGTGCGTGTTTCTCATAGTCTGAACGCTTTTAAGAAAACCAGTTACGCCACCTTCTGGTATTCACAAGAACTACTCAACAAGACAAACATTTTAATACATTCTTATTTTAAATGGAGTAAAACAAACAAACAAATAAAAGTACAAACAGAAAACTCACTTTATCTATATAAACCAGTGAAAAATACTACTCTTTCTAACTTTGGATTGATCTGTGCAACATCATAGCTAGGACTAGCTAGCTTGGACTAATTTGTACCTAGTTTCAAAGTTCCTAAGTGTTCTACCCAGGAGATGGATTTGATGATCCTTAGGGGTCACTTCCAACTCAGGATATTTTATCACACCTACTGACAAACACAGCACCTTTCCCAGACACTACCTGGTGTGAGATATGAGCTGTTCTGCGCTTTGCTCCATCTTAACAGCTACAGCAAAGAGCTGGGAAAGGCAGAGAGTGAAAAGGATGAGAAAACTTGTGGAATGGCTTCTGTACAAGAATCGACTTTTAGATTGGACTTAACAGTGTGGAAAGCAGAGAGGAAAGAAGAAATGAGAGCATATAGTGTCACAAAAAGCATATGTGTCACAAAAAGCTCTCCAACACAATAAAGAGAAAGCTTTGCATGAAACTAGCAGATGTTTGGCAGAAAAAAAATTAAAGAGGAAATGTCTTCACGTAATGCACTGCAGCTATCCCACCTGCAGCAGCTTTTCAATAACCATTTATCACAACAGATTCACTGAAGCAAAGTGATAAAAACAGTTTAAAACAGAAGTGGTTTGTACCCAGTGCTCCTTGAGTGACTCCAGCACTCACATACAAGGCCAGCAATCAAACTTCTCCACCTTACCTCCTCACTACCAAAGCATCCTTAATACACATACAGTTATGTAAAAACAACTACAAACCCCCTTCCTCCTGTACTGTACCTGGATCTATACAATTAACTCTGTTCTGATAAAAAGTAGGGAAGATGAATTTAAGCTACCACTTCAAGAAATTTTTGACCATTTCCAACCTATGCCTTCAATAAAAAACTGCTTCTAGGTGTCAAATTCCCACCAACAGTTTCTGAAGCAGAAAAAGCTTCAGGGAAGAAAGAAAGAAGTCATAGAATTAGGTATGAAATAACATTTACAAATTAAGTGGATAACTGACTCCAAAGTGTGTCAACTGATACTGCACAATCCCTCCCAAGACAAACATTTAATAATTCTCCAACCTTAGACAAGCTCTGACACAGAAAGTAGGTATTTCTGCATAGATTAAAATCATATATATAAAATTATATATGTAATTAGATCTAAAAATTGTACCTTTCTAGGTATAATTTTACACTGTAACTTTGAACTACGAAATTTAACTATATGAATTTTAAAAAGGATTTGATAGTTTGGTGTAGGAATCAAAGCCAAGACCATGTTCAGGCACTAATGTACAAACAGCAGAAACAATGTAAGACAGCTGAAACACAAGGACATCTATTTGCATGCCCACTTGCTCATCACACCTTCCCACATATTCTTTCAGCCATGTTTACTCAGCTCTCAGCAGAATGTGTCCCATGGTATAATCATTTCCCAGATTTCTAAACAAAGCAAAACTTACATTAATCAAAGCTTTGCTTTGACATGTTCTTCCAAGTACAGTACATTTTACTCATTCTGAAGTTTGGCAGTTTCATTTTCTGGAGATGCTGAAATTAAAACTTTCCCCACACAAGACAGAATGATAATATGCAGGAGGGCATACACACACCATGAGAAATACAAAACATGATTTTCATCACAAGAAAGACCATAAGTCATGCTGCAAATAATATCTTATTTGTCTGAAAGATTTTACAAGAACCTCTGAAATAACTAATATAACAGCAAAGTTGCACAATAATACTTCAGGAGAATCATGAGAGTAACTCAGACCAGGCAGAATGTGACTGCAACCACCCGAACAAAATCTTGCTGTATGTTGCATGAAGTGTTTCCATAATCCCATATAACCAACTGTTAATGTAGTTTTTTTTTTGAAAGGCCATGCACTAACATCAGTCATGCCTGAGCTGCTCCTGCCTCCCCAAGTATCTACGGACATTTATGGCTGGAAATTAGTAGATTTCTGCAATTTACCAAAGCATTTCTTCAGTCACTTGGAACACTGATTCTAAATTTCAAACTGTACTGAAAGCAGTGTTGGTGTCTAGAGATTCAAAGGCAACCTCAAAGGAACTCAGTATGTTCATGACACTAATATTCTTGAGAGCTGAAGCTTTGGAGGCCTTTGAACAGCATATACTGAAAGCATGAAAAGAAGGCAAGATTAATTCAGGGGACAGGTGGGAAATCTCTGCTGAGACAAACATACGCTACCCCAAAAACACAGGATACAGTGGTCAGATTAGGAAGGGAGGAAGGCAGGAAGGCAGGGCAGTAAATCAGATATTTATTCAGTAGGGTCACTACTGAAATCAAAACAAAATGCAGTTGGTAGCTTAAGATAAGATGAACATTTCCCACTAGAGTTTCTGTAAACACTGAAATGAAAACTGTTACGTGAATAACAGACCACTGCAGGGAAACCAACAGTTACAGCAACTATTAACCCAGGAGTTTTGCATCAACACTGTTACAGAAGACTGTTCTTTCTTTAGTGCTTCTCAGGAAATTTCTGTGAACTTACATTCTGGTTCATATCATGAATCAAGCAACTACATGCACAAACATACCTTCTTCTGCTCGAGTCTTTCCCTAAAGTAGAAATATAAGCAAACTACCAACACCTTGCCATCCAAAAAGCAGCTGCTGGGGAGAAATTTCTAAAACATTACAAAATTTTGCTGGATCTTGAAATAAATGTCATTCAGGGATTTTTTTTTTTTCTGGAGGATAGGGGGTGTGCAGATGGCACTAATCAAAGACTGATTTATTAAAAGAAAAAGACTTATTTGAAGACTACCAAGTATTTTAATTAATTACATTCAATAAATAGTTACGTTTTTCAGAATTGTTATTCATTGTATCAGGCACCTGGGTGTAAAATAACTAAATACAGAATTTGTAAATACGCAGTCTATTTATAATTGGTTTTTATCAATATCCTACAACAGCGCACAAGGCACAGTGTGACTAAGCTTTTACTTCAGCACTCTAATCTGATGAAAGCCAGCAGAATTGCAATTAACTAAAATTATTGAGCCTTAGATTTCTGGTGTTGAATGCACAAATTCTTTTTCACAGCAAATTCCAGTGATGTGATTCAGTTCATTTACCCTCCTCCCTCCCTTTGCTCCCAAGTTCTGCATCAGTCTTCTAACCCAGTTAACTGGCTGGAGAACAAGGCCATTCCTGTTCCCCACCATCACTGCTCATTACTCCTGAAGCATGTACAGCAGAGGGGTGGCTGTTCCCACTGCACATCAAGCCAGCAGCATCACATAATTACTCCTGAACAGCCGAAGTCTTTGTCACACCCCACTGCAGAGCAGCAATGAAAAGGATTTCCGGTTCCCAATGACAGACCAGTGATGTCCTAGCAGAGGCTCTGAGCAAAGCCCAACACAGACAACCACATACTTTGCTGTATGGGCTGAGCTCTAATTATCTGAAAACAGAACTGAACAGAGTCACATTGGCACTCTAATTACTAAGACACAGAACAAGAGAGGAGAAAACCTGGCTGTGAGAGCAAAGAAGAACGCAGTCAAAGGCAAAGATGCTGCTTCCTCCGGGAGAGAGCAGCTTTGCAAAACCTGCAAACTCCTCTGATTCAGCTGTCAAGTTCTGCTTCATTCCCACACTGCTCTGACTCACTCAAGTCACATCAATTTAAGCAACAGCAAACACGGCTTTGCTCCTCATCCAGCTGGGCTTCTGTGGGACTTGCTGACTTGTTGGTACATGACCTCTGTGCTCTTTGGGACAACAGAAGCAAAATGAGACCATCTGAAGATTTAACACATTCACTTCAAATTAAGTTTCCTCCCAGATCCTTGGTTGATCCACCACCACCTACCCGGCTGCTTGGATTCAACCACCTTTTAACAGGTGAGCTGGAGCAGAGGAATGAAAGTAGAATTCAGGAATTTGGAACAGGGTAGTTGCATGTTGAAAACATTTTGAATAGAACATAATGAAGCCGAATGTGATAACATAGCTTGAGAAAATGGAAGGAGATTAGCAAGATGTTCAAGTTTCAGCAATGTCATAGGAAGGTCAGGCATAAATATACACACAATATTGTAACAAGGCAGAAGAGCAGTAGTTATAGCTGAAGGTTTTCCGTGACAGACACGGGCATTTAAACAGTGCACTGTTATCTTCAATTTTTAAATTTGCTATTATCGGCAGGAATCATACTGCTGTCTGGATTTCAGTATGTGTTTATTTATGGGATTGGAAGTCACCAGGCTGTAGAACACACTGTTTGAAAAACTGAGCTGTTTCCCTGAACAGCCTTCGCTGGTCCTGCAGGATACCTGCATAATATCTCTGAAGATCACATGAAAACTTAATAGTTGCTTCAACTTTCATTCTCCAGGATAGGACATCAATGCAAATATAACCCAACACCTCTCATGATTACAAGATGTCCTTAACAACATTAGTAAGCTTACAGTGCAGCTCATTACAACAGATCAGTTTCAGATGCAAAACTGATGTCCTCATACAACACAAGTCAGACTGTTTTTCCAGCACCCTCCACCACTGTGAGATTATTTTCCAAGATACGACTAATTTTGCATCCAAGTGAGCTGCAACCTGAATCAGAGACATCCCAGATGTCCAGTGACAATGGAATAAAGGGAAATGTATTACCAAGCTGCACACAGGAGCATACACTCAGAACACTTCTAGCATAAAAAAAGAGTGGAACATACACATAGGATGTTTTTGATTGGTTGAGTTTTATAGTGCAAGGAGGGTTTTGTGTTCACGTGAGGGTGGTGTTTCTGTTCAAATAAGACAAAAATGTACACATCCTTCAGTTGTTTCAGGGTGGGGTAGAGTTTGTTTCACTTGTTTTAAATGTAGGAAGTACCAAACTATCTGGTAACCATGAACAAAGGGATGCTTCTATTTCCAAAATTAGGTCACTTCCGTTAACAGCAAAATTAAATAAAACTGATCAGACACACCCAAAGAAAAGTTCTATTTATTTCTTTCCCCTTCCCTTTATGAATAGAAGATAATGTAATTAGTCCATTTTGACTAAATGGAGGGACATTGATTAGAGCTAAATTTTAGCACCAAAAGAATTTTCTGGGAGTAAACAATCTAGATAGCATTGTTGCTTTTCAAGATTACAACTTTTATTTCAAAAGTGTTCATTTAAATGATCAGCTGCTAGCCATGGCAGATTAAATTGCCATTACAATGATTCATTTTTGAAACAACAGGGGCAATTTTTGAATGTTTTGTACATTATCAATTTAAGAACTGTGCCAGTCTGTGCCCAAAAGTGATACGCACAGTTTAAATAAGGTCACAATTGATAAATTACATGCTGACAAACAAATACAATACTCTCAAAGAGACAATGCTATACACACCATGTGAGCAGATTATTTTAGATTCAGGACTTTAAAGCACCTTACCATAAGCATAAAGTTGCTTTGGTTAAAACTCTTCTTTTTAACTTGATGCATTCAAATAAACAGCAAACAGATCAGGGAAACAATTACTCATAACCCTACAACCACCACTCATCAGGAGAGCAACTATAACCAGCAGACATACACAAAAACAGAAGACAGAGAGAGGAAACAAAAGGGAAAGTGATCATCAGCATGAGATTACACTCCTCTGCTAACAGGTGTCAACAGATGGAGAACTTTCCAAAGGCACAGCTTTCCAGACAAAAACTGCTTACAGTATGTTGAATATCTTATAAGCCAGCCAGATCTTCCAAACAGCCAGGGTAGTTTGCAAGCTCACCTACCCCATTAAAAGCAGCAGTTGAACTCCTTCAAATGAAATATGAGATATTTTAGATCCACACTTCCCTGCCTCCCACGTGAAGTTCAAGTTCCAAACAGTACACGTGCAAAAGGCACTGGCTCAAAAACCATACATTAAAGCTGCACTTGGACAGATGGCAGGACCCACAGCCATGTCTAGAGAAAACTGAACTGCATTTAACCCAGAAACATAGCCGAACCAAAACCAAAACCCAGCTTTCAAATATGCAGGAAAAAGTTTCTGCTTTTAACTACTGTTCTTTCGTCATTAAAAAAAAAAGTATATATTAATAGGAGTACACCTGTGTCATGTTTCAATATATTCATTAAGCCTGCATATTAATTTCAAGTCACAGAAGAGGACCTTTTGCTTTTTTATCAAATATTCCATCACAAAGAAAACATTACTTTTACCAAGCCAATCTCTAAAAAAATTACAGATATTTTCTTTTAATGCAAGTCAACACTTTAGCTGTAAGTATTCACTCTACTAATCTTTAGGTCATTTTAATGGTTGATTAAAACCAAAGGTTATTTAAAGAGCTAAAAGCATTTACTGGAGAAAAACTTTTTGCTGAAGAGGTTAATTCTTCCACTAAGATTAAGAAACCTTTTCCCCCTTAACAAGCATAAGCACACACCATACTGAGACCAGATGTAACAAAAACAAGTGTCCAATAAATAAGGTAAGAAGTTCATAATCTCCTTAAAAAAGAAAAAAAAACCAATCCACTGAATTTTTTTCTAGTTCTCTATCTTCTAATTTTAACTCTTACATGAATATGTTAAAAAATGCTTCACATGGCAATGCCAACATTCACATTTTGAATGGCAATGGAACTCTAAAGTATTCAAGTGCACATGCCTGGGAACAAAGGACAAAATCATGAACCTAGTGAGGACTGAAAGTACTTGTAACATCACTCCTATGAACACAGAGATGACTGCTAAGTAAAATAAAGTACAGAAGAATAACTTGAAGGAAATAGGACTGAGTAGGTACTCGTTGGGATTACTAGAGACTGGAAAGTCTCAGAGATGGAGAGAACACATACATAAGAACTCTGCTCTAAGGAAAGCTTTTATAACATTTTTCTTCAGAGTTTCACAGAATTATTCATAAAAGAGCCATTTTACACAGTAAGCAGAAATGTGACTAACTAAAACACTGCTAAGAGGTTGTGTGCACTCAGAGTGCAAGTCTGAAAACTGAAACTTGAGACTGAATATGCTTAGGTCACCATAAATGCATTCAGCAGACAAAAGGCACTTGTGTGCGTACTTTGGGGGGGGGGGGGGGGGGGGGGGGGGGGGGGGGGGGGGGGGAGGAATCTATTGCTTCTAATCCAAGATCAAACATATAAGGAAAAAATCCCCCCAGACACAGTGAGCAGCATACCAATGAGTATGGTCATTCTTCAAGACTGATTTAGCTACTGCCAAAACATAACTTCAGTAAGTTAAACTGTTGTCCTATGAATTATCTGTTGAGATTGAGACAGAAGTACACAAAATCAGCCAATGAAACTGCAGAAACTATTAAGATTTCTTCAGTCTAAACTTGCTAAAAGAAGGTTGCTTAATGCCAATACATGCCTTGGAACAGAAATAATTGAGCATTTATTCTTAAGATGAATGTTATATTAATCTAGTCAAATGAAAGGTTTAAAATGTCATTAGCAATCCAAAGAAAAAAAAAAATGGAAGCCTTAAATGACATTAACAGAAATCCTCTTGCTGCAGTAATATTTCCAATCCCCTACAAAGGAAAATAAATTCCACCGACATACTGAACACTCATAGCCAGGCCGTTACATTTCACACGGTGGTGAAAAAAGGCACATGAAGGATCTCCGTCACTTTCTCAGACAAACACTAAATCAAAACTATCATTTCTGACAGGATGTCAAGATGTAAAGTTCTGTTATAAGGCAGTGTCAAAAACTTGTGTCAGCAGCACACTTCATCGTAAACTTAAAACCCCTGATCTTTCCTTTCCATTTAAGTATCATGTCCCTATCCAACTGCAAAATGCATGAAAACTAATCAAGATATTTGTATTTGAGCATGCAGCTCAAAAATTTTCTACAGAAACATACTGCATTACAAAAATAATTATTTTTCTTGTTTCTTTGAAAGAATGAATCCAGTCACTCCAACATAAGTTAACCAGACCAGCCAAACTACCATTATGGATGTGCAAAGTACAGCACAAGATAATGTAAACAATGCTACAGCTTCTATGTTCATGTTATAAAGGAGCGATTACGTTTTAAGGGAGCATTTAGTTTCAAGAAAAGACGCTTAAACAAGGTTGCTGGAATTTCTGTTGTGTAAAGGGGATCAACTCTGCATTAAATGACTGCTGAAGATGTGGCGTCCATTTTCTGTTTACTCTAAGAAATTAAGTCTTGTGGTTTCAAAAAAGCCTACATCACAGAAAGCCACAAAACAGATGAGACATTCTAAAACATAGAATTGCATCTAATCACATGTTTCCAATATCTAAAATGTACTTGTAGAGAGGAGGGGAATTATTCACTTCACAAGGATACATTTATCTCATTTTTTCCTCAAAAACTCCTCTTGAAAACATGTTAAGAATCAAATTACTCTTCAATTAAAATCAATATTAAGTCATTTTTGTCACCACAAAGCATTCCAGACAATGAAAATATTCTGTATTACAAAAAAGGGAAAATAAATCTCCCAAATTTTAATAGTTTTTCTCTTTGCCAACAAAGCATTGAGAATTAAAAAGAAATTCAAAAGTTGAACTAGGTCCTCAGACATTTTAATATGATAAAGCCTTGGGTGAAAGTGACAGTATTTATATCAAAACAGTCTTCTCATATATTCTTTTCTACCCACATGTTACCTCAAGTTTTGGACAGATCTTTATTTATGCCTTTTATCTTGCCTGCAGTAGTACACCACTAGAGACGTGCCGTTTTGGTAATTTGTTTGCTGGGAGCACTAAATAAAGAGTGTTTTGTTTGCAGGATCCTGTCTTTTGACATGAAAGTGAAGACATAGTTAACATGAAAGGTGCTGTTTCTCTAAAAAACTTACACATTCAGACCAGCAAGCGTCTTAAACAAATGCAGCTACATTGCTAAATTATTTTTATCAATTTATGCCATCAGTTAGGATAAACTGAGAAAAAGCCATCTTCTAGAAATGTATGCTGCAGATATAAAGAGTTATTGGCAAATAGACAACCATTTTTCTAAAACCTTTTCTAAAACTTTTTCTACATGTTCAAGCTGTAGCCTTTTCTGCCTTGTTATCTAGTCAGGTAGAATCCATCTTTCACAAAAATAAATTGTTCTGGCTTCCAACAAGCCCCATATTTCCTAATCTTTGAAACTACTCAACTTCTTGCCTTGTTTCTACAGCCATGTTAATTTACTATAGCACATCCATCCAATGCTCCTGCTTCTTTCACCACATCCCACATGAGAAGCTGCTTTCTGATGCCCTTCAGGGCTCAGCTTTGCTGGTTTTGGAACATTTTTTCCCCCCAGTTAGATGAACCTTTGTCAAAGCATCCAAAAACACTTCTGTATTCTCTTCCATGGGACCCCTAACACACACACAGGAAAAGAAGCAGCAACAATAATTTCTCCTTCAAAACAACACCAAACTGGCAATGGCACATGGCACTCAGCAGTCAGAGTGATGATATATGGCAGCTACCACTTCTTAGGCACTTGAGCTGATTTTCCACAGATCCCCAGACAATCCACAACCTCTTATAGCAAGATTTGGGAGCTCCAGGCTGCCACAGCATAGGCACAGCACTAAAAGTGCAATCAGCAGCAATTGTAAAGGTAACACTTTGCCTCTTGCAATCCCATTACAAAAACTTGGTGATCTCTGATCAGAAGCCACCAAAACTAACTAAACTGACTGCAGAGCACTCTGCTGGCACAGTAACAGCAGAGACTCAGGCTTTTCCATCAGAGGCTATTCTGATCCATCTGCAAACACACACATGCAACATCTGTTGAGTCAGGGCTGCTTAGGAGCAAGGATTAAAGAGGGCATCATACAACATTTAAAAAAATATTTCCCATGGATTTTTCTCTTTAACTGAACCCTACAACAGTGTTCCTTATTACAAAAAGAAAAAAATAAAAATCAACAATAAAACTATTTAGTTTGGTCCCTTGAAGCAAAAGCAGTTTTTTATAAGTTGTTCAAAGACTAAATTTTAAGGAAGCTTTGTTAATTTAAAAAAAAAAAAAAAAATTAAAAAATGCCCTTCATATTGCACTGAAGAGTCCATCAAAATTCAGCTGAAGGCAAAGTAAGCAGGTGTTGGATCAGTTTAGACTTCCTGAAATGCCATTTACAAACAGTGAATTTCAGGTAAGCCACATACACTAAAAAGGAAGCGAGACTAATGGAACAGGATTCACTACAATGAACTCCATAATACAAAACCATATTTAAAATCAGTGCATGTAATTCTTGTTTTATGTAAACCATTCTACTGCAAAATTAGCTTGTACAGCACACAGAGCACTGCTAAAGCAGCATAAAACACCTGGCTTGTGAAAAACACACCCTGGCAAGCAAGAGGCAACCCAGCAAAGGACACATTATCAATGTGCAGAGAAAGCTCAAAGAGATCTATTGCTTTGCCTTCACCACCCTAAAACACTTCCGAAAACTACTCAGAAGGACACCTGTACCAAATCAGAATGCAAACTGCATCATTGCATAGCCACTTCAACCTTTAATAAGATATTGTACAGCAATAAAATAAACCTCTTGTGTTGTTACTTGGAGAAAGGAAAACCCTTCTACAGTCTTAATGAAATCTAATCTATAAGCTTAAAACTGTACAGCAAATCCAACGCCTGCATAACATTTGCAGGAACACAACTATGCTTCTGTGCTCCCAAGCTAAACAGAATTATTTCACTGCCTAAGTACACTGGCATCTTGGCTCTCAAGTCAATCCCTGTCTTAGCAGTTAGGGGCCAATTCCTAAACTGAACTCCAAGATGGACAAGTCTGACAATACCAGAGTCATTGTAAAATTTCAAAGAAAAAGGACATAAAGATTCATGTAACTTAAGTTTAAAAGCAGATCCATCTGTTAATACATTAAGGGAAATGTAGGACAATACATTGATGGAACACACTTTTATAGAAATTTTAATCCACTATCTCATGTCTGCCACAAGTCATCTAAGGCCTCTCCTCTCCTTGTACATTACTTTTATCTGTTTATCTGTTCCAAATGAGCTTTTCTGTCCATATTAATGGCCTAGAAGATGACACTGCTTCCATCCTCTGCCTTGGGTCTAAGTGAACAGCTCAGCCTTCTGCAGCCTTCTGCTCCCCAAGAGCAGGGACAGAAGTTCTTGCCACCAACACCTCACCTCAAATGGGGCAGGGATCTGAAACTCCCTCATTTCTACCTGCAGCAGATGACCTCAGGTCAGGGCTCTGCACAAGGACAACCTTAAACCACTGCACTGAACATAAAGTAGCAGAAAGCAGAATTTTTACAATGCTGAGGTATGTGCATTGAAATACTGTCTTAAACAAAATATCCTTCTGAATTTTAAGTCAGATCATTTTTTTCATGCCCGGATTTGCATAATGAACGAAATTTAAACTCACATATCTATGGTGAAATTAATCAAACTATTATTAGATGGCCCAAAAGCATCTAATTAAATTTAGAAGTGTTTTTAAAATGTTTGTGAACTTAGAGATTTCCCATCTCTTTAGTATACTGTAAAGGACTTGCATTCATCTGCACTTTCCATCCCTCATAAAGCTTTTCCCTGATAAAAGTCACCTGTGGCTACAACTTCAGCACATTAAAGCTCATTTGTCATCACCTACACTTAATAAATCTGCAGTGATGAAATAAACTATGCTGACGAAAGGTTGATTAGATAAGCATTGTATGTAAGGGAAAAAAAAAGGACATAAGAAATCCAGCAAAGTGAAAGAAAAACCTGTCTCCACAAAGACAACAGAACCATGACATTTGATTCCCACCTTTTCCTCACTACCAAGTGAAAAAAATCCCGTTATGAAACCAGCTGCTATCA
This sequence comes from Hirundo rustica, assembly GCF_015227805.2. Classification (NCBI taxonomy): domain Eukaryota; kingdom Metazoa; phylum Chordata; class Aves; order Passeriformes; family Hirundinidae; genus Hirundo; species Hirundo rustica. Next base: position 83,846,366 of record NC_053488.1, on the reverse strand, counting down.
ATTATTTTAAGAGCATAAAACTTTACGTGGTTACAGAGAGGAAAGGCCAACAGAACATATTAATTAGTCTGTTCATGAGGAAACTGAATAGCTCAGATACAGTATGTGCCTTCAGTGTCCAACTTGTCACATGCACCCTTGATCTACTTACTACCAAGGCACAGCACGGGTACCTTTTACTATTGTGGAAATTAGACTCGTTCAGACATGGACAGATGTCAAGCAGGACAAGGCACCCTCATTCAGCCTGTCCAGCAAAAAAAAATTAGCACCAGGATTGCTGTGCATCTCTGCCTTTTGGCTGATTTTCATGTTGAATATTATCCACTACACTTAAGAATTCATATTTCTCACATTTATGCATTTAAGAGTCAATACTACATGAAAATGAAAGAAGATTTTATTGTGCATTTGTTTTTTATTAGCAAAACTATTTTTTAACTTAATGGACTGAGTTGCAGTATATATTTCAAGCCCTTTAAAACCTGCTGTTTGAGCATTCAAAAGGTGAAATGTTTTTCCACTTTTCAACAGAAATTCTACACATCAAGTAGACAGTAATAATCACAAAAAGAACAATGGCAACAGGCAAATAGCAATTTCCTTTATACAGCCCATACTTGATAAATACTTCTCAAGATATTACAGCATAAAGGTTAAAGCCAAGGTTATGATCATGCAGAACTGGAAAAGGAACCAGTTCATTCAGCTCCATCCTGCATCAAAACCTAAATTCAGTTCTTAGCTTGCCTCGTATTTTACACACATCCACCCTTGCAATAATGCTATAAAACCAAATGGAGCTGTCCACAAAGACATTACCTATTATTGCAGCTACTAATGCTGACACTGAGTACTAATGTAGGCAAATCCCAAGACACTCTTCCATGATGGGTGTCATTGGCTGTGAGCCTCATACACTCAAGTATTAGAGCACAACCTAACCCAGCCCAGTTCTGAAGACCATGAAAAGCTGACTGCTGTGCAACTGACACGTCCTTAACAACAAACATCCGTACAAATCAAATTGAACCCCACAAAATAACTGCTGCCTATTTTACAGAAAGTCTTTTCTGAAAATGACATCACTAAAATATAGTCGACATCTGTAAACAAGCTCCAGGAAAAATATATGTGTTATTAATAACTACAGTATCACCATAAGAACACTTAAAGGAATATAGACTGATACCTGGAACATTTATACCTAAGCTTCTTGTTTAATTTAAAAAAAAAGAAAAATTTAAAAAAAAACTATCACGTTCCAATTTTATTAAGCAGATATTAAAGAGATCTTATTTTAAAAATAATGAAATAATGAAGAAAATTGCATATTATCGTTGCTACTCAGCCAACTGCAGCTAAGTCTTTACAGACTTTGTCCACAAGAGATTTCAACATTACAAGGTAAATCAAATAAAACCATATCCTGGGTAAGTCAGTTGGATCAGGCCAAGGATTTTTGCTGTTGCCTCATAAAGAATCCAGCATGTGTCCAGGAGATTGTTATAAAGAAAGCCTCACACAGCCTTCCTGAACCAGCAAGCAGAGCCTGGAAAAAGCCAAGGGAAAGATGACTACAAGCCAACATTATCTTTAAGCTGATTTTCTGTTGAGTGAAAGCAAGACAGGTTTTCAAATTAGGCACTATTTGCAGATGCCAAACCAGAATGAGGACATTAAGCAATAGCAACTATTTTAATTAGTTACTAAACAAATCACAAAACTGTACCTATGAAAATATCCAAAAGGCTCCAGGAAGAGGGAAGTCCAAAAACCATTTAACTTTTCTTTTAGATCGAGGTAACAAGAAAGGCAAATCACATGTAGGAACCCAAACTGGTTCCTACCTAGGAGTTGAAGCAATTACTAGTCTATTGTAATAAAAGGATTTTTCTTCAATTTAAGAAAAGAACAAAGAAAAAATTTTCACTGTGTAGCATTAATGCTACAAACATTGGGAAAATTAGGAATCAAGGTGCCTGAGGTAAGAGCAGTTCTTCAAACCTGAACTCTTCCTTGCCAAGAAAAGCACTGAAGTTGTCCACAAAGGCACTATTCTCTTACATAATTATCATTAGAACAGAACAGCAGCTCCAGAGTATCAAAGCTTATGGTTTAAAAGAAAGCACTCAAGACACATTACTCATATACTCACACACAAACACACATCCCCCTCCCCCCACCCAAAAAAAAGGGAGGAGAAAAAAAAAAAAAAAAAAAAAAAAAAAAAAAAAAAAAAAAAAAAAGGAGAGAGAGAGACTACCATGGAAAATCCTAAAATAACATGCTGTTTTAATTCACAACTGTTACTGGAAATCTGGCAAAAAAAAAAAGGAAACACTGGGACTAATTACTCCAAAGGAATGAGCTGGCTGAGGAGCCCACAGCACTAAAAGCACAGCATTTTTATGGAATCCATCTGAAAAATAAGACATTGCATCACCTAATTGTGCTCTCTAAAAATGACCTTGTTTCCACAAAAGTAAATCCTTTAAGTACTTATTTAGGTATAGTTATATTCCATCACAGAGGTTCTTCCTTTCCTGGAATATTTTAGGAGTGTGGTTTAGCTGCTTGATCCCAGAATATTGTTCATTCCAGCAGACAAGAACTGAAAACTTTCAGGAAAGCTTCTACTGACTGCTACTATTCCCATCATCTTTACGGCAGATATAGCAGACTTGCAATCCAAAACTGGACAAGGACAATAAAGTGTTAAGAACCTGACATGCAGAATAAGCTTCTGTAAGTAACAAGTTAACCCTGCCAAAGGCTCCTCATACCCACCATGTCTGGGGTTTTACTGCTCTCTAGAACACTTTCAGCAGTCAACAGTAAAAGCCTTTGGTACGCTGACCACTACGGACAAGTAAAACACCATGGTTAATCACTTATGAAACCATATATTGCTCTGTCCTCCAGCTTTCCTTCAAGCATGAGCTTTGTCCATGGTTCCTGTGAAGGGCTCTACACTCCCAGCTTTCCAGACCCAAATGAAACTATTAGACAAATATTCTAAGTTAGAGAATTTAAAATAATAATAATAATAATAATAATTCCCACATTAGCATTTTGGGCTTTTTAGAAAACACACATCGGTTACTCACAAAGAGTCTCTCCACATCATCTCTGATAAGCGGAAATATCTCCTCTGTTCTTCATGCACCTGTAGTCAAACAGAAAAGAACTGAAGCGGAGTCACAGACAGACATCCCCAAATAGCACCTGGCTCTCCAATCCCACAGATTTTCACTAAACAAACCAAGATTTGTTCCAAACATTCACACACAATCTACCTGTTTCCCCATTTCACTTACTTTCTCTGGTAAAATTAGAGATGAAGGAGCACAAAACTAAGAAAAGCACTTCTTGTTTGCATGCATTAGGCTGCTCTTTGCTGCGGAAACTAGGATGAATTATGAAAACTAATCAAGTGAACAGAGAGCACATGCCCTAGATTTTTTAAATAATCTCTTGGTTTAACCCAGTTGTTCCTGAGCCTGCCTATCCCATGAACAATTTACTAAAATGGAAGCTGTGACTCATTAAAGCCACCTAATAAGAGAGAGAGAAACAGCTCAAATTATTTATTAGCAAGGGTGATCACATTCATTTGTATAGAAGAGGCCAAAATATTAATTACTTCCATTTCTAAGATCTAATACAATTGATAAACAAATTCATAGTTCCTTTTTTCTGTCTCAAGAGTATGGCGTCTAACAGCCTTTAACCAAAATGAAAGACTGCAGATTACATTCTGCCTTATGAAATCATACCTCCACTTAAAGGGACAGTGAAAAAGTTGTAACATTTCTATTTACTGACATTTATTTATTAGAAAATATCACAAAATATAAACTATGCAATACCCCTGTAAAGAGCCACACTTCAGATTTTTGGTCTTTTATATATTTTACATTTATAAACATAACTGAATGATAAAAATTTAGTAGCTGTAGCATATATTGGGTATTTCCTTAAAGCAAATTGTTATTAATTCACAGCCCAAAACAGAAATTCCTTTTTCTTAGCCAATACTTTCAAGATACAAAAGCAAATTTTTACATAAGGTCACAGTGGCAGTTTATATATAACAGAAAACAAAAGCTTCTGCCAATCATCTTTTCCCCTTTAACTGCTCTGTACCATGACAAATAAAATTTTGACTTCAGAGAGTAGATACAAGCTATCCTAATTTAAGAGCCTGTCTAAAATCTTATTTTGCTAAAGCAGACTTAGACATTTAGTGGAAGGAAACAGTACACAGCATCTGTAAGCATGAATTATAAAATCAGTGTGTGCTTTGCAAGACTTTAAACATGCTACAACTGAGACAGCATCAAACAGACTTGTTTAACAGCACCCAACTTGCCCACTCCCTCCCACTGATACTACAGCAGCTGGCAGAATAAAATGGTTCTTTAACTCTTGGTGTTGCTGCACCTCAGGACATCCTCTTAGTTCAAATAAACTTCAGGTTTTCCTCTGTTAAAGAACTCTGCTGAGTAAATAGGATAGGCTTTATCCTTCCTCCATCACAAAACTAGCATTCAGAAAGTGCCACATCACCTGAGCTGTTCTCCTACCATCATCACTCCATTATTTGTGAAGTCTTGTGTGATGTGCAGTGTGGTTACTGCAATTAGGATGGGTGCTTAAATCACAGTCCTTTTTTTTACCATCCTGTGGACATTACACAGGCTTCTCTAATGAGACCAATACATTATACAACAGTATTAAGGGATCAAAAAAAGTCCATGTTAAAATAGGATTTTTCATTCTCAGGAAAATTTGGGTTAACGTTCATCTTTAACAATAGAGTTTCTATCATCTTCAGTGTTGATTCTACATTCCCAGCATATAAACATCAGAAATTCACACCTCCACTTATACCTCTACCACAGAAAGGACAAATATGATCACCACCACAAACTTTCAACCCCTGCCAGGAGGTGAATTTCCACTCCTGTGCAAGGTCCTGAGGTCTCTGGTTTGCAGGGTTTGCTCTTGTAGCTGCTGCTGTATTTTACCATTGTTCTTTCAGAAATGCAAGAAGGAGTATGTGTATTAATGAATAAGGATTCATTTCCTGTAAAAACCATTACATTTATTCTAACCATCTTCAGCCTAAATATGGGAAGACAATTTAAAAGAGGTGTGGTTGAGACCCATGTAAAATGGTTGAGCATTCCTGTGAAGTTGAACTACTTTTAATTCCAACTCCATAAAATAAACACACTACATGCATTGTCATATGCCACTGAATGCAACTCATGTGGTGGATACTCTGTGAAACTTATTTTTATGCCTGTAATTCATCTGTCAGGAAGCTCTAGATTATTCAGGGTGGATAGCGCACACTGCTTATGTAGGCTACTCGTATCAGTTACAGCCAGCTCTTCAGAAACAACAGCATATTAGTAACACAAGACACGCCAAGGAGCAGCAAAGTGTGCAGGGCACAGCCTAGGAACCCACTAAATGAACAAGCCCACACATCCTCAGGTGCAAACATGAGCATCCAGGGAATGTGAGCAACACTCGTCAGGTCAGAGGTCAGACCTCAGCAAACATCATTCCTACAGCAGGCAAGTTGGTTTTAAATTATTCTCAGAAATCACAAAGCAGATGCTGGGATTGAGCCTGACCTACAGTGGTAACACAGTCCTTCCTCCTGCACAGCAGACAACCTGAATAAAAGATAACAAAACACAACTGCTGAAAAACAGAGTGCTCATGGAATCCAAGGGGCAAGAGGCTGAATTCTTACTTGGGAGCACTACTGAGAGCCACAGTCCCATGTTACGTAGTTTCACCCAACTAGCACTTGCCTACCTTGTGCTGGACCAAACCACCCAGCTGCACAAGCCAACAGCAAACAGCTGTCAGGGGACAAGCAGTGCCAGCACAGCCTCCCACCAGAGGGACAGGGAGATGCCGCTGTCTGGGCAGCAGCTGCAAATCCCTGGCACCCACTGTGCAAAGAGAGAAGGAAGCAGCACTGCCCCTCCCAACTGATTAAATCTGACACTGAACTATGCCCTTAAAAGAATAGCTTTAATCTCTAAATAAGTAATAATACGAGAATATCTCTCTAAATACAGAGAATATATGCCTAAAATAAGTATTATCATCTTAGAAGTCAGATGTAGACCAGCTTGGTGTAGGCAGTTTTCAGCCTGAACTTCGTACACAACTCTGGAGAATAGCACAGCCTCGCAGTTTTTGTAACAGGCACCAGAGCTGCATTACTCAAGAGCAGCATTAATCTATATCAACTATCACCCAATAATCATTACCAAGTAGAATAATTTACTAACTTCCACCCACAAACCAGAAGTATATAAGTACTTAAATATTTTCCATAAAAATCAAGTCCAGACACAAAAGAAACTCCATGTTATAGACTACAGAAAATACAACTGAAGCTACCTATAAGCTTCAGTCAGCCAAAGTTCTGCATTTTTAAAAACTCAGTGTCATAAAGGAAGCCAACAGTCAAAATACAACTCTAGGCAGAAGAACAGATCTTATCCTAATGGAAATTTTGCAGTTGTATTATGTGAAGAAGTCTTACCCACCAAAAGCAGTGCTACCACACTTGCCAACTGCAGTTACAGAATGGCCTTCATTAATGTACTTTAAAAATATGTTTGGTAAAAATTTTATTCAACCTATTTTAGGAAGACAAAATAAAACAAGCTTCAGCATGCTCACACAAGCTTAGAAGTCTTCAGTAATACTTCAAGTATTAAAAAACCCCGAGCTTCTTGGTATAGTATTTCACTCACACAGAAAGAGAAAACAGTTCCCTGAAGCAGATGGAGTCATTAATACACCAGGTATAAATCACACCTAAGTAAAACACCTGCAGTTTAAAATGGCACCATAGGCAAAAAGAAAATGCTGTATTACATTGAATAGCTGTGCTAAGCCTATCAGACCTGGGCTGGATGCCCTTATGTTATACTCTCAACACTGAGAGCTTCAGCAATTACAGCATAGCATAATCCAGCTCCAAGGAATGAATGGACTTCTCTCCTATTCCCTTGAGCCCTAATGTGATCATTTCCCCAGGCAGCAATCCCAGCCTGGGACCAAAGAGAGGGGGACAAGGAATAGGCTGCAGATGACACACCACAGTGACAGCGAGTCTAAGATGCAGCAGAGACCAGTGCCACAAAACACAAGAAAGCAAGCATGAGACAAGCCAGCTCTCTGCCAGAGTCATGATGACCTGACAGGTTACTGACTCACCCGAGTTCACATCAGCTCTGTTCCCTGGACAGCAGCACTGCTCTGTCTCTTCTGCCCTTGGCTCAATGGCTCAATCATCTGTACCCTCTTGTCAACCCCAGCTGCAGCTCCAAGCATTGTTCAGAGCTGTGCACAGCACCCAGATGGCCTGTCAGTGGCAGCTGCCCAAAATGCTGTTGTTCTCCTACTGCTGCTCCTAGAGCCACAACAGAGCAGGCCCCATCCAGTGACAATGCCCATAACTCCTGCTTTTTGCCCACATTCAGACAACAAAGCAGTTTCCATGCCAACCCTCTCCTAAACGTAATTTGAACTTCTGCCTCTGTGCTTATGACTGGAGGAAGGTTTTTAATCATTATCTCCCAAGAGGACTTACAGTACAAGGTTAGGAGGCCTACCCTCCCTGGACTGCTTCCATTTGCCAGGAACCCCATTCTGGACAGTCTGTCACAGATTTAGAGGCACCAACTACTACTCTGGAAGTGTTAATGAAAAGGCCAATTCACATCAAACTGGAAACAAGTGATAAAAACAGGAAGTAAAAGCCTGTGAAGCTTCCTAGAAAAACAACACACATACAGTTCAGCAGACTGAAATCTTCCAGCCTTCACAAGTGACTCTTGAACAGCCAGTATACATTACCTGGCAATAAAAGCAAAAAAAAAATCAGAATATTAAAGCCCATTTTCTGCTGTAAAACCTTTTGGCACCCTCTCCTATATCACATACCAGAGTATCAGAACCACCTGCATCATTGAGAAATTGATTCTTTGGTATTTCCTTATTGCTACAATTCAAGTAGCCTTATGACAAGCTACCTCGCAATCACTTTCCACTGACCCCCAAGCCTTCCCACCTGCTGTTACTTCCTTCAACGATGTCCTTTACCTGGAGGCTTCTCCTAAGCTACATTCTTGGGAGAAAGAAAAGTCTACATATAATAATAAAGGCCTGAGAAAAATGCTCCTAGATCAAGTTAGCCAGTATGATTTCCAACACCAACAGTGTCAGCAAGGTTCCTAATTTTGCAGTGCTGTTATGGGCAAAGGTGGAAGCTAAGGGAACACCAGGCTGCAGATCAATTTAGAGGCATTGGTTTTCCTTTATTTTCTTTCTAAAGCTATTTTGAGCAGACCTGGAAATGGCACAAACACTGTACTGATAATTCAGGACACACTAGGTCAGAAATGTACCCAGAGCACAACACAGCTCACATTACTCACTGCCTTATCATAAGCCTCACAAATGACATGAGAGCTGAGTAAGATGCGCTTCACATGTTTGTCATTCAGCTTCAGTTAGTGGCACATGGATATTTTCTAACACAACAGCTTTAAAAGCAAAATGAGATTTGGATTTCTGATGATACTTGTGCTAGAAATGGACATTGAGAATGTCCCAGACACAAGGATCTTGAACACCATACAACAGTCCAGCTGTTTTGGCTCCAATAACCATCTTAAAAGAAAAGTCAGAAGAGAAGCCACAAAACCTAACTGATTGGCAGGTAATAAAAAAAACCCCAGGATCGTTCTAGATGTCCCAACCTCTCAAACAGTGAATTTGCTAAATAAGACAGATCAATATGAAGGAATGCTTTACCTCTGAGTAGCACAGCTTAAATTGTTAGCTCAGTCAATCCATGATCAGAAAAAGTAATCTGAAGCTTTAGCTGCATTCTGGAAAGATTCCAAAGCTATTTAATATTCTACAAATTATACATTTATCTTTTTCAGGTAAGCTGAGCAAACTTCTCAGAAAGCCAAAAGTAATCAGTCTTAGCAGAATCTGCTTGAGTTACATACCCTACTTTGTACAAAGCTCTAGGCTTCCTGTGTCTTTATCACCTTTCCTAATAAAGAACAGAAGGCTCAGTGATTTTATCTACAAGAATTTAACAATTATAGTTTGTTCATCAAAAGAGAGTCATGATATTTTCAAGATATTCACAGTGCCTAACATCTCAAGTATATAAACCAGCTTTTGAAAGCCCTTGGGAAAAAAAATGCTACTGAAGAATTAAACTTGACATGGTCAGAAGCCTACAAAAGAAAATATTTTTTCATTTGAACATTTGCATGTTAAGTATTTAAACTGCTGCACAGAGTTTAGATTACAAGAGTTTTCAAGAGATGTACATTTCCAATGGACTATATCCAAATTATTATATGTAACAATGCAAAAGCCTTCTAATTTCTATCCCAGTGAAGCTGACAATTGTTTAAGTATTCCACAGACACTGTTCACACTTTACAAATGTGTTACTCACCCACACAGCCTCTCAAGTCATCTATTTTGTACCGGGAAAATTAATCAGAATAATTTTCAATGTGTTAATTTAAGGATGTCTACTGCATCTGGAAAAGGCTATGTAAAGAATATAGAGCATGTACGTACATGAATATTTACGTATCTTTCAAACTAGGAAGTCTCAACACAACACAAAAATACCTGAATATTTTGATCAATGCTCAAGAATATCTTTAAAGCTATCTTGCTTTCTTGGCTACATGAACTGTTTAATCAACCTCTGTTACACACTAAGTTTCATATAAGAAAAGCAGCACAAAAAAGTCAGGCAGGAAAGCTCAGACTGAAGACCCAATCAATCAGCCAGGCTACCTAACAGCAGTCGATTCAGGAGTAGTGATAGTGAAAGGGCACTGCCTTCTGGCACCTTCCCAGTGCCAGGGTTTTAGGGACTTCCTCCTCCAAACTGCATCTGGAATTCAGCCTTGCGCACTTCAAAATTCATTTTTTTTCTTCCACTAATTTGTCTAATCACATTTCAATCTAATTTACACTCAAGATATCCCTTGACAATGGAGTCTCACAATATAATTACACATTACAGGAAAGCACCCTTCAGCTACCACCTCATTAATTTCCTAATACACCACCCATAGCAGCTTCCCACCTCCAAAGCCATACTGACTTGCAGAGATTTTCCCACTATAGTTTCCCAAAGAATGCTCCCCAGCTGATCCACCCCTTTGGTCTACTGTGCTCCCTTTTTACTGTCTGGAAAGCTGGGAGCACCTCCACACCAAGGTACACAACGTGTTTCCTGGTAGTGTTAATTGAACAGGAACGTTTTCACTGGAGTATAGGTTTCACTGGGGTTTCTTTTACTAAAGGAAAATTATTTGCATACACAAAGTATCTCAGCTTTCTTACTGTTCATGGCAGGATCCCAGGGCTATGTTTCGCCATTCCCAAGTAGTCCCGGTTAATTTTGACATCTAGAACAAGGTTTGGGAAGAGAAAAAAATTGTCACACACGTTTGCACACTATTATCCACTGTAGCTGGTATTTTAAAAAACTGCAGGGTAGAGCATCTCCAAGAGAGTTAACTATTGGCTTCTGAAGCCCTTTGAGCTCTGTCTTGAGTGTGAGTGGAAAATTGGATAGGCCCGCTTTTTGCCTGAAGGGAAAGTTCACATAACTCACTAAAAATCCATGGCATCCTGCTCTTTTTCCATGTGTGTGGAATATTTGATACAGAATCCCATAAGATCACAGCTCCACATAAAAATCAATTTCAACAGTAGCACAGAAGAAAAAAAGTCAGATCTAATTTTTGCTTTGAAGCTACTCAAGCAGTCACCATCTCAGAATCACAGCCACCATTTCATGTCAGTCACTAAATGCATACAAGCCACAGGAGGTACAGAAGTCCTAACAGAAGTAATACCTTGCACCGTGATCCCAAGCAAATCCCCCTTCTTGCAAATTCCCCCCAGCAGCTGTCACCACAGCAGGAAGCAGGAAGCTCTGGCTGGGCTTGCACAGGGAGCACCAGTCACAGCAGAGCTCAAATAGCACAAAGTTACAGTGAAAAGTCATCTTATAGCCACGAACAATGGGATAGAGGGATTTAGGAGGAGATACAGCATTTCCTTTTTATGCTGAAAATACAGCACAACAGATTTGAAAGGAAAGCAGCAGGCAGTTACCCCAAAAAACACAAGGAGCAATCAGCAGTGCTGTTATTTGTACTGGCATTAATTTTCTTTTAATTCATTCTAGCATAAAACAGAGTGAAGAAATGCTGGCAATAACACTGCCGACTTTCGTTTCCTCTGCATTTCCTCTCAGAAAAGAAAAAAACTAAAACATTGCACTTAGCAACCCATACTCTCACACTGTTAGCACCAGTAAGTGAGGGTCACTTTTACAATTCAATGAATGAACAGTATTTTTTCAATTACAAGCCCCTGCCAATCAAATTATTCATCCAGTTAAAACAATAAAGCAATGCTAACAACAAAATCATATAGGAAAGCACAGGTTAGCCAATAACAGTGGATTAGAAGCACATGGGGCATTTAAACTTCTTAAACAGAACAAAGGGTTCACCTAAAGATGAGATGTTATGGCAGTCTTATTTCATGTAGCTTATGATATTCCTCCTTAAAATGTGTCGAATTACTTTGCTTTTACATATGCACAGCTATGGACGGCAGCAATGAGAATTACTCAGGTTCCAGAACTAAAACACCACTGTGTCAGGAATGACATACACAATTCACCAGGAAGCCTAATGCACAGTTTGTTTTGGTGAAGAAGGCCAGATAGACATGAAGTTAGAAAGTAGTTTCTGGTGGTTTCTTACTCCCTTTAAAACCAGGGGTAAAATCCAGCTCTCGCCCGTCCCCTATGAGCATATTTTGCCCAACCCACAGGGCAGCACAGCTGTGTCAGGCAGCTCCAGTGACACACACGAGCGTTACTCTGCAGGGCCTTGTGAAAGGCTCTTAGTAATGAAAATCTCGAATAATGTCAGACTTGTTAGACACATCTGGGATGGCACTGAAACAATAAAGTCAATACAAAGATAGCATTTTCCCCTCTGACCCACTCTTTTTTTCTCTTCCCATTTCTTTTAGTGCCATTATTTATTCCAGACTCCTTGTTTAGGACCATAAAGTGTTGTCATGCAACTTCTTATCTTGCACAATCACATTTTCCAGCCCAACTCCCTCCTATAATTAATTTTACTAATGAATAAACAATCTGAGCTAGTAGCGGGAGCTGGTTACAATCATAACATGGACTTCGGTACACACGTGGGGAAGACAAGACACAGATGCAGAGCAGCCCCACACCACACACCCTGGCACCTGGCAGCACCACCAGAAGGGTGCCAGCACTGCCATTCCCTGCTTCCCACATGAAATATGCCTGAATTTAATCACTTCTTTCACTCCACACCAGCAGATCATTACAGCCTACCCAGAAAATACACTCATTCCCCATGAGGATGATGAAGTGGGATTTTCTTATTTCAGCTGTAATCGCAGGGTTATTTGCAGGGAGAAGCCACAGTGAACATCTGCCCCAGGTTTGAGTCTCCTCCTCTAGGAACAGCTGTGTCATGGAAGAGCTCAGCACCCTTAGCTGCTTGTCCCTGCTCTATGCCATAAGGCTCCAGCTGAGCTGCTCTTAAGTACTTTCTAACCTATTTACTCAGGATCAACCAATACAAAGAGTGATTATTTAGGCTGTTTAAACCACTCTAGCTTATTTTGGTTGACATTCTGCAGAAGAGCTCATATAAATGTCTACGCTGCCAGAGGTAAGGTTTACAACTCCCTTACTGAAATACTTTCTCCTCCTAAAAACTAGGAATGATAGCCAACAGCAAGAGAAAGCCAGCAGCAGACAATAAATCCCTGCAGTCATCCCAGAAGAAGCCAGGGCATTTGGCACACTCATCATCATCAAGGAAATCAGTTTTAAGAGGAGGGCAAGTCCAGTGTATATCTGCTCACCCCTTTGTCTCAGAAAAGACATAACTTGGAGCTTCATGAGCCAGGACAGCCATGTGAGCACCTACAATAACATTTCACACAAACCCCTCCCTTGGAATAAGGCAGGAGATGCTGGTAAAGTCCACCGCATCATCTCAAGGCTACAAGAAACAGAAAAATGTTACCACCACAGGCTAGACAACTTGCTTACTAAGGTGTTACCACCAATGATAACTGTTGCTTTATACAGTCCTACCCAATGTCACCCACTGCCACCAAACATCAGAAAAATGACCAGTGGAACAAAGGCTACTGCATAGCAAGATTTGGGAACAGAAAATGCCTTTTTGTTCTGCACATGGGAGGCACTATCATAGCAAGGTCTTAGTGCATCACTGTGCCTCTCAATTATCATCAGGTACACACATCAGCTAGAACACTATGAAAAAAATAAGGAATTGCAGTAGGAACACAAAATCTCAGTCCCTCCCTTCTTGCTAAAGGGAAGTGCTAGGGGGATTGTAGCATGGTTCATTTAGAGCCTCACAGCAAACTCCTCCACGTGTCAAAATTTACATTAAGACAAGGTACTTAGCAATTCCTGAAAAAAATTAGCAAATATATAGGCCAGGCTCTCTTGTAGCAAATGATATCACTGAGATAAGTGATGAGTTAACTCTTCACCAACCCCAAGACAGGTGATAACATGATCATCTCATTACTTTTATCCTTTAAGTAACAGAACTCTGTCTGGACATTAAGGACAAAATTCTCAGACTCGGGGTAAAATATGGTACCAAGCCTCACTTGGAACACAAAATTGCCCACAATAGTCCTTTTATCATTACAGATGTCAGTGTTTGGTAATGCCCAAGCCTAACAAGGAACAGAGACAATGAATGCTGGCACATTTACTTCCCCATGACAAAAGTGAGTACCACAGGAGACTAGCTAGATTTGCAGAGCCATCAAGGGAGCAGCATAAGGCAGCTCAAGCAACCTGGTAAATTAAATATTGCTGATTTATCTAGATTTATCCTTAATTCCTTTGTAGAAATGTTTAATTCCTAATTTCCAGCTTCAATGTGTAAGCTTCCAAAGTCCTTTTTTTTTTTTTTTTTTTTTTTTTTTAATGTCTCATAGGACATACATCTTGGTGGAAATACTTTAATTCCACTGTAAAAAACAAGCTTTGCTTAGAACAGCAAACATAAGAGCTCAGATTAAATTTCTAATCATAAAATCATTGCTATATTATAAGTTTAACATTAAAGAGAGCAAAACTTCTAACACTGTTAAAATCTACCAACATAAACAGCAATGAACTAAAATTGTTAATAAGTGTCAGCAATACAGCATCACATATATTTTGTAACTTGTAGTTGCTACTACTTAAAAAGTTACTCACACTGAGCTGAAAGATAATGAAGAGGGGGTGGTAGGCATAAACTATTAACACAAGTTTCCTACAATTCTGGCACCATGGTGGATAATCAGCTTCTAAAAAAAAAATAGAAATATATATACACAGAACACATACCCATGTCTGTAGGATTCTAGTGCCGCTCACAGCTTTCTTTAAATAACTGATGTGCTACTCACTTCCTCAATTCTATTCAAACTCTGTGGGCAGCCGTAAACTTGCCCAGAACCATGTGTTTTGTAACACTGAAACTGATTGGGAGTCCGGCACTGAGAAGCCAAAAGTTGACAAGGCAGAAGAGCAACCCTTTTCTCCCTCTTGGCTCCCTTCAAGAGCTAGGTATCTGTCAACAGGACGCAGGGCAGTGTTTGAATCCTCCAGAATAAAGTTTTCCCTCTTCCTTAATGTAGTGTAGAATTTCTGCTTTAATATAAATATTTACCTGAAAACATGAATTTAAACATTACATGGATCATTCAGTTTCCTCACAGATGGAAAGCTAATTGGAGAACAGCAGTCCCAGGAAGAGCTCTTTAAAGGTATCTGGAAACATGACAAGTTTGAAGTGAGAGCAATGCCATGATCCTGCTGAGCTGAGTTTGATGCTTCATCCCCAGCATTTGCTGGGAAAAGCCGTGCTGCTTTGCCTCCACTCACCTCCTGACATGATCCTTGCCTCCACCTGCAAGAGCAATAGCAAGGTGTAGCCACAGGGTGAGTTAGCAAACTGATAAAAACATTACTGAGTGGGTAAGTTTCCCATGACCTAAGCAGCATGAAAGAAATCATCCTGCAATCACTCAAGTATTAGCTCTGCCAAGGAGGTGCAGCAGATCAGGGCACAAGGCAGGACTACCCAGAGGCATTTTAATGAAGTACCTGCAGCACCAAACTGTCCCCAAAGCCCACAGCATCAGATTTTGCTGTCTGAGTGTGAATTTTCTGCTTAATTTTCAATCCCTAAGAAGTTTATGAAGAAGTTTGAATGTTTAAAGAAATATTTTGCATCGTTTTCTTCCAAAATTGTCTTAAAATGTAAACAACTATACTGCAATTATATATTTCAGAACCAGAGCTTCAACTTTAGAAAGCCAGTACAGTGCAAATGTGCTGGGTTCAGATCATCATCATAACATATTGCTGGATACCTCCCATTAGCATTATCAGATAAGGTTAATTATTCAAAGGAATCAAAGTTCTCATAATTGTAAATTAAATGCATGTGGAACACATATAAGTTAAACCAGAACACGCCACTCACATGGAGATCCCAAGGAACAGTCAGGAAATAGGAAATGGGTTGAAATTCACATTTATCCTTGCTTTTTTCAGCCTATAAGATTCTCTCTAATATTTAAGCATAATCACACACATTCCGCTGAATTTTTTCATTACGTGGCACCTCATCTTCCTCATAACAATTTGCACTTGACCAGATGGTTATGGTGTGAATTAAGCTCATTTACCATGCACCATGATTTTCACTTGTCAGGATGCTAAATCCCGGTCTGTGATTTCTGAATAATAGACTGATAAAATGAGTTTATTCTCCTCATCAAGAAAAGAGGAACAAAGTTCTTTCCCCACTGCCCTGCAAATATGGAAACTAACGTTCATAACAGGACTCACATGATGAGTAGCTGATTACTGCAATATTTGTTAGAACACATAGTTTTAAGTCATCTGAGCAAGGACAGGCACTCAAATCACCCCATCCCTAGTTTTTAACCATGAGATCCATACAACACATTCCCATAAGCTTTGTGCCAACAGTTCTTCCTCTTGCGAGGCAGAACAGCTTAGACAGGACCTCTGTCCTAAAGCAGCTTACACCTCCCACTTCAGGCAAATAAAGAGACTTCTGAGAGGCAGGACAAACAGGTCCATATGCCAGGAGGCAGGAGCCAAAGTAAGTGTCTGCCATCCCGGGTAAACAGTCCTGCTGCTTTGCCTACTGACAACCAATTCTGCTCTGGTTCCATCCACACCTGCACAGAGAACAGCAGCAGTTTTGCCCTGTCATTAGCCTTCCATGTGCATCACTGTCTGGGCACCCTCCAGAGAAGGGGCCCTTGAAAAGGGACAACAAAACGTGCAATATGACAATTCAAGCAGA
Organism: Hirundo rustica; assembly: GCF_015227805.2. Classification (NCBI taxonomy): domain Eukaryota; kingdom Metazoa; phylum Chordata; class Aves; order Passeriformes; family Hirundinidae; genus Hirundo; species Hirundo rustica. Next base: position 83,829,813 of record NC_053488.1, on the reverse strand, counting down.
CATGGGGCATCTGGAAAGACCGATGCCCTTAAATAAGGAAATGGAGAAAGGTTTGAGATTTTTCCCAAAATTTAAGTGACTACAAGTCAGGGCAAAAGCTCTAAGAACTTGTTTGAAAGCAAAACTTCTCTTCAAGAGCTATTTTCGTTTGTACTTTCTCCTGTATGTAAGCTTGTTCATATTTTAAATATTTCACATTAAAGAAACCAAGCAGAATATCTGGCATTGCCAAACAAATCTCACATTTCACAACTAGAGAACACACCATCTAGCAGCTGCATCAGTCACAAAGACGGTAAAACAAAAGCCCCAAGGAATCATATGACCACCATCATTCATATTAACAAAGCGCTGCTTCCACAAAAAGAAATCAAATTACGTATTTCCTACATCAAGTTTAAAACAAAAACATCAATAATACAAATCAGTAGCTGGGGCATTTTTCAAAAAGTAATACAGCTGACTCACTTGAAAACAGCTTCTCAGAACAGGCATCGAAGACATCAAATTGATTACAGGACACTGAACATGGAAAATCACCCAAATTTTCTTAGTCTTCTGAAAGACACAAGCCAATTAAAGGAGACAGGTTGAAAGCTTGTCGCAGGTTGCAAGCTCCTCCTGAGTTCAGACAGATCCCTTCCTACCTCAAAATCCAAAAGACATCTTCAGAAAATCCACTTCTGAAACACTTGTGTCACCAATACCAAGTCACACATTCCAACTCCCTGTATCTCCCACCCTGATGCACTCACAGCCTGGTTCCCTTGTCAGAACCTCCTGATAAAGGATACAGGCTGTCTGTGCCACACTGCATAGGCACATTTTCACCCCAAAACACCTCCTACTGTGTAAAGCCCTCAGAGACAAAGCCTAATGAAAAGAATTCATAATATTTCATCATAATTAATGATTTCATAATCATAATTATAATAATTCACATAAACCCAGAAAAATTTTCAAAAGCCCCGAATGTCCACTGAAAGTGCGCCTTTGCTCATAGAAACTACAATATAACATCATTTAATTACTTTGTAGCTTTTCAAAGACACTTTGCTTAGGGCTAGCCAACATATTGAGAAAAGATTCTTCCACAGCAGTGCTTCTAATTTATTCACAAAGCTCTAATCTCCCAATTTAAATAAACCTGTTGCATCACAAATAGTTAAAAAGAAAACTATAAAAATGTTTCCAGTCAGTGCTCTGACAATGCAATACAGCTATGAGGATTGGAGAAAAAAAAAAAAAAAAAAAAAAAAAAAAAAAAAAAAAAAAAAAAAAAAAAAATAGAGGACCTTGAAAGGAAAGCAGGATATATGTTGCCCTATCTATTTAAGCTTTTACTTCCCACTCACACTGACAGTCATAAACACTATGCCAGATTTGTGATAAAAGCATCCATCCCTGTGAACCCAGCCCCAGGCTGTCAAAATCAACTCTGATAAGCTATTAAGTGTCATGGGAAAAGTTTTGCACTATTGATACAGTGAAACAGCCTAACACTGAATACGTTCTGAAGCCGCTATTCTTAAAGAACTTCATAATTGTTCAATTTTTGTCATAGTGCAGTTTCACAGGAAGTTTTGCCAGCACAGACGTATCATCTAAAAGAGTAAAAGGGGGAAGATAAAAAAAATAAATAAAGCCATATACTAGGTATCACAACTATTTCAGCAACCTAACAACCATGAAAAACGTGAGTATTTCTGACAGCTTTGGTTGTGGTGTTTGTGGAGGTGATAGAGAAACAGAAACACTCCCAGCAGAATACACTGCAGATTCCTTTGGAATCTCTACCAACACTTTCTTTGTAGTGTTGATTAATTATCCCTTTCTAACAGCTGGACCACACCAAGAGCAGCCCCGGAGGTAACTTCAGTGATCTCTTATTTCAGACAACAGAGATTATACCTTTAGATCCAGGCAATATGGGCTTGATCACTATTGTCAAAGCAACATATACAAGTATTGTATTACACTGAGATACATTCAACATGAGATAGCTTGTTGATTTGTTTATTTGTTTGTTTTTTAAGAATTCCAGCATTTTTCTCAGCCTGTTGGAAAACAAAACAAATTAAAAACCACACTTGCGACTAGAATTCATAGAACAATCTAGGTTGGTAGGGACCCCAAAGATCATCCCATTCCAACCCACCCTGCCATGGGCAGAGACATCTCCCACTAGACCAGGTTGCTCAATGCCTCATCCAACCTGGCCTGGAATTCAGAGGGAAAAGGAAAGGCTTTATTTTGTATGCCCGATCCCAGTGTGCCTCTAGACAGGTCATGTGCCAGCATAAGAACCCTTCCTGCAATAGCTGCATCTCTCTTCCCCTCTGAGCCCCACACACTGCCCCAGCAGGATACCAGCTGCTCACACTCCCTTCCCTGCCTTGCCTCCTCGGCTGCCTGAGACAATCCCAGGGCTCATCATCGCTCCACATGCTCTGCTGTCATTTGGGGGGACTCCACTGCAAGCCAGACCACGGAATCTGGGCAAAACCCTTTTCTTCTGGCTGAGAACCTTTCCTGATCTGCTTCATACATCACCAGAAGTTGTGCCAATGATACCATGAATTGCGGAAGTCTCCAGGCTACAGATCAAGTACAGTTGAACTACGGTCTCAGATGACATTCAGTATAATGAATCTTTTACAGAAGAGCAGAAGAAATTCTTTAAAGTAATAATAATATAAAAAGCTGTCTGGGGCAAAGTCACTTTAATTCATTTTTGACACTTAGTGTCATTGGCTCACTAGAAGCAGTCTTGTTTCTTTGAAGCACCTCAGCATGCTAATTTGTGCCAGCACCTCACTACAATTTTTTGAACTTTAAAAGCGAAGGAAAAGGTTTAGAAGCACAATTTTGAAAATCACAGAATCAAAGAGATTGCAAGAAGTGCATTCGGGATAGCATTTAATCCAAGTTACTACACAATTTTTTTTTTTTTACTATCAACACTCTGCAGCATATTCTAATATTAAACAGGACTGCAGAACAAGCTCTACCATGAAATCAGAGAAGTGGGAAGAGTGCCCTGAAGGTTATTCATTAGCATTATCTCTATGTGTAGCTCACTGGGGAAAGAATAAGGAAAACTATTCTGTGACATTCTATTCAAATGTATGAGGCATATTTATATGAGTAAGGAAAGTATTTCTGATGCAGATTTCACAGCAGGTCCAAGACAGCATCGGTTTCATTAAACTCAGAATATGCAAGCTGAAGAGCCCTTTGCCATACAAAACTGAAAAAGAGGTGCACCTTGCATCTCCTGCATTACACAAAGGAGCCGAGCCAAGACTCCTAGAGTTCTTAACTTAATATCGCACTTTTCATATGGAGGCGAAAAGTCCCGAACGGTACCTACTAAAAACAGAGTTTGGCCTAAATTTTCTGCGAATAGTGAGAAGAGGAAACTGACAAGTTAATTACAACCTACAGCTACGTCCCCCTTCGTAATGACTGCATCTCAGAACTAATCCCCAAAACTCCTTCCTGCACCCAGACCTCATCCAGCCTATTTAAAGACCCGGGAACAATAAACACTTGACGAGCAGAACGGGCCGCGGGTAAAGGAAGAGAACGATTACAATGGCTGCACAACAAAGCCTGGAAAAAGGAGAGTTAAAGATACTTTTTGCGGGCGGCACAAGCGCCGCAGCCCGGTCCGCACACACCGCCAGCCGCGACTCCGTACCGGGACACTCCCGCCGCCACCCCGGCCATTCCCAGCGCCGACCCCCGTCCTGCCGGACCCCGTCCCTGCCCCGCCGCTCGCCCCTCCGGCCACGGCGCCCTTTGGCTCCGTCCCCGCACCGAGCACCCCTCGCTGGGTACCCGCTGGAGCCGGGGCACCCTCGCCTGCCCTCCCTCAGCAGCGGAGCCCCCTCACCGCCCCGCGCCGACCCCCGGCACTGGTGTGACCACCCGCCGCCCCTCAAAGTGCAGCCGGGACCCCCCGGTCCCGCCCCGCACGCAGGGAGCGCCGGCAGCCAGCAGCGCTCCTCCGCGGCCTCCGGGCAGCCCCCGGTGAGGGGGAGACCCTCGGGGCAAGCCCCGCCGGGGCGAGGCAGCCCCCCCGCGCCGCTCGCCGAGTGCGGCCCCGCTCCCCCCGCGGCCGCAGGAGGCCCCGCAGGACGCGGCGCCCCCGGGCCCCGCCGGGCCGCCCGAGCGGGACGCCACCGAGCCGGGTCCCCGCGCTTCGCCCTCACCTGCGGCTGCGGCCGCCCGGCCCCGGCGCGGCCCCGCTCCGGAGCGTCCCCGAAGTGCCGAGCGCGGCCCCGCTCCCCGCGCGCGCCCGGCCCGCCCCGCCCGGCCTCGCGTCAGCGGATCGGCGGGTGCGCACTGCGCCTGCGCGGGGCGGGGCCGGCGGGGCCGGGGCGTGGTCTGTGCGAGCGCCGGGAGGGAGGGAAAGAGGGAGGGAGGGAGAGAGGGAAGAAAGGATGGAGAGAAGGAGGCAGGGAGGAAAAGAGGGGAGAGGGAGGAGCCACGGTGCACAGGGGTAGCAGGTCTGCCAGTAGGTCTTGTCCCCAGCTGCTTGGTGCATCAGGAGACCTGCTGGAACAGCAGGGAGGACAGAAAGAGGAAGCAAAGATCATTAAACCACAGAATGGCTTGGGTTGGAAGGGGCCTTAAATTAAGACCGCTTAGTTCCATCCCCCTTGCCTTGGTCAGGGGTCACCTTCCACTAGGCCAGGTTGCTCCAAGCCCCATCCAGCCTGGCTTTGGACATTTCCGGGAATGGGATATCCATAGCTTCTCTGTCCCAGTGCCTCACAACCCTCAGATAATTTCTTCCCAACATCGAATCTAAGCCTACTCTCTTTCAGTCTGAAGCCATTTCCCCCCATCCTGTCACTGCAATTCCCACTGAGGAGCCCCTCTCCATCTTCCTTGTAATCCCCTCTCAGACGCTGGAAGGCTGCTCGCCAAAAGTTCTTGGTGTCCTAGGGAATGCAAGTGACAGATACACAAAAACAACTTGTGTTCTCTAGGGGATTCATTTGGGATCAGCAATACTACCAAGAGAAATGTTAGCCCCAAGCTGCCCTCCTGACCAGATTGCTGGCTCCTGAAAAGCTCAGAATTGCTTCACCTGCTCACATAATTCTGGAGGATGCTAATCCTGAATTTTCTTCACACTCCTCTCCTCTTTTTCATGTGGCCACATCTTTGATTTGGGAACTGCTGTTCTTCTGCTGTTCTGCCTGTATTGTTTCCTGTAAACACCTTTAATTACTGAACACCCAACATTCAGCAAATTTTTGACTGTAGGTAAGCTTAGGGCAAATAATGCCTTAGCCAAACCCAGTCAACCCTAATGAAGTTATAGGAATTTTAGCAATGCAATTGAGGGCAGAACTTGATGCAAAACTAATTATGAAGCCATAGGTAACCTTCCAGCCAAGACTGCAAACAGCTCCTCATTCTTTTAACCCTGGAGGAAAAAGTTGAACCGCCTAAGAGACCATAACGCACAATTTGAGATTTGTGTATGTCCAACAGCACTTGCTTTTAAAGCCCTTTTTTATCTGGACATTGATTGCATCGGCTTCTCAAAACCAGAGCAGCATCAATCTCAGAGCAAAAGACATCCTGGTTGAGTAACTCTCTAACAGATTTTGCAATGGGCAGTTTTGGGTTCAGTTCTGTTCTCCTCATATCATTGAGAGCAACTGAAACAAATTCAGGCACAGGGAACCAATTCACCTCTACTCTGAAGCTGACAAGAAAATCAGTATCTCAGTTGCAGAAGAAAGAAATTTTTGTGTGTATTTTTCCAACTCCTGTCCTTGAAAATGACCTCTTGCATGAGCCCGTGCCAGTCTCAGCTTATCTCTACAAAACCTAAGGAAGAATTCACCTCCGCTAAGAAACTGTATTGACAGAGTGACACACTGATATTACACAAATGTTCCCAAATAGAATAACTCCAGTATAGGAATGTGCTCAGTCACAACATTTTACACAAGGAAGGTTGCAACAGTGACTTCTTCACCTTTTTTTTTTCTTTCTTTCCATGAGAAAAGGAAGTGAAACTTGCCATTTAAATGGACGCTAGCTATAAAACACATGCCACTCCAGGTACTACTTTTTTTTCCTACTTCTCTTTTTCTTATCACTAGGCAAGGTAAAGTCTCCAATTCACATTTAACATGGGCTCTTGCCCAAGTTCAAGCCCACACTTCCAACTACACAGAAACTTTCTGATCCTCTTTGCTCCTTTACTTGGTGAAAAGTGGGGGGTTTTGCAGGCCAGGATCCATCTTGTTTCACAGTTGGATATTCCTTTGTTTGTTTTTGGGTTTTGGTTTTTTTGTTTGGTTCGTTTTGGGGTTTTTTTGGTTTGGTTTTGGTTTGGGTTGGGTTTTTTTGTTGTTGATTTTGTTGTTGTTTGTTTGTTTGTTTGTTTGTTGTTTTTACTAAGGACTTGGCAAATTAATTGAGTGCTCATAGTGCTCCAGTGTTCTTCCAACAGTTCCACCTTGAAAACCTGGCAAGTGTTCCTGGTCTTTACCTGGGACCTCTCAGCACCAGATTCCAGCATGCATCTGGAAGCCCCCAAGAGCCCAGCTGCGCAGGGAAGGGCTGCAAAGCACTGTTCAGCAGACCTAGGCTTTCTCACTAAGGAGTTCTTCTTGAAAATATATGTATTAGGGTTGCTTAGATATTATATTTTCATTTAAAAACTTGTTCTAAGCATAATTGTCTACAAAACTTTGATGCCTAGTATGTATTTCTGTGTAAGAAATCCATGTGAAATTTGCTGTAGGCTCTCTGTCAGGCATCTCAAAGTATAAACACAGCACAAGACAAATACACAAAATTACTAAAACAAAGCAATTTACAAAGTAAATTTTATGTGTAATTATAATAAATATTACAACTTATATTACAGCAAGAGAGTATTCACAAACATTTCCTTTATGTCTACTCACAGAATAGCTCCTTCCAAAACAACCTTCCAGTATTTATGCTGACAAATCTGATACAATTTGATAATTATACTGGACATAATTTGGTGTGATAATACATGTTTACAGCATCTAAGAACAGAATAAAAAAAATGAACAGTTACCAGTTCAGGCACAGCAGGCTTATATCCACCTCACAATCACTTTGCATGGATGTTACAGATTAGAGAGAGCAATATCCATTAAGCAACGGATTTTCCTGTTCAGAAATTATACAAATTGACTTTATCTCAAAAGAAAACACATACCCACCACCACCAGAGCTTGAAACAATTCACTCTGAGCATTTGTCATAAATTGTAACAGAATCTGTCACAAAGCAGATCAGGGAACTTGGGTGCAGAAGAAACTAAGCTGTAGTAAGTTTCAATTGCCTGTGCCAACATTGGTTCACTGTTTGCAGTTCTGCAGGTAGTTACTGTTGAACTTGATTCGAGCATGTGAGGAGCTGCGGCTCACATGTAGTGGGTACCCACACGTGTTTATAAGGCAGCATTCCTGCAGCTCTTTCAACCAGCAGTGCCTGCCAGAGCGAACACATATCATCCATGACCCCTTCTACAAGTGCAGGGCTTCAGGTGGAGATGCATCTATATGCTTCCAAATGTGAAGCAAGCTCCTCTGCTGAATGAATGCTTTTTGGTTCCTCTTACTTCCTTTATTCCACAATTTAGAAAAGTTATTTTCAGAATTTATACCTTTTCTGTAACAAAAAAGTGTTCCGTGTAGGATAGATCTACATATTCATGCCACAATAACAGCCTTCACTAAACTAAAATCATTCTAAAATGAGAGGAGAGGTGCGTATTTGTCAAGCAGTAGACAATGAAAATATTTTGTGGTAAAAAAAAATCATTCACTTTAAGTGATTTTTAAGCTGACTTTCCCCCTCAAGACAGCTTGATTCCTGCCAAGGAGGGTCCATTTCCAAAGTTCACTGGCAAATCTGGCTCCCACTTAATGCACAACAAATCCTATGGAGCTGGAGGAGAAAGGAACATCTGCTGAGTACAGGCAGTTCTGAGCTCCCAGCTGTTCCTGCAGGCTGCCATCCCATTCCAAAGGCCGGGAGGTGCAGATGGAACAGCTCAGCACTGACTGTCTGGAGGGGCTCTCTGAGCACAGCCTCCAGCAGAGAGAGAGGGATCTGAGCAGCAACACATCATGTTTGCTGAGGCTGGTAAAGCCTCATAAAAACTCTTAATTCAGACTGAAGCATACCTACACCCTGCTCTTGATGTTTCCCCACGGTGAGAATTGGAAATTTCCCCCAGAAAGTTATCAAAATAAAAATCCCTAGAGGGCAGGGCAGTGCTCTTCCACTTTGTCTCATTCCATCTCCACTTCCAACAGCACCCAGGAGATACCAGCCACTTTCCGGGAACATCAGCAAGGAAAGTCTCCCAGTTTCTCAGATATTTCTGTAAGAAAGACAGCCTAGCAGCTTCTCTCCCTGTCCTGACATGTGAACGTGAGCTACTTCTGGTACCCAGCGTGAAAACTGTAAATTTCTTCCTCCAGCCTCATGCTTTAGGGCAGAGAAATGGGTATTAGCTTCCTCACCACCGGAGCACTGGTCAGATCAGAGCTAGCTGAGGTGCACAAACACAGCCGTGCATCTCCAGACAGCTGCAGGCAGCCCTCAAAAGCAAGTGACACTAAAATATATATTAAAGCTTTATAGAAGAGGTATTTGAAATGTCTCTCCTTGCACAGTCAATGCCTTTGCATTACAAAAGTACGAGATATTAGAGTAGTTTTCCGTGCTTGGAAGAGGAAATAGCTGCCTGGTATGTGCTGGCACACAAAACCAATCTAAATTAAATTATAATGCTGATAAATCCTGCATATGAAAGCCTTGATTTTCAACCTTTTTTCATCATCCACAGCCATTTTCACAAATGTAAAAATGAGGGGTAAACAACAACCTAAAGATTAATTTTTCTTGATACCACTTTAAATGCCTCACCTCTCTTTGCCTTTTTAATGTTTTGTCTCTCTTTGCCCTCCACACAGTCACCCACCACTGAAATGACAATTACTGGGCAATTACTACAGCAGAGAATCACAGACGGCTTGGACAGCCTGCCCTTCTCTACCAGGCAAGCTCACCACAGAACAGGGAAGAAATCAGCATAAACAGCATTGCTACTCTCAGAGAAACATTTCCAATGTAAATGGAGCGTCTCACTGGAGAGACATAGTAAAAACATTAAAATAGGTAGGAAGGGGGAGTTATTTTGGCCACTGAGCATTAAAATGTATCATGTGGGGAAAAGAAAAGAAAAAAAAAAAAAGAGAGAGAGAGAGAGAGAGAGACAGGAAACATTTAGGTTACAATTGGTCCAAATCTTAGGAGTTCCAGAAGACAAATGAAATGTGAAGGGAGTGGAAGGAAGGGTGGGGAAATCATAGAAGATGTCTGCAGGGAGTGCAGTCTGTAACTAGCATTCAGGCAGAAAGGAGGCCATCCAGAGCAGGCGGAGACTTAAATGCCTCAAGGATTCGGAGTGGCTCTAAAATTTAACCCAACAACTACAAAGAGGGAGTCTGACCTAAATACGCTGCTGACATCCTTACGTTGTCCAGTGCAGCAATAGCCTCTATAGTTTGAGGCCATGAAGGACTGATATAAAAGCAACACTGACATTTTAATGCCATTTTTTAAACTTATATATGCTAAGACTGTTGATTGACTTATTCTTTTCAAGACATACTAGTAGATTTTACATCCTGGATCACGCCAGCTTTGCATAAAAGGTTGAAGTGGGGATCAGACAGTCAGAGGCCCACTGCCCAGAGCACAGGTTCTTGTGGTAAACACACAAAATGGTTCACCCACTTTGTCTTGCCGGGTATGATTGCAATATTTCCATTTGCAGCAAGGACTCCCTCATCTTCAGTTGACTTAACTGTTTTGGAAGCCTTCCTTGGGAACATAAGCACTGACAAATAGCAACCTTTACCAGCTGCAGTCTGCCAGTCCCAGCCCCAAGTCCTCCCTTTCCTCAAAGGATTTCACTCAAAAAATAAATAGCAGTGGAACTTTTCATTTCCCCCAAAGTAATTTTGGAGTTTATCATGTTTTTCCTCCAGTGAAAATCAGTGAAGCAGATTTTCAAATTTAGAGGAATAGCTATTTTTAAAAGCGATTTCTTCATGCTATAACATTTTATAATAAGATATCACTATCAAAAGATTAGAGAGTGCTTTACCTCAGCTGAGATAGGGAGCCATTTGGAAGCAGGGGCAGGCTGCAGGTTGTGCCTGAACTTGGTGCAGGACTCAGTCAAGACTTTTGTTTGGGAATTCAGGTATTCTTCTACAACAGCTTTCATTTTTAATACAGGAATTTTCCTGTAAAGTCTTTCCTTGCTTGCTCTCTTTGAGATTCAAATTTATAAAGAAGAGTGAAGCAACTCAGTATTTTAGTTGTATTATTTCTCTACATTGTTTTTGTCTTGATTTCCTATACACATTTTGAGGCAGTCCAGAGAGGGGTAGGAATTTGAAGATTTGTATCTTCATTGTGACTCTTCTAAAGTTTGGCTTGCTTTATGGCTCTTACAGTTGTGGGGAGAAAAATAGCCAGATGAAATTCTTTCTCACTGATAGGCAAAAAGTGAGGTAGTGCAAGTCAGGAAGTGCTTCCAACAAATGTCAGAGGAAAAAGGCAAAATACAATACTTTCTTTCAATCTGATACATTTCCAAAATGCACTACAATAAGGTGTTTGTTATCATTCCCATCAATCTCTCTCTCTCTCTCTCTCTCTCTCTCTCTTTTTTTTTTTTTTAATGTCTGTACAACAGCATTGAGCTTTGAAGTGCCAGCATGGGGATACTTTATGATTCATGAAATAATTATGTTTGCATTCACCATATACAAGTTCCAACAGCTAACAGAAGTGGTGAGTTAATCAATGTCTTCTGCAAGTTCTCACTGTTCTTCTAGCTTGGGCAACAACTGGAACAACACTTTTTGCACAGAATTATTAATCACGACAGATAACTACTTCTACCACCGTAGACTATGTATTCTCCAGGCCAAACAATTTGTCATTGCATGCTTATGCTTTTGTTCCCTGCTGGCAAATGCTTCTAACTTCTTTCATATGACTGCAGGGCAGCTTTCAGAACATGACAGGAATTTTAAAACACTAAGAATAATTTTCAATTTGAGTAAAGTCAGCTTACTTTTAACTCATAAAACTGGTGTTACTGGTCTTGCTCATCACCAAGAGGAAGTGGGAGTTCAGCACTGCCAGGAATGCAGATAAATACCATCACTTTCATCTCCCTTTCCTTTCCTACAGGTGGGGATGAACAGGGAACAAGTGCCAGCACAGGAAACTCCTTCAGCCAACAGAGTTCAGCCAAGATGCAGGAGAAGCGGCCTCTGCCAGATGGAGGGATCATATATACAATTTCCCCTGGAGCAATAGGGAGAGCAGTGGTTCTTGAGGAAGCACTGCAGTCTTGCAATACAGCACTGCACGCCCCATTTGCTCACTGCATAATCCATATGCTGGTTTGATATCTGAGAATTTCTTCCCATAGTGAAGAAAGCAGTGCACCTTAGGGGGTTTGTTTGTTTGTCTGTTTGTTTGAATCTAGCAGTGACGATAGAAAATGTGGAATCCTTGAAACACTTGTATGTCTTAATAAGTTATCATTTATCACTACAATGTCAAAACAAGATATAAACTTCTGTTGTGTATTATTTTTCCTATCACAAAAAGGAAGGCAATGAAGGATGGATTTCCCTTGCCTCTTGCAAACACTCATGCTGGTCTCTGGAACACTGCTCTTTTGACAGTTGTAGGATGTGATCAAATTTGCGTGTGACACAACCTGGCCATGTCCTGGCAGAACTGCCTCTGACCGCCCCTAACATCACAAAAGCAGTGAAAGCAACACTGTGCTCTCATTCTCCACAATGTGAGCTGCTAAATTGGCTTTCTGCAGCAGTCAATAGTTCTTATATCAAAGCAATCTGTCTTTAGGGTTCACTCCCAATTAGACATCACAATGAATATAAAATAAATTATTGATCAATGACAGGAAATACATTAACAAATCCATCTCCAAGCAAGACCAGCTCAATGGTTCCAAGTGGAGCAAATTTAGTGGCTGCCAGTGGTGTGGAATGACTCCATCAGCTGAACTCACCCACCAGTAAATCATCTTAATAAACCTTCTGAGCCATGCCAAAATATGGACAGGAGAACAACACAGGTCTACCCACTGGCCATTTCCCAAAACAGTGCTTCAAAAAAAAAAAAGTTCCACATCACACAGGATAAAACATAGTGCCTCATGATGATATTCCTGAAGGCAAAGCAATCTGCCTGGAGGCAGATTCAGGCACCTCTAGTAAGGCTAACCAGCACTGCAGCAACAACAGTGAAGGATTTATTTCTACAGAGATAAACAAATTGTTGTGAAATGTGTTTACACCACTGAGATGCTGCAGTGTGCACAGCATCAGCAGAACCCAGTGATACCAGCTATCTCATTACAGGGTATTTTACTGCAGTAGCTGCATGGGTATAAATCCTAAATTTTGAGCCATCACTGCAGTGTAAGTCTGTGTCCTTATTTTCCTGTTCAGCACAAGGATAATGACTGCAGAGAGAAAACAAAGATGTTCAGTCCAATACTTTACAGGGGAACATTTCAGCTACTGCATTCTGAATAGGTAACACCAAGGTCTGTTACAGCAGGGAGGGCAGTGGCAACTGATCCTGAGTAAATGGCATAAGGAAAGTAAAATTCATGAACAAAAATGCAACACAACACACATTGGAAAAGGAATAGGGTGAGTTCCTTGAAAGGTTCACAGCTTAGCTCCTGAACAGACTGTTCAAGGTCTGACCAGGAATGTCAATGCTGACCACAAAGATTTACTCTCTTCAGGAGCTTTCTAAGGTGGGCTTCATTTAGAGAGGGATATTTGATCATAAGCAACATCAGAGTGTAGCTTCATGGTTTCACTTCTTCTAGTCCACCTTCTTTACAGCACAATGTCATATAGAAGTTTCGTGGATCTGCATATACATGTTTTGTATCCCTCAAGAGGTTATCCTAAATTTTGTGTATGATAAAGAGAGGGCACAGCAAAGAGTATCGATATTGACAGAAACCTGGATCACCATCAGCTCTCCTGGCTGTGCCCCAACGTTGATAAAATCCTGCTGGTTGTTACGGGGCGTAGTGGGGATATACTATTTTAATATCACAACTTGATTCTCTGTGTTATGGCAAAAGTTCTCAGCAGTGTGTCTCCCTTCAAGGAGACCAAACAAATTAGCATAAAGTGGGGGGTGCAAGTAGTGGGTCATCAGTATTGGCAGGGAAATTATAGGTGTTTGGCAGCAGGATGAATAGGGGAGGTGAACCCAGCCAACTGCCTTTGAATCTCCTTATTTACTGCTAGCCCCAGCTGCAGGCTCTGACGGCTCTAAACATTGCCCTTGAAGAATGGGATGGAGATCCCACAGAGCATCTGTCTATAGGGCATAATGGCAAACCCTTACACCAAACAGGGAAAGGCAGTTTTGAAAGCATTACAGTAAGATGGGGTGTCTGTGTCAGTGAAGCTGTGCTTCATTTGGCTCAATGCATCACTGAAAATTATTTCCATGAAATTATATAGAAAGTGCTTTCAAAATATCCTTGAAAGGCTCCTGGAAATAGTTCTGAATGTCCAACAAGCAAGCACAGCAAGTAGTCCTCTCTGTGCCAGTAAAACCAGAGGCACAGGAGCAAGCCCTGAGTGTCCTTTCTCCAGGGTTTTCTTGTCTGGGCTCTGTGACAGTGTTTTTTATGTGACAACTGGAGCCTGCACAGCTAGGAATTTGTGGAGCTTTAGGAGGCTGATACACCGTTTTCTTTCAAGTGCCCGAGATATCTGCTCTCTAGCGATCCCTTCAGTGCCAGGGAGAGATCCTTAGGGAAGCTCTAATCCAGGTGGCCAGGCAAAGAGGGGAAAAGAAAACAGGTTTTTCATTTCCCTTTGGGAGCAGAGGTTGCAACGTACATAGCCCACAGGTTATGCCTTGCAGGCTGTCCTGTCTACTCCATCATCAAGGATGCAGTTAGTGGTCTTTTGCCATTTCACAGCTGAGCAGGATCCCTTGATCCCTCATAATGGTCCCATGTGCCTTCTCGAGGATGCTGAACACTCTGCTGTGTCTGGATGCATTGTATCACACCCATTTTACACTCTGACTCCCTTCTCTGTCTTGGAACACTTTTCACTGTCTGGCAGAGGGGTTCTTGCTGTTTCTTTCCACTCACATGTCCTGGGCACAGCAGCAGTAACAGTCAATTTTCCTTGTGTGGCCAGATGTGAAGCCAAGGGGGAAAAAAAGCAATTTCAGCACACAGTTTCCATCCTTCTGGGGTGCTCAGAGCCATCCTGAGCCATGCAGATGCCCAATAACTTTGGGGGGCTGGTTTTGCTTTGCTTTGCATGCCTTTTTTTTTTTTTTTTTTTTTTTTTTGTTTTGTTTTGTTTTTTGGGTTTTTTTTTGTTTTTTTTTTTTTTTAATTCAGAGTGGAATTTAGAGTATATTTTAACATTAGTTTTAGTATACATCTGATATTTTTTATATTCAACTTCATTTCCTGGCCAGTCCATGTGTCCCAGTGGGAGGCTGTGCCTTCTCTGTGACTCCTCCTGGCAGAGAGCCAGTTTATTAAAAAATGAAATGAGGATTCTCATTAAATGAGAAAAATCGTGTCCATCCTTGGAGCTTCTCTGTCTCAAGGCAGCCTTGCAGAGCTGCTTAACCCTTTCTTTAGTCTCCTTGCATGAGCTCTTTGTGTATGGTACCACAGAGGCAGTTCCCAAATAACATGGGCTTTTCAGGAGAAAAAAGACATTGGGGTACTTCCCGTGACTATATTTTTCATCAGCAGACTTAGCATTAAAAATGCGCATTTCTGACAGCAGTAAATTTTACTGTTCCTACCACATTATCAGGATGTCTCAAAATATAATTATAGGTTCTGCCTCACCACACACCTTTCTTAGCTGCCTGTGGAGCTGCTGATGCCTAGGAATGCAGCAGGTATGCTGGATGCTGCCTGCTTTTTACTATACAAATCCTGAAGGGTAGTGAGGAATTGCACTTCAATACAGTGCATCTGAATTTTAATTGAACTGTAGCCTACAGCTAAGTAGAAAGACATTAAAATGAAATTTCAGTGTTTCACTCTAGAGTTGATGTTCCACCATGCCCCCGAAATAAATCTCTACCCTCTCTCTGTCTTCACCCGTGGCTCTGGGAGACCCTGCCAGCAGCCTGGCACAGCTTCCCAGGCAGGTCACAGAGAAGTGGAACTTGTCCCACTGGCAAGTGTTCAAACTGCTGCCTGATGATGATCATGCTGGCCCACATGTATTTCCTATATTTTAATAAGGATAACATTAAGGACAAGGTTTTCCAGGTGAGCCCTCAGTCTAACAAGAGATTGTGGCAGTATGATCCAAATCTACAAGAAAGCCTGGGTTTGCAATGTCACTCCATCCTGGTGCTGCTAAATACAACATAAATGTCAGAAACAAAAAGTAATTGATTCACCCATCCCTTTGCCCCTGGTCTTTCTGGGCATTCTTCCAGAGAAAAGAGCAGCAAGGATGCCTTGTGGTGCCTCCCTGACGTCTTGCTGATTCATGAGAGGTTCTGGGGACTGTGGGATTCAGTGGAAGACCTGGTCCCCCCAAACAGCAATTTAATATGAACTTCTACTACAGCAACTACATCCACTGGTCCACGAGTGATTTAGCTCTCACCATGATTGCTGTTGTTCTCAGTTACTCTGTGTAACACAAACATGGAAAGTGTGCAGAGGAGGGTTGTAAAAGTTGCTGTTTTAGTTGGAACAATGTAAGAACGGCAGAAAACAAAATTCGAAACATGAAGCAGCTATAAATAAACAGGCACACCCTTGCAAGAGTGGAGATCCAATAAATATTTGAATATGCTATATTGACCCCTGAAATCAAAATGTTAAAAATAGTCTCTAGCTTTTGTTTTTCAGAAAGGAGAACATCCCCTTGCCAGAAGATTCCTATAGTATTTGAGAGGAGAGGTCACTGTCACACCTACCAGCTGATGAGAACCTGCTGCTCACCAGGAGCAACAGGGGATATTTGGGCATGGCAGAAACTGCTTCACACAAGGTGTAATTGCAGTCTCCACATCTGTCCCTGGTCCATCCCTGTCTCCTCAAGCTGCAGCAGGAAAAGAGGACCCTTCTCCTGCACCCCCACCTGTGTCCCAAAGTTTTGAAAGCATCTGCAGAGCAAGGATGTGGCCCTCTGGCCAGGCTTTGTTTGAATTACTCGCCCATGTGGAATTGAGTGTGGATGCAACACCTCAGTGCAACACAGCTGCCCAGTCACATCCCCTGCCATGCAGGGCTGCTCCTCTGTGGGGACTGACCTCTCTTTTTCCAGGCAGTTCCACTGCCCATTTAGTCCAGCACACTTCTTCTCCATCTGCAATTGAAGACTGTATCTGTTATTTTAGACTTGAAGTGTTGGTCACCTGTGCAAAACGTCTTGGTTCTTCCAGCTCTATCAATGTCACAGAAGAAGCTGTGTCTTCATGAAACTTGTCCCCCTTCCATTCTCAAAACACCACAGGTACAGCAGTGCCACTGCCAAACATTTTCTAGCCATTTTTCTGGTTTTCCTATTTTTTTCCTGCTTTCCAGTTTCCTGGTTTAAAGAAGGTCATAACAGTATAAAAATAAACTTTATACCGAAGAGCAAAACTTGCTCAGTATGTCTTGCTTCACTGTTGGAACAGGAACCATTTTTTCCAGTTGCTGGCTAATCATCAAGAAACTTTATAGACTATGCTGAGGCCTCCATGAGGGACTGCTCCTGCTTCTTCTACAGTCTTGGCCTGCAAAAGGATATTTAAAAAATTATTTCTACAAAAGCTTTTCATTTCTGTGACATGGCTTTGGCTTTTGGGGTTATGCTCTCAAATAGGAATTCCTTGCAATTTTTAAAAGAAAATGGAGTTAAAAGTGCACAGTCCAACAAGTAGGACAAATGTGGCCAACAGAAGCAGGGAGAAGGTTACAGAGGAAAATGGAGGATGTCAGAAACAGGATGTTGTAGTGTCTCAGCCTTGAGATTCTGACCTGGAATATGCTTTGATGTCTGCTCCCTCCATCCTGTTCATCTCAGGCATGGCTAAGCCAATGGCCACAGGCACCAACATGCTCCTGCCCTGCAGCCATCCACCAGCACTGAGCTCCATCCATCCTGGGGGGTATTCATTTGAAGTGTTTGGAGTTGCTCTCATATTTTCACATCTCTGTTCCAAGCATTTGCCCCACTTTGAGGAGACTGGATCATCGCAGGAGTTGGGCTCTGCTGCTTTGGGCATCTGCACGGGGCTCACAGGGACTCCAGGGAAGAGCATTCCCTTTGGATCCCCACTAGCTTTAGAGTGAGATTCATTTGAAAGTACAGGTACCACCAGGGAATGTAGTTGTGTTTACAAGTGTGAATGAAACTCATCAGTTTTGCTTATTATTTCAAGTGGTTGGGGTTTTGCTTGCTTTATGCTCCATAACTATTGTCTCTGCCACCAAAGAGACAAAGCTGTTGCCCTGTTCTCAGCCACAGCTATTTATATCTTGTAATAACACTCCTCAGGATACAAGGAAGGGTATGAAACCAATAGTGTAAAATTAGGACAAAGACACAACCTTTGGGGCCTTTCTGCTCAAAAGCTGTCACTAACATTAACACTTCACATTTCTTTTCTCTGCTGGACTGCTCCCCTGCAATCCCTCAGACAGATGGTCTTTAATTCTGTTTATTTGAGCTAAATTCAGAGCAAAACGAGTCCATGCCTTCGGGGACGTCCGTCCCACTTTCACCACTAGACAGTGTTGACACTTCTGAGAGCCCAGTGATAACAAACTGTTTAAGAGCCTCTAAATGTTGGGAAAAGCAGAGCCAGCACGGGTCAGATCACACCCAGCTCTGCCGATATTGCAGATCTCCCTGTGTGGACACTATGGGTGGGACATATCCCAGCCTCCTGGCCAGTCCCTCTTTGCTGAGGAGGGATCCCCAAAGGAGCAAATGGAGAAGACGCTGGTGGAAATCCAGACACATCCGAGCACTTGAAAGGTACTTACTGTGCCTTTTGAAATGTTTCCTCTAACCCTGAAATCATAGCTTGTCTTTTCAGGACTTTGTTGAGATACTGTTTTCCTGCCTCTTGGATGTTTTTCCCTTAACGATTCCCTAAGGAGAATTGGCTGACAAAAATAAGTATACTCAGTAATTATTTGAAAATCAGATGTGGATGCAATTCCCTTAAATACCCATTGCCAAAATACAGGTATTTGTAGCACCTATAGAGTTCCTTGTACCCACTTATATTCAGATGATTTTCTATTTGTTTCCCTTGCTATCAGCCTGTCTGCAAAGGATTCACAAACAACATTAGAGGTCCCATTCCTTAAAAAAAAAAAAAAAAAAAAAAAATTCTGTCCTTAAAACGACTCGTAACCAGATGTGCCACAGCGTGTTACACACTGTGCTATTTTTATCCTTCCCTGTTTTCATCAGTGACTAAAGCTTTTATGATGTAACCCAGCGCTTTGAAAGGGCTTCTGCTGTTCCACACCGCAGCTCAGTGCTCCATCCCACGTTAACCTCTCCCCGATTGCAGGGAGATGCTGCCCCAGACGCCCTGGGAGACAGCTGTGCTTTGAGCGCAGCCGCCACCGCCTCCAGTGGGTTTTGTTTTGAGAGCTGTCTCCTCGGGATAGGGATGAGCTGTCTGGGGTGGTCTTTCAGGACCCTCTGGGCCCGAAAGAAAACAGTTCAGGCCAAGAGATATCGGGGTGTTTTCCCAGACAGTCCTTGCTTTGTGCCTGCTTGCCAGTTGTGCCCCCAACATCACTTACCGGCCAAACAGCTCTGCAGCTGCTGGAAGAGTGAACCTCACACCTCCTCCTTCCTCTTTTTCCTGCATTTCTCCCTTTCAAATATATGCAAAGGTTGCTTGAAATTGTACATGGTTAAAAAATTATTTACCTGACAAATTTATCAGAAAAACGAGAATTAAAACTCCCACCGTATTCTGTAGGATTTTTAGAAAAACACATTTAAAAAAAAAAAAACCCAAACAGCTGTCCATATTTCAAACCCCAATGCCTGCGACCAGGATCAGGAGCAGAGCTGTGCCAGCGTGTTTCCCGGCGCATTCCCTGTGCCCGCAAGCGCACGCCTGGGGCTGGCGAGCCGTTCCTGGACCCACCTGCACTTCCCTGGCTTCTCCCAGCGCTTAGAGCTGCTGCCTCAGCACCCGCAGCAGGAGGGAGTGCATTGGATCTAGATAAGAAATACGCCTTGTTCAACAAACGTTTGGCTAGAAATGCAGACAGCGTTATCAAGGTACTCATCTGCTTCAGAAAAGGCCTCCGAGGAGTTAAGTTACGCCCTTGCTACGTCACATATCCAATTATAATTCAGCTACCTCCCCCTGGGAATTAGCATAGGAGCTAATCACTATGTAAACTGCAGAATGTGTGGGAAATTGTCTTATCAGGGCCAGTGTTACCCCTGGGAATGGGAGGGTTCAGGCACCAGTATGCTCTCTGCAGCAATTCTGTCTGCTGCTCCTGGATGCTGGGTGTTTGGGGCTTTTCCGTGCCCCAAGCCCCATGGGCTGGACACCACAGTTCCCTGACATGGCTAAGGCCAGGTCTGCTTCTCACTGTGTCTGGGGACAAAAAGATGCCAGTGCTGGTGGTACCTGGGAACCTTGCAGAGAGTGACACAGGGACGTACAAGGAGATGAACTGGGAGGAAAGCTGCAGCCACCAGGGCTGACCTGCTCCTGGTGCACTTTGAGACACACACAGACACACATATACACCCCACCTCCCACCCAGAAGGGCAGATTAATTCACCCTGAGCATCACCAGAGCTTCTGTAATCCTCACCACCAGGGACCAGGGCAAGATGTTGCTCTGTAGATAAAGATGAGTCATTCCCCTCCAGAGCAGCAGCTTCCAAGCTACTGAGC
This sequence comes from Hirundo rustica, assembly GCF_015227805.2. NCBI lineage: Eukaryota > Metazoa > Chordata > Aves > Passeriformes > Hirundinidae > Hirundo > Hirundo rustica. Next base: position 83,809,755 of record NC_053488.1, on the reverse strand, counting down.
TACCAGACAGGATTAATTATTTGGGGGGCTGTTTCTTTGCTTGATTTTTTTTTTTTTTCCCCAATCACGATCAGTGCGATTAAAATTGCAATTGCAATTGCAATTTTAAAAGTGCAATTGCAAGAGTGCAAAGCAAATCTACACATAGGTGAGAAGATGGTGAATCGTCATTTTGAGCAAGCCCTGGGAAGTCACAATTTCTGTCCCAGAGCAGTGCTGAAAAGTTTTTCCATTTCCCAGTCTACTCTTTCTTTCTCTTTAATCTGACATTTAGCAAAGGCCCAACACGTGCCCAGTGACCTGTGTCCATCACTGCTGAGCTTTGCTGAGCTTAGAGCTGCCCAAGCTTCATGCCCTGAAACTGCTCTCAGCTTCCATGACACTTTTCAGGCTGAACCTACAAATTGGGGCTTGAGCTTTGCTGATGGACAGTGAGGCCTGGAGTATGGTGGCAGTGCGGATGGATGGGTGTCTGCTCACCAGGATATCTGGAAGGACATTTGGAAGAGGATATGGGTGCCTCTGTACCCTGCTATTTTACAGAAAATCTGTGGGCCATGTTCTGTGATTCCTGAAGTCACCCTGCAGAGCCACCTTTGTCTTTCTACAGCTGGGTATAATTTGTGGTTTCTTGTTGCTAGTATTGGTCCACATCAAATAAGTGGCAAAAACCCCATTAGCATTTTCCCACAACAGCCTCCTCAGAGCCAGGACTGTGGTCTTATCTGCATTGGAGCAGCAGCCAGTCTCTGAGCCAGAGCCCTGATGTTCCCCTTGATTAGGGCCATGGTGCTCTACCAAGGGTGCCTGTGCACTTCTGCACCAGAGAGCCCTCGGCCGAGCAGCCAGGCACAGTTCCATGCCAGAGCACTTGACATCAGTGGGCTCAAGGCAAATATTGCCATAGTTTCACATTCCTAACTGACTTTGTGTCAGAGTGCATCAGCATAAAGGATTGGATGAGCCCTCAGGTTGAAGCAAGATGGTTGTTACTTAGATCTAATGAGTTGCAATAGGCAGAAATACATAAATCATTCCTGGCCCAGGAGTAAATCAAATGCAAGTGACTGAGATTACACTGGAGCCTGAATTTCAATCTGCTGAGGGCCAGATGCATTCAACAAGAGTACAAGCTCTGTGATTCCTGACAAGCTGCTTTTCCCAGCACCCAAGTTAAATGCTTCAAAACACTGACTGACCTACACTTTCTGCTGAGACCACGCCTCTGGGACAGGCACCCCCTGTGAAAGTCTCTGACTTGGCTATCGCCTATATGGAGGTGAACAATCATTTGTACCCGTAATGTGGACAGTTCCCTATGCTGTGCAGGGTTTGGCATGGGCTTTCAGCCTCACTGAGCTTCCTTTATTCAGTTTTTAATTAATGGGAAGTAATTTGAACACTGGTGCAAACCCTGGATTCAGCAGAACTGCTGACACACACACAGATGGGGCTGAATCCGGCCTGACCCTCATTAGCAGGGAAAAGGACAGATTGTCACAGTTGCCATCAGAGTCTCCACCTGGCCCTGTCACTGCACACCAAAGGTTTCCATCTTGGATAAATAAAAAATGTAAAAGTCAGCCTCAAATCTTCCCCTTGAAGACTAGACAAAGCTGTGTTCAAACAAATTAAATCTGCTTGCTCTCTTTTGGTGACGAACTTGAGGCTGATGGAAGTGAACTATTTTTAGTGCTAGCTAGAGGCACAAGTGAATGGCTGGCAAAGCATAGAGAGCACTGCCCTGCCAGTGCATCCAGCCAGGACTGCACCACCCAGGCACAAAGGACGCCAAGAACCTTGATGCCGTGCTCCACCTTGCCCCCTTTTATTTAGAGTATGCTCTGCAATTCCTGTTTCACAAGGAAAGGTTCCTTCCAGATCAGACTCCCCTTGGCTAGGTGAGTGCCTGCCTTTCTTAGCCGATGCCAGGGGACACATTGCTGTGTTCAGCACTGGGGGGTTGGCATGTCAGCCCCACGGTTCTACTCCTGAGGCAACACTGCTCTTCTGCCTTGGAGCAGCTCAGTGGGAAATGCCCCAGGTGCAGCTGCTTGTGCTGTGAGGCAGCACTGTGACAGCACTGCCACAGACTGGAGAAGGAGGAGGAAATCTTCTGTCTTTGGTTCAGGGCTGTTAATAGTAGCACAAGCATCTAAACTGGCTTCTGCTGCACATCCTGCACCTCGCACCATGGGACGGGGGAGATGTTGATACTGGATGAGCTTCTATTTCATCCAAGTGCTCTGAGGACTGCTGCTGGTTTCAGATTTAATTACTGCAATGTGTCCTTTACTGCGGTCATTTGTCTTGTTCTTTAAAGGCTATGGTCTGACATTTGGTCTTTACTGGATTCCACATTGCTTATGAACATAAAGGTCCTGTCTGCTTAAATAAAATTTTATCAAAGATGCTATTTACAAGTTTCTCCAAAATGTCAGTATTTGCTTTCCAGCAAGCTAGCAGGGTACATCACACTTTCTGCTGGCTAGCACAGCAAACTGCAGGTGCTCGGAGTCCAGATGGTTTTTCTGAGTCCTCAGAGGGTCCTTCTGGTGGCTGATGTCCTGGGGAGCTGCCGCCTGCAGGTCCAGTTGTGGCTCCTCCAGTAAGGATCTGGCTCCTTTTTTTCAGTGTTTATACTAGCAGTCACTCATTGGGCTTTTTATAAACAGATATATATTAAACTGTTTTCTTTTGTTCCTTGACATATTTATTTGTGCTGCATGCATGGAGCTTTTCTGTCTGGGATATATACTCGAAGCAGAATTGGGCAAGTCTTTCTTTATGGCCTTGGTAGAGTCAGCTGCTCATTTGGCTGTTGTAAAAACAAATGAGGAGTTTTAAATCTGCAAGACAGGAAGATCCTGTCTTGTGTTTGCAGGCACTGTGAGCAGGACCCTGTTGGAGGTGGTGGCCACAATGGCCAGAGGGAGCTGTGAGTGTGAAACAGGGTCTCTGCCTACAGCAGCTGCAGATTCAGGCCAGAAAAGGCAGGCTTCTTATCTGCCTAATACCACAGCAGGAATATTGCTCCATGGGCTGCAGCAGTACCCAATCTCCTGGTGCCAGCATTGCCCTGCAAGCACTGTGCCAGGGAGGGACAGGTCTGCGTGGCTTTGCAAGCTGCCTTCCAAACCAGATATTGAGACACAGCTCCAGCAGCCTGTGTGCCAAATGCTTGGAGACCTCCTGCTGCTTTGGCTCTGGAGGCAACTGGACTACAGGAGTCTAGCAGCAGACATCCCCCTGCCTGCAGAGTGACCCTGGCACTCACACATGCTCAGTCCCCTGCAACATTGCCGTGTGCTGTGGAAACGCCCAAACTCCAGTGGCAGGAGGGGGAGATGAGCTATGTGCGCCATCCTGAGCCCAGCACCCAATACCAGACATACTCTGCCCCTGCTACCCAGGGTCTGCTCTGCCCCAGCACCAAGGAAGGGGGGATCTGTTTCCATTGCACCAGACTGCACCTGTTTCCCCACAGCATTATGTTCATCCAAGTCATTCCCCCAGAAACAATAGTGCTTTTCTGTTATACCAAAATGCCCTGGCACTGCTGCCTGAGGAAAGGGGTAGGGAACTGTTGTTTGCTCTGCTTTAAGACCTGGTGAGGGTTGCTGCACCAGACAGCAACCTAAGCAACACAGCAAGCTCCTTTCAATAGATACTGGCCTGCACTAGACCTCTGTTTTGTGCAATGAATCACTGTCCTTACCAGAGATATTATAAAATATGATTTCCTAATTCCGTGGCATTCAGGATACAGAGCTAAACTCGCAGGACTTAATCTATTTAAATTGTCTTGTGATGTATATTCAAGAAAGCAGAGGTACACTCATAAGAGTTAATCCATTTAAAATTGATTTTGCCTCTCAGCCTTTGTGAAATATCTGTGCAGAAGAGCCTGGGGGCTTTCTGCATTTTTCAGTTAGGGAAGAGACCAGCCAAGTCAACCAGGCACAGGGCAGATTTCAGCTTGCTTTATTACAGACATGTTATATCCAGTATTTCAACTAGTACCCAAGAACCAAACTCTTGGAAAGGAGCTGGGGAAAGCCACGAGAGTGTTATTTCTTGCAAAGAAAATCAAAACAATCCCTGAGAATTTTCGCAAAGACAAGCAAGTGGAAAGGTCCCAAAGGAGTGAGCATGCTCAAGTTCAGCTCTCATGCAGAGGCAAAGAAATGGCTTTAAACTGATCTCTTTGCCAGTCCCTGAATGGAGAAATAGAATCACAAAATGCTTTAAGTTGGAAGGGACCTTAAGGACCGTCCAGTTCCAGTCTGCCTGCCACGGTCACCACCCACAACACCAGGTTGCTCAAAGCCTATCCAAACTGTCCTTGAACACTTCCAGGGATGGGGCATAATTCATTTTTCCCCTAAGGATGGCTTTAGCTGTTGGATACAGTGGCACGACATGGTGCCCTACCCCTTGGAGTATCAAACCCGTGTCGACGCGGGGGAACTAGCGGCCACAAAGCCTCCAGCGGGATTTGATACCGGGGCTTCACTGTGTGGCTCAGTCGAGGGGAGCCGCGCTCTGTGGAGTCCCCCGTGGCCGATGCTCGCACTCAAGGGCTGTGCGAGCTCCCCGGGGCAGCGCACGCTCCGCGGAGCCGGCGCCGCTCGGTGACCCCGGCCCGGAGCCGGCCGCTGCCGGCTGCGCACGGCGGGGCCCCAGCGCCACCCTCTGGGGACAAGGCCGAAGCAGCGCGGTCCCGGCTGCTCTCCCGACCTCGCTTCCTCCTGTCTGCAGGGCCTTTGCTCCCCTCCTCATGGCCCTTCAGCGCTCTTTCGGGGGTCAGCCCGTGCGGAGCATCTGGGGCCGGGGATGGGGCTCGGTGCGGGATGCAGCTGCAGCTTCCCGGCAGCTCTGGGGATTGAGCCACTGTGCCGTTGTGCTGCCTTCTCAGCTTTGGAAAGAGTCGTTCCAGAGCCAGCTGTTAAAAAAAAAAAAAAAAGATGTATTTAAAAGGTTCTTAAATCCCCCTCTCTTGGTTAAGAATCTCAACATTTGGTTTGATATTTTCACATAAAATGTGTTTGTTTGGGTTTTTTGTTTGTTTGTTTTTGTTTTGTTTTTTTTCTGTTCATTTCCTGATCTGTTCCATCCAGCTCAGAAGAATCACCTCTAGGAGGAAGAACAGGAGGACACTGCTGCAGAGGAAACCTTGAAGGAGAAGTGAGACATTCTGTAGCATAGGCCTATCCAAGTGCTGCCTCATACCAATTCTGACAACAAATCACAGTGTAAGTTTAGTAACATGTTTCCGATGTGAGTACTTCATATCTGCTTATAAAGGACTCCTCTTGTTATTTATTGTCCCTTTCACAATTAGCTGAGGAAGGAAATGGGAAATTGTATTCGCTGGCTTGTCGTGGAGCTGGCTGAGGAGCTGAGGAGGAAATGAAGCAGAAGCCAGCTGAGAACAGCACCTCACTGTCGAATGCCGCAGGGTGGTTTTGGTGCATGTGAGAAGCAAGGCAGCTTTGACTCAGCACTCCTCGGGTGAAAGTTAAAATCAAATCAGCACAGCACTTTTGCTGCTCCCTCCCATAACCACCAATTCCTGCCCAGCCACAAGCTTGGATGGAGCATCCCACAGCAAGCTGAAGATGGTGAAAGGCTCCCAGTTGCTCCAGACCAACAGTGACAAATGTGCCCTGTTGTCCCCAAAATTCAGCAGGGATGAGTTTCTCCCCACTCTCATGAAGGTCAGTGGTGTTCATTCTGCATGCCAGGACACACAGAAAGGAAAGTCAAACATGCTGCTTGCCTACTGAAGAGGGCATTTCTCTCCTGTACTAAATATGGAAGCAGACATAAGTACCCCTCTTGTTTTTCCTGGGGTCATCTGAGGCACAGAAAATTCTGAAGGAGGCTGTTCATTAGTCTCCACTCCTGACTGCTTCCCTCCCACTGTTGGCAGAGCCAGAGCTGGCAGAATGGACTTGAACACCCCACTACTCCCACAGAACACCCACCCGAGTGGGTGCCTGGCCTCTGGGCAGCCTCTGTGTGGGGGACTTGATAGACAGTCACAAAGAGGTATTTGTATGGGGTTTCTTTCCCTATACAAATTAACATTTGCTAGAACTCTGACCCTGTAGTGCAGTATAACCATTGGCAGGGCACTGATTGTCGCAGGTATGAGCTCCTAAATTGCTTACAGCAAGAAAGAGAGAGGTGATTGCACAGCTTTTGCTGCTTTGCTGCAAGCCTTTGCCAATCCCACCAAATCAAGCACTGTAGGATATCTGGGATGAAAACATCAGATCCACACAGGGTCAAGGCATTATCCCTGGGATACACCCCAGTCCTAAGCCCTCACAGCCCAGGGCTTTAGCAGGAGCTGCTTCCTTCCAGGAGAACACTGGATCTAAAATAAATTACATTTCTTTCATAGTTTCTTGGCTTGAGCTTCTGAAAGTTCAAAATATTTCTATTTTCCTGGTGTTAGTCATGCACACAAATTGGGAGCTTAACCTGTAATTCTGTCTTTGCTGCTACTATAAAACATTCACACTGAGTTTTTCTAAATCGGGAGTAGAAACCTTCAATTTCATCCCACTAGAGGAACTTAACCTAGGACAATGACATTTCAATTACTTAGTAATATATATATATCACTCCCAAAATGAAACCAAGAGAAGGAAAAATATCGTATATAAGCAACTGCAAGGACTTTATTTACAGCCAGTAAAAGCTCTAAATTTAGAAGAAAGATCTAAACAAAGACCTTATAGTATCTCCTTCTGCCCATTAGGCTGCATAATTTAGGGACTCCTGTTCAAAACATAACCTCTGAGATTTTCATTTCTCCTTTGTTTGAACTTTTGTCTGACAAGGGGCAGAAAAGTATAAAATATTAAAAATTTCCCCAAGATGGGAAAACTATTTCTGCGGGATGCTGGTCCTACTCTGGAGCACACAGATGCTCCTCATCCACAGGGGTTCAGTGCAGTTCCCTCTGTCTTTATCTTCTGGTAGCTATAGCTGCTCTCTTGGTCTTCAGTGGTGTTGTGAATTCCCTCAGGGTGTCTCTCACTGCCCCATGCTGGTGCAGACACTGGTCCAGCAAGGTTCTGGTCTAAAGCTTGGCAGTGTTGTACTGCAGTATGTGAAGCGCTCCATGGGTTGGCTCTCTTGGATAACTGTGTCACTAAGAAATACATTCAGTTTTATATTCCTTAACATCACTGCTTTCTGTGCCTCCATAGATGGTTGTTTATTACCCACAGCCAGGGATGGGTTTGCTCCTCAACACAATGAATCAGGCTCTTTTTAGCACAGCCTCAAGAATTCCTGGAGTGGTTTCAGCTCTCCCAGAACCACAGTGTGACTCAACGTACTAAACAGAAAACCAGACTTTCCCAATAAGCTCCTGTTTCTACACAGACGTTATTGCTGTATATGGGTTGGTTTCTTTTTCATGGTTGTTAGCACTGGGGATCTTCAGTTTCAGGATTAACACTGGAACAAGGCACTGCAGGAGAATCAGGAAGCAGTCCTGGCCTTGGAGATCCCACAGAATGGGTGCCAGGTGGGCTGAAGTTGGGAAGAAGGGGAGAGGTGATGAACAGTCAAGGGATAAAGGAAGAAATCCTGCCAGGCTGCAGGGATTTGGAAGCAGCCTTGTGGAGGCAGCTGTTCAGGGAGGTGAGGAGTTTCCTGGCTTGGGCTTACACACACACACCGGCCCATAACATACAGGATGGCACTGGGTTTCTGCACTTCCTAAATATTTCTGGGATTAATATTATTATTATTGCTTTTTAATCAATGCAGGGAATTAATGGCAATGAGAAGGGAAGTGCAGGTGTCAGCAAAAGACCTTCTTTGTTATTTCTGACACAGCACAGCAGGAACCTGGAGCTGTTGGATAAACCATAACAATACCAACAATAACCTTGGAGCTTCTTATTTTATAAATTACTACTGATGTCTCTATTAGCTTCCACAGCAGATACCAACACCTGTAGCAGGAAAGAGATTTATACCCACTAATAATGAATTCTATGTTAGCAATGGGGACTAACTCAAGTACCTTTAGCTTTGCCTAACAATAAAACATAGAGGTGGCATAGTGCCCTTCGAAAGCTCTGATGTGACTGTTGTGCTAAAATCACCACACTGTTCTCCTGCCTGCCAAAGCACACAATGATGTTAATGTGATCCTTGGAAGTCTTTAGAGAAAAAGCAAATGCTGAAATTCATTAAATATAATAGCTCATAATAAGCTGATATTCGTTTACTTAATGCTCATGCTATGAATAGCAGATATTGACCCAAATGTGAGAACAGCCTTATCCAGGTTCTATCACCTAACATTAATCTTTCTCAGCTTTGTGGTTATGTTCAGAGATCTCCCCTGAGTATGTTTCCTGGCCACTGTTAAAAAAATAAATTGCTTCTGCTGCCTATAATTAAAGACATATATTCAGCAGCAAAGAGGCACAAATGGAAGTGTACAGCAGAAAATTGCTGCACCCTGAGTTATCCTTCACATAGACCATGGTGGCAGAATAAAACACGCTTCCTTAGTGGCAAGGAAAAAAACAGAAAAGGGAATGAGATTAAACACTGACAAGCTTCAATGCAGCCCCTGGGGTATCCTAGGTTTACCACATCAAATACTTCAATATATCAGCAAATACTCCTGGTCTGGAGAGATCAGGCTCATTTGACCCCAACACCTCTGTTATTCCAGCTTTTACTGCCTCCCTGCATTGACACCTCTCTGCTACCACCACCACCACACCACCATCTTTCTCCCCATCCCTGTGCTGTATCGATACTACTTCTTGCACCAGAGAGTAAAGCTTATCCCCAAGAATGGGGCAGATTGTTCAATAAGTGGAGTTTCTTTGTAGATTCTTTCCATAAAAACTTAGAATACTCATTTCAGACTTTTCTCCCACGTCTCCACCCAGGTTCACAGATATTCACACATGCTCTTTCTGGGCACTGGAAAGAGCAGCAATGAACAACTTCATTTCCTCTGGGACCCAGAGTCTATCAAGAGAAAAAGCAGCAGAACAAGTCACTAGAAGTAAATAGTAATTATCATCAAAAGTGCAGATTAAATAGATAGATAGAAACTTGCGTTAAACTAATCCTAAGGTTTAGACAGAAAACCATGAAAGCAGGAGAAATCAAAGCTGGGGCTGCCATGGCAACTCTGACTCATGCCATGGTGGTTGGGCATTGCAGCATCTCCCTGGGACCTCCCAGCAAGTGCTGATGTGTGCTCTGCATTTTATGAGCATTCTGTGGACAGGTAATTGAGCTGGAGAAAGCAGCTGGTGCATTTATGGAAAAGGGTGCAAGTTTTGAGGGAAGAACTTGAAACCCAGATCTGGCATAGGCAAATCCGGGCTCACAAGTGAGATGGCACATGAACTCCTAAGCCCACAGCCTCAGCAAGCCATGGGACCATGAGAAGCTGGTCAGGAAGACAAAAGTTTTAGTAGTGAAGCTTGGAACACTGAAATCTCACCCACAAACCCTAAATCAGTGCCAGGTCTAGCATGGGTCCTGCCCACAGGGCTAAAACTTCCAGATCCTGCTCTGCCCAGCAGGCATATCTTTGCAGCAGAAGAACTTCATTTTCTTCCAAGTAAAATTTCTTGCAGTCATGGAAACCCCTTCAGACTGTGTCCCATTTGCAGTTATTCTGTGGAGGAATTGAGTCTTAACTAGAGACCAAGAGTTGATAAAATCACAGTTAAAAACAATTTGACCTGCTGGCTGTAGGTCAGGAAAGTCTGGGCCCTCCCTGCGCCTCATCAGAAAAGCAGTGCCCAGGAAAGAAGCTACAGGTTATTAAATAGAGGTGTGATGACCAGGAGCTGGAGAAGATGTTTTCTTAGCACCAACTGGCTTCATGTTAATTGCATATATAAAATTATAACTTCCAGAGTCCTCAGTTGTGGAGTCCCTAAAGCCGATTGAAATAACCGCCAGGTTTTGGCCTTGGAAGGACTCGCTGTAATTCTACCCCTGCCTCTTCTGCCTAATACCCAAATTCTCCTGGTTTCTTCTTTCCTTGTTAATCCATTGGTTGTGGGACCCCGGTGACCAGACCTGACTTCCCTATAGGACACTGACCTTTCCTGCCCTCAGTTCTGCCCTGTACCACAAGGTCACTGGATGCTGTAAATCATACTTAAGCCTGAGCAAGGCACATGATCGCCCCTCTTTGCACTGGATTCCCTTCGGCACCTGGAATAAACTTTGCTGGAACTTGATCTTATGCAAAGGGCCTTCTTGCCTCTCTTTTGCTGAGCTAGCCTCCTGGCGTGTGTGCATGTGAGATCTCAATTGCCTGCCCAAGTTGCTCCAAGCAGCCTTTCCACTGGAGAGGTTGACTGGGGCCTAGGCAGGGGCTTCACTCCCAAAGACACTCAGTGTCTTTAGAAATCAGACTGATTTTTGTGAGCATTTTTAGAATGCAGCCATTTCAGAATGAATTTTGTCCAATACAGAAGATGTATGCAACATAATTTCTCCACTGTAGTGCTATTATCTTTTCTATTTCTCTTTCCCTTTCAATATGTGTCCTGTAAAATCATGTTAGTAAAAGATATGTATTTGTTTCTCTTTCAACACTTACATTAATTTTGGATTTTTTTTTAATCTTCACAAGTAAACAAATTACCTTTTAAAACCTGACAAAATTCACTTCAAAGCAAGCTGCTCACAATTTTTCCTCACAAAAACAGCCAAAGCACTCTCTTTCAGTGTGTACATGAGCATTCATTGCTTTGATCATGTTTTTTGGTGAGCTGCAATGAAGATTGCAGCTACAAAAGTAGATGTTCAGAGAAAAACACAACTCCCGGCTCTGCTATACACTGATACACCAAGCCTGATTCATAAAATAGCTGTGTACTTTTAGGCATCTAGAGACAGACTATAGAGAAAACAAAAATGTTACAATTGTATATGAATCCACTGAGCATCTTCAGACAAAAATAAAACGGCAATTTGGAGGACAATTTACGTTTGCATTGGCAAAGCTGAGACACAACCCATCTGCACATGCAAAAACTGCCAGTGTGCCAGGAAGAGTGATTAAACAGCACGTCTGTGTAGTTAAATTGGTTTGTTTGTGAGAGCAGATGATACAGTGCAAGTCACAGCAGCAGGGAAATTCTTTGAATAGAAAGCCGTGCACAGTCTGAGTTTTGGGAGGCCACCTGAAAAGACAGATGGGACTTCCTTGACTGTTTCTTAACCCATTCAGCAGGCACTGATTCTTCACCTCACCTTTGATTTAGCAGCTGCACTTCATCCTGCCTCATAATTTGGGTAACTGACCCAACAAGGTTATTTCACTTTCAACAGAAAAGTTTGATATGCTGCTTCTGGAAGCAGGGAAACCCCCCGGGCATTGCCAGTCTTGCTCAGCCTGTCCTGGCTCCTCCTTGTTAGGGACCAGTCATTCCTGTTCAGTTCCAGGTACTGTGTCCCTACACCTGTGGGATGGAGGCAGGATTCAGACTAGGCATACCCTGTGCTTGGAGAAAAAGGGCACCAACCTCCCACTGGACATTAAACTCTTCTTCCCACCTTTTGAGCCACAGGAAGGAGCCTCAATACTGAATTTTCCTAAAGATGAAGGAAAACGTGGGGAGCAGCCTGAGTCAACCACGCTCCTCACAGAAGTAGCGGTGAATGCTTGTTTATTGAGGGTACACGGGGTTCTTTTATACATACACCATTCTTGTGCATAAGCTGTTCACACGGCATTTTACTACATGCCATTGGTTTCCTCCTGGTGTCCACGAGCCCAGGGGGCTGTACTATTGACTAGTGTTATCTGCATAAGCATTCCCTTGCAGTTACCTGTTTACACTTTGTTGAGGGGCCAACAGCTTGTTCCCAGGCTCTTCATCCTTGACAGTGCTAAAATAACAGAACTTTCCCAGCACTGTAAGGTCTCTCTGAGTCTATCTCCAAAAATCCTGCTACATTTTCCCATGGTAGATCTGGCCCGTGCGGAGAAAAAACAAGCCAACCACTTCAGTTGCACAAAGCACACCCTGCCGGCCACTGCCAGGAATGGGAAGTGCATCTCCATAAGGAAGGAGTGCAGGGGCACTTCTCACTAGCTTGCTCAATGCCTCATCCGGCATGGCCTTGACACTGCCAGAGATTGAACATCCATAACTTCTCTGGGCAACCTGTTCCAGTGACTCATCACCCTCGCAGTAAAGATTTTCTTCTGTATATCTAAACTAAATGTCCTCTTTCAGTTTGAAACCATTACTACTTAGTGACTCCCATTAGTCCTCTCACTACCACTCCTGATGAAGAACGTTCAGAAAAAATAAGTCAGAAGACCTTTACCTCTTAATCACAACGGGAAATGACAGCCCAGTCCACTCAGGGAAGATATTTACCAGATCTGCTTTTCAGTTATGTGGGATATGTTCTTTCCTACAGCATGTCTTGTGCTGAGCATTTCCCATGCTCCCAGGAAGGAAAGACGTGTTATAGCATTGTGTGCTCCCTATCAGTTTCATAACCTGCATGAAAAAAAACTTGTTTCATAGCTGCTGGTGTAAATAGCCCAGGCACAGGGCTTGCAGTGTGACTTAGTAATCAGCAGCTGGCAAATGCCATTGTCTATTTCAACACCTGACACATACAGCCACAGACTACCTTGCCATATCTCTCTTCCCTGCCATAACTTCTTCAGTAAACATTTTCCTAGATACATTTTTGTCAGTGTGTTTTCTACCATCTGATTTGCTATTTATGGGGTTTTCATCACTGGGTACCCAGAGAAGACCATGTGGGATCTGGGTACAGAGCATTTCCCAGTGCAGGTTTTCCACTCCCCTGTGCCTAGAGGTGGGTGTTGGACGACATTCCACCAGTTATCCCTGTTTTTGCATTTCCAAGTGCATTTCTTCACCCCTTTACAGGATGATTTGAGTCCCCTCATAGTATTTTGCTAGCTGGGATCCTCCCTCCCTCCTTCTTCCCCCTGGTTATTTGCTGAAGTTACTTGTCCCTCCTCATCCTCCTGTGACCCTCCTGGCACTCTGGCACCATTTTGGGTTCACTCTGCATCCTGTGTGACCACCCTTCAGACAAAGCTGCCTGTGCAAGACAGTTGTCAACACACCAAGCCTCTCAGCAATCTCCCCCTGGGACAGCACAGGGCCAAGGTGACACTGTGTGATGGCAGTGGTGGCAGGTGTCAAGGAAAGGTGGCCACGTGACAGCAGTGTATCAACAGGAGTTTGCAGCACTGGGTAGGAGCAGTTCTCACAGAGAGAACAAGAAATCATGATTTGCATCAATGGCTGGTAAGACAAGTTGGCAAAAATAGATGCTCCTACATGGTGCTCAAGGTATGTAGCTTTTCCTGTTTCCCTGCCTCTCTCAGACCAGCACAGGCTTGGTGCTCAGGATTTTCAATCAAAAGGACTTAGCCTGTTTTATCTGACCACTGATGTCTTTCACAGTTCCACACAGTTGTAATATCTGTAATTTCTTGGTCTCTTCTACTCTCAGCAAACTCTGTATCCCTGGGATGCAAGGTCATACAGAGAAGCTTCTCCAAGCCCAAGGATGCCATGCAGGTAACCTTGTATGTAATTCTTGGTTCAGCCAGATGTTTTGGGTTTCACTTTCACTGTCTACATCCCATGGTAGACTTGGGGGACCAGCAGTTCTTCCAGCACTTGTGCCCTTTGCTTCTCCCTGTGCCCAGAAGGCACACAGGAGACCACCCACTCCGGATGAAATAAGTTCCAAGTTATCCCTAAAAACACTTTTTGCCCTTATTTTTTTAAATGCAATGATAAAAACAATTTTGCTTTAAAATCTTATGTCCCTAGGTGACCAGACGAATCAGGAGGGGGGTGATACTTTGTAGAGGCTGCAAATCTACCCTGTATCTGTCTGCAGTGAGTATATAAAGATTTGGTGGAGCCAAGAACTATCTGTCAATAGCTAGCAAATGAGCTAGGAAGCAACAGAGAGGGACTCCTGAGCTTTCTGAGCCTCTGAACCACAAAAGCAGCAGCAAAGTCACTCAAAAAGACACAAACCTATATGCTTGAAGTCAGCCTGGCCATGGCAAAAGACCAGGAAACTTCCATATGTCAGTGGTGATTTTGGTGAGATGGTTCTGCTGACACCACAGAGTGCTTGGGACAAGCTGATGCATGAGCTCTGATTCACAGGAGGCCCTGGGGGAAGTCCATGTCCAAGCTAAAGAAGATAAAAACTCTCATTATCTGGTAAAGATCAGAGAGGCCATGAAGGACCTTCAGCTGCTGGACACAGGGCTCAGCCATGTCCTGGGGAAGCACTGGGATCAGTTTGTGCTTACTCGGATGTGAGATGAATAGACTAATGGTTGAGCAGGACACGGAAGACAGAAAACAATTCAGGTAATTCAATTGTGTATAATTTTATGTTATCAACTGTGGCGATGCAAGAAGTGTTTTGTTAGGTTTTTATAAGAAGTTTATGTTATGGTTCATTTCACTGTATCCCCAATTCTGTAACCCTTTTGTGTTTTCTGTATAATAAGGTGTTTTGTATCAGTCCTCCCACCCCCCACCTATCTGTGTCCATTCCATCTGACCCCCCTGCTTTAGGGCAGCCTGTCTATCACTTTGAGGAGCTCTCCCAGGTTGCAAAATCTCAGGGAGAGGGCTTCAGGTGATAGGTAGCCTGGGGAGAATTCTTTTCCTCTGGAGGTGGTTGGTCAGAGGCTTGGGGGTGGGCACACCTTGTTACCCCCTGGATCCCCTGATTTGTTGTCTTGTTGTAACCCCCCTGGAACCCCTCCCCCGCTTATAAGGTGGCAAAGAGACTCTCTCAGTCTCTCAGCTCCTCAGCTCTTCAGCTCTTCAGCTCTGCTCTGGGTCTCTGGCCTCCCTGGGCTGAGGTTGGACCGGCTGCGGGCTTCCCGCAGCTGGGCCTGAATAAACATCTTTTAACCTGCAAAGCTGAGAGCCAATCTTTTCTTCTGCTGCCGTTGCTGTCACGACACTATTGGGTCCAGCTGCCGCTGAGAAGCTGAAACGAACTGGGACCTTCTGTGGCTGCACTGACCAGAGCTAGCCCGAGGTCAGCTCCTGCCCAGTGCGGGGACAGAACCAGACACAATCAACTTCCAGCAAATGTACAATCTACTATGTCAAGGAGTCTTCCATCCATAATGATTTTAACCTATGATCTCAACTTCTCCCTCATGTGGGTTTGGTTTTGAAAAAATTGGGTCAGGGACAATATTGGTTGTAAGTCTAGGGATTTAACAGCTCCTTACAGAGCTGGCCATTGCAGTCCCTCCAAGCCAACACATTCCAATTCCATGGCAAGGTGAGATGAGCCCTCACTGCCATCCTCTGCCTGCAGCCTGGGAAAGGGTTGTGCCAGTTCCGGGGAGAAGGCAGCCAGGTTACTTGCAAACACTAATTACGACGTTTCTCTTCTATCTTAGGAAACTTTGTCCCTGTTACACCCAATTGTCCTCTCGCTGATCTTTGTGAGCAGCAGAGATAACAGCAGTCAGCCAGCCTGAAAACACTGCACAACCCCAGCAACACCCTGCAGAGGCAGCAGGCAGCAAGCAGCATAACTCCACCAGGAAAAAGTCCTTGTTCTGGTTCTGTCTTGGCCAGTGAGTTTCTTGATGCTTAGGTAATACCTTAGTAGCCACTATTATGTTTGTCTCCATGGACAAATCAGGCTGGGCTGTGTCACCGTGGAGCTGTAGTTAGAATCCTCCTGACCCAGAGGGTCTATCAACCTCTGAGAAGCCACTCTGATGCATAAAACAAGTGGGTTCGGAGAGTAAAGGTCAAGACCACTGCAGTAAAGCTCAGTTTTAATCATCATGTAAGACCTGACTAAATACCCAAACTGGGCTTTTATTTGAATGTTCCTTAATTCTGCAATGACATAATTTCCTCTGCCTAATAAAACAAGAAGTCATGCAGCTGCCATGAGTGACAAACTGATAAACAATTCAAGACGCTTTTCAATAGCATTTTTCTCCAGTTTCCAGAGCCATCTGCCTTCCCCAGCTAAGGTTACATCATTACTGATTTTAATAATTTACAGGCCATTCTACTTACTCTAATGCAGTTGTTGTGTTTGGCTGCCAGTTAGAGCAGAAACAGTGTGCAATGAATAAAGTCAGCAATTTTCTGTACTAATTATTCATCCAAATTCTTCAACATTGAGAACCTAAGGTGTATGCTAGGCTCATTCTCTGTTATTTTTAAAAAGAATCAGAAGAATTGCTCATGCATTCCCTGTGTGTTTCCTTCCGAAAAGGCACCATCAGAGTGTCATCCTAGCACTTACTGGTTTGGCTGAGAAGCATCATGATTTTTTAAGGGAATCAGAGGATGTGGCCTCATGTCACCTGCATGTGCAAGGACAGGTGTGCATGTTCATGCCTGTGTGTACACAATGACCTCTGTGTTGACCATTTGACAACAGTATCTGTCTCAAATACATTAAGGCTTTACTCATTAAAAAAAAAAAAAGAAAAAAAAAAAAGAGAGAGAGAGAGAATAGACAGAGCACTCCAGTTTGTGTGAGCGCTTTGGGAAAATCCGTGCTTGTCAAAAGTCAGAAAAAGAGCTGTAGCTGAGCTAAAGGAGACAAAGAGCAAGCGGGACAGGAGGTCAGCGCAGAGTGTGGAGAGAAGCCTAAATTTATGCTCAGCCTGTCACTGTCACATGTATTGATTAGGAGTTTTGGCTCAGGAGCAGGCACATATTGCTGAGCAAATATTAAAAGCAATGTCGTTTCAAGAAGAAGCCTCTTTCCCCTGGGAGCTACTGTTGATCATTCATAATTAGATGGGAGGTCAATACTGACCGGATGAAAATTTATGGAAAGAAAATATGGGGAAAAATAAACCAGGAACCATATTATTTAATTCCCGCTGCCGGTTTCAAACATTCATTACAGAAATTAATGAGAAAAAATTGTTCAGAAAGTTCCTGTCATTTTGTCTGCTAGACTATCTTAATTATCTATTGCCTGATTGTATCACATAATCCTTTGGCTGGAAAAGACCCAGGTGAGGGTCAGGCTCTTCTCGCAGGGAACCAGCAAGAGGACAGGGGGACAAAGTCTTAAATTGTGCCAGGGGAGGTCTAGGTTGGACGTTAGGAAGAACTTCTTCACAGAAAGGTTTGATTAGGCATTGGAACGGGCTGCCCTGGGAGATGGGGGAGTCATAGTTCCTGGAGGTTTTTAAGGAAAGACTGAACGTGGCACTCAGTGCCATGGCCTGGTTGGACAAGGTGGTGTTGGGCCATCGGCTGGACTCGATGACCTCGGAGGTCTTTTCCAACCTATTCCACTCCGTGGTTTTGCGATCCGGCGGCTCCGTGAGGGCCGAGAGGCGGCCTCTCACCCCCACCCACCTCACCGCGGCCGCCAGGGGGCGCTGCAGCGCGAGGGGGAGCTCCTCCCGCAGTTCCGCGCGGGCGGGGGCGGGGCCGGGCCGCTCTCGCGATACCCGCGCGGCACCGCCCGGCCCGCGGTGCCCGGAGGTGGCGGCCCGGCCCGGCCATGGCGTCCGACAGCGACACCGAGGAGTTCTACGATGCGCCCGAGGACGTGCATCCCGCGGGCTCCCCCGCGCCGTGAGTTCGCCCGGCCCTGCCCTTCCTCCCTCCCTCCTTCTCTCAGCGCGGCCCCGCGGACCCTGAGCAGCTCCCGGGGGTGTGGGGGAAGCGGGGTCAGCGCGGGGCCGCGGCCCCGCCGAGAAGTCGGGGTCTGCCCGGAGCGCCGAGGGTGCGGGGAACCGAGCGGGGCTTGCCCAGCGCTCGGGGTTGGTGCGGATGGCAGTGGCCCGGAGAGGATGAGATCATACCTGCCTTCCTGAGGCGGGAGCGGGTGTAGTTCTGGGAGGGGACGTGCCGAGATGGCATCGGAATCGACAGAAGTAATCCCTGAAATGCGATAAAAGTAACAGATTTACTGAGGAAGGAGAAGCGAGCGAGCTTCGACAGCAACAGGCAGCTGTTGCTGCGTGAAGAGCAACTTCTGGTGTGCTGTTTCTAGAGGTGTCTTTAATACTTTTACTGTTTTTCATGGAGATTGGACTAGATGATCCCAGGGGTTCCTTCCAACCCTAAAAAATCTGTGATTCTGTGTCGCCTTGATGCTTCTTGCCTTTTGCCACATGGTTCCAGTGAAGATCACACAACTAACGTTTTGTGAAGTAGATCCCAGTGCTGCTGTCTCAGACCTAACCCTGACACCGTGTTGTTGGTGTCAGCCAAATGTGCTCCCTCTTGTAAATCTCTGATTCTGTTTGTGTGCTGGACGGGTTATGGCTTGTATCAGTTCTGGGTTCTGTGTAGCCTGGACCAAACCTCTGCTTTATTTTACTTGGTAGGATGAGGTTTCATATGGCTTGTTTATAGAGTAATAGGTATGGATTGTGGAATCCATGCATTTGGAGCTTTAGTAATGGACTAAGGAGCTTGTTTTAAGCTGAACTCAGTGGTCACAGGATGCCTACAAGACAGGAAAGACTAGATCTTTTCTCTTCACCTTCAGAACCTGTATTAAAGTTTTTCTGAGCTTAGCTCCTTAGCTGTAGCCTGGTGAAAAGCACATGTTAGCATACAGTTGTGCAAGATGTGATAAGCCAAATTCACAGTGCTTATACTGAAATGAGTTTTTTTTCCAACTGCTTACCTTCTCCTAGGAATAGTGATCAAACTCTTCTCTGAGTCGCATTAACTCAAAATAAACAACAAAAAACTAGAAACAGCAAAAACTGTTCAATAAGTTAAAGCAGCTGGAACCTTTCAGAGCTGGGACAGGAGGGGGTGAAGATGAGAGATTAGTGTGACTAGAGGCCACAGACAGGAAAGGGGAAGCAGACTGTTTGGGAGAAGTGAGCTATTAAACCTGTGCAATTGCACATCCACCTTTTGTCTGATACAGATAATGCCACGTGTCCTGGCTTTGCAGGTTTCCACCACTTTTATCTTAGCAGAACTTGGTAATACAAAGTCACTCACTAGAAATTAAAGTGAAAGATGCTTTTAATTTCACTATTCTATTGGATTTGTTCTCCCATAACCTGTACTCATGCATCGTTGAGCTGAGTCAATAGAATTCTGTGAGCCTGAGTCAAGTAAGGAGGTGACGTCCATGAGCTTAGTTTGCAATACAGCTACTGGTCTGTAATTTAGTCTGTTGTTGAGTCTCACAGTATTTGGGCAGTATTTTCTCCAAATAAGCTTTGAGATTTCATAAGAGCTAATTTTGCACGTGCATTGGACACTTCTAGGAAGCAGGCTGGTATATTATTTTGCATGTGTAATGATGTTGAGTTGGGACCACAAAAATGTCAAAACCTTCTTTTTGCAAGCAAGGCAACTGAAAATAAGTGCATGTTGCCCTCTGCAGTTTTAGATATTTCCTCCTGCATTCAGTGTTCTGATGATCAGTAAAATCAGTTGGGAATCCTTTTTGGCAGCAACAGTTTGCAGCAAAGCAGTGTAGATATATTTGCCCTAATTAAAAATGTGAGATTTGTAGCCTCCTCCCTCCCTGGCCTTTGTTCTGTGTGGGGAAGTTTTAATAGCTGCTAATAGAGAAACTCTTTAAGTGGTGCCAAGTGTTCACATCAGCTTGCTGACTTCTGTGCTGTTTGTTTTATTAATTGTCTGTTCTATAAGAATGGAGTTTTCAAGTTGGAGTTAGGCTCCCAATTCCCACTGTTAGGTCATTAAATTACTGATGCTTGAGTCCCTCTCAAGGAAAGCACCATATCCTCATCCTCGAGTACATCTCTAACTGGTGCTTTTTAAGAACTAATTAGCAGAAATTACAGAACCTGATGCAAAGTGTTTCTTTCAGGTTAGAATGGTCTGAGGTAGTGTTCCTGGGGTAGCGCTTCTGGGGTGATGGTTTCTCTAAAGTGAGGTGTCCTTGGAGATGTTTTGAGACTACTGTACCCCCTCTGGCAAGGCCTGTGTGCTTCCCTTCTGTGTGCTTCCCTTCTGCTTTTGACAGGACATGTGGGGGGTGTCCATCTGTTGGATAACGTAAGTCCAGAGTGAAAAGGGAGAGGTAGTGTGACAGAAGATACCCCTTTTTAACCTTTATCACTTGCTTTAAAAGCACTATAACCATGGAATAATTTAGTAAAAGATGCTGAAATATGGAAGCCTAAACAGTCCCATGCAGGAGGATATCAGTTTTGAGAGACGCGAAGTATGAAGTAAGACGTACTTGGTTAGATGCAGACACGTGACAGACCCTCTATATTTTATTTATAGGAAAAGTGATCCACCCACTCTGAAACCAAGAACTGCCAAAACTAATAGTTTAGACTTCATATGCCTAACAGTGGGGGGACAAGTTTGTTCCTAGTATGCTTGTATCCTAAAAATTGTTACAAGAAACCAAACAAAAGAGATGGTGTAGGATATGAGAAATGTCCTCTGGTACTTTTGTTTAAATTCTTGACTTGTAACTTTAGTAGTCCTATCTTTTAGAAGTTGCCTTTATGCCATTCCTGAACAATCTAGTGTTTCTCTGTGTAAGAAGACAGGTAAGGCTGAACTGCCTCACTGACATGTGGGAGTTGCTTAGCACAACTTTTGTGTGTGTGAGTATTTTAGGCAACTTGCAAAGCTTATCGTGGCAGGAAATAGATGGAGTGTGAAATGTTGTTGTGTTCAGAAAATGCAGATGCATTTCTGTGCTCAGAGGTTGCTGAAGCTTCCACACAGGAGTTTCCCCAGGGCACCCCAGACCATGCATTGCAGCCGTGAATCTCTGTAGTTTCGAAGGTATGACTGCCAGGGAGAGCTGCAGCAGGAGTAATTAAAGCTTGCAGGGCAGCACAGGTTAGAGAGAACATCATGTGCAGGACAGCAGGGAGCACAGTTCCTGGGCCGGCTGTTGAACCTGTATGTTCTGTGCAGGGCACAGCTGCTGTGTGTGCACTGCAAACCTCTTCCCATCTGTTTGCTAGCACACCTGTTGTATAACAATGTACATCCTCCCAGGAAGGCAGGCACTGTTGGTTTGGGATTTGCCCAAGGGTGTAATTCACATTGTTTTTTGTTTAAAGGGCTGAATGTTTTGTTTTCTGTCACAAAACTTAACAATAACGTTGAAAACGTGAAGCCTGCTTCAAAGAGGTGCTAGGCTGGAGCTACCTGATAGTAAGAATGGGAGCTTCCTGTGGTCTGGTCACTGTCAGGATGAACTTGATAGTGGGATAAACAATTTTTTAAAAAGTTTCTCTGTGAGTTTATTTGACTTTCAGACTAATCAGATGTCTGTTTGTGTAGGTGAAATGTGAATTGTGTTTAATCTTTGTAGATAACTTTCTGTAATAGTTTTAATTTTGAAACCAAGCAGAAACACTAATTAATGTAGTGGTTTCACTTTCACTAAATTTTGGTCTTAGTACTTACTCTTTCTGTGGGAGAGAGACTAGGAGAAGAACAAAGCAGGCTCAGCCTTAAAATGAACAAATAGTTTTATTAACACACACTAAAATAATAGGAAAAAGAAAGCTGGAAAAAACCTAAAACAGAATGAAACTTCAAAAACACTCTTCCCTCCCTTTACAAACTGTTCACTTTTCTACAAAACAACATAAAGAGACAAAACTGGTAATTTTCAGTCAGTTTCACTATATGACAATAGTCTTTCATTAATTCTCTAGCGGAAGAGTATCTCTTAGAGTCATGGATGCCACTGACAACTTAGAACAGTTCTCTTGTGGGTTTTAAACTGTCACAAAAACAACCGCCCAGGGAAACCTGCCTTTGTGACCCTCCCAGGAGCAGTTTCCCAAGTTGCTTATGGGTCATGGGTCTCAGACTTTTGCATACTGGGGTGTCACCTTTTAAAGATGAATAACTCTAAAGCAAAGGATTCTTCACCTCGAGGTACAGAGATATCTTCTCACTTCTTCACTGGCACAGAGATCTTCTCATCTCTATTTCTGTTCAAGCATCTTACAGGATTAATGTGACTTAGTCCATCACAAACACCTTTGCTCAAATCCACACACAAATCAAAACAATCATTGCCTCAAATGCATATCTTTCCCATGATTTAAAGGAATGATCTAAATATAAAGTTCATTTCCATGGCTCAAGTAAGAATGGAACAACCAACTCTTCAACCCGCTGTCTCAATAGTCTTTTCACTCTTGCTCTGCTGACTTCATGCTGTTGTTCTTTATGTTCACTCTGTCCTTTCTTACTCTCTCAGAGAAGGGCTAAGCTCTGGAAGTTTCATGTTGCTAAGAAAGAGTTAAATCTGCTTGGAGTCTTTGTCTCTTTCTGTGGCTCCTGGTGTTAGATGTCCAAGGCCGCGCTGGTGAGTGAGGAAGAACTCAAGCAGAAACATCAGAGATTGGAGCACTCAGGCAGTCTGGAATCACAAAAACCCCAGGCAGGATCATAAATGCCTTCTCAGCCACCCCTTGGTGTAAATCGGGGTGGCCTTGGCCCAAATGGTGCCCATAGCTTTTATCAGGGGCCCAGCAGAGATCTCTCCCTGCTCCAGGGAAGTTTAGAGAAAGCAGTTGTAAAACAGCAACCTCTCCTTTCCTTCCCTCCCCCTCCACCGGGAGCCGATGGTATCTGGCCCGGCCTCAGGCCAGCTGCCCCCCCAAAAAAGGGGGGAGCAGGAGGCCCAGCTCAGTGCTACCTGTCTCTCTCTGGCCAAAGGAAAGAAGGAAAAGGACCCACTTACAGGAAATCAAAGGGTTTTATATGGTACTTTCCAAAGTCATAGCTAACAATTTCGGTGGTTAGAACAGATGCCAATATTCCAACCAACTCTCTGATAGGTCCCTGTCTTTTCTAAAGCAATTCGCAGGTCCTGACCTGTAGAATTATTCTACATTCTTCTATAACTAAAAAACCAAACTGTACTAACCCATGACACCTTCCTTTGTTAAACTGGTGTAAAATTGGTATCATATCAGACAGTTTAGAAGTTACGTGAAACACAGTCTAGAAGATGTGTTGCTATCAGTTTATTAATCCCACTTTTTAGTAAATGTTCATACAAGATCAGTTTTTGCCTTATGTTTTCTGTGGCATGTCAGTTTTCATGTGCTGCCTGACCTTTCAAAGCCAAATCAATATTTGATCTTTGAGTTGATCTTATGTAAATATTTTCAGACACTTTTTTAAAAAGTGCATTTTTAAAAAATGCAAGGATTTCATAGACCATCCAGAGAACTAATGGGCCTAAAGTAAAACTGGGGCATGGAGAAGGCTGTATGTTCAGGTGGTTGGGAAGACAAGACCATTCCAGGGTCATGTTGACCTACAAAAGCTCTCAGTTACCGAGCTGGCTGACTCTGTTTTAATAAGCAGTAATTGCTCACAACTCAAGGGGAGATGGTGCTGACAGACGCAGCTCAAGTCCTCTCAGGCAAGCCACTGAACTTACCTGGCTGTATTGCAAACTGATCCGAAAGCGGAGTTTTTGCCAAACATGTTGTGGAAGCTTTGCAGTATTTTAAAAGTATGTAGATTCCATGGTAAAGCTTTTCCTTAAATTGTGGGTGGGGGTTACGTCAAGCTATCAGCATGATGTTACGTTCTACGCCTGCTAGTTCTGTAACCCTTATCGCTCAAGCACCTTTTTCCCAAGGTAGCTGAGTAGCCTGAGAGTGGAAAGTAACATCTGGTTTTGTTTGAGTGCCGATTTTCTGCAAAACTAATTAGCTAAAGAAGACTGAAACAATAGCAGTGTCTTTTGAGCCTCCTATTTTGTGTAACCAGTGTAGGAATGAGTCGCCTGTACCAGAAGTGCGGGGCTAATTAGTGGGAAGTGTCACAGTAGAAAATTGAAATATCTTATTTAGGTTGTTAAGTCTAAGCAGTAGCTTGTAAAATAGCTGGCTGAATGCCTGGCTGAAGCCCAGGCATTAATGTTGTAATTATAAATATATTTCAATGTTAAAGTCATCTCATGGATTTAATGAACTGTGACACACTTCTGCCACTCATAAGGAAATCCAAGGGTTGATAGTGGAACTGAAAATGTTTCAGTAACCAGAAATCCCACACAGGCTGTGGCCTTTAGCAGCAATGTATTTTGCAAGACAAAAAATGTTCTTATTTTTCTGGTCAAAATATTGATGTTTCTCTTTTAGCATATTGGGGTTAGAGCTTTCTAGGAGGATTATACCTCAAAACAGCATCACAGGTATTGTGCACCTGAAGTTAGTATTTGGATAGAGGCATGTCAGCATAACATGTTAAATTAGCTGCAACGATAGAGTTTTATGTACCAATCCACTGTACTTTCTTGTTTACTTAGCTCTGCTGTATAAATGGGATCTTTGCTTTTTGTGATAAAGTGCTTCCAGATGCTAAAGAGAAGAGCTGAAATTCTTAAAAACCAGATGGAAATAGTTGTGGGTTTTTTCAGGAAGTATTGTTCCTTAAAATGATTTTGGAGGAAGAAGGGCAAATGAGCCTGAGATCTCGATATTTGTCTATATTGCTTGGTGCCAGGTGATACTTGGGGTTCAGTGTCACTAATATTGGTAGTCATCTGGGATATGTGTGCAATCCAGGTTATTCATTGGGTAGCAAGCTTTTAAGGAACTAATCTGTAGCTTTGTCTCGACTTGTGACTGATAAAATCATAGAACAATTCAGGGTGGAAGAAGCCTGGAAAAATCATCTAGTCCGTTCCTTTACGTATCAGTAAGATTCTGTAGTCAGAGTAAGCAGTGTGACTCAATATTTAATTATCTTCCAGAATTCTGGAAGTCTTGTAGAAGATATAAGTTCAGGATCTAATAAGAGCTGACCATCCACTAATTGAATTGACTTGACAAGAAGTAATTATTTGATACTATTCCCCTAGGACAGCTTGTTCTTTCATGTAATTAGTGTAACAAGAGGTGGTGTGTCAGTGGTTGGTGATGCAAAGTCACTGTTTCAAAGTGTGTGTTTTGGAAAGTAGTGCACACTGGTTCCTTCCTGTTACAAAGTATTTTGTCTCTATTTATACCAAATGTTCTGATTAGAAACAAGATTTTAGGTTTCCACTGAGTCTGAAGGGCAGGGTAGCTGTGATATGCCAGGTCTATGGATCAGGATTCGGGATTTGCACGGTACTGGAATGTTTGCACTTCTGCTTTCTGAGAGTTTTTGTTTCTTTAACGTGCGCCCAATGCTTGGCATACACATGCTGATTTTAAATTCTCTCTAATGCAAAATGTTTTCAGTATTGTACTTGGAGTAACATCTTTTTCTTAGAAACGGGTGATAGAAAGGTGATTTGTAGAAGATTCTGGTGACAAACTCTCAGGGTTTGTAGAAGATGTGGATCTGTGTGTGGTATAGAGTTGGGAACTTGTACAGAAGTGATGTGAAAAGCATTCACTTTGTTCCTCATCTAAATTATCAAGTATACAGTTCCTGCGTTGTAGACTGTTTAAAACAAAGCTTACTGTCTTTGAACTCTGCCTAAGTCTACCTTCTCTTTCTGACAGGTCACCAACAAAAGTTGGAACCCATGTAGTAAAGGTGAGTTCCTTCTTAAAATCAATCATGTGCCTGTTGATGAACACAGGGTTAAGTATTTCCACCTAATGTAGATGTGCCCTGGCATCTGCACACAGAGGAAATTATAAACTTTCCTGTTGTAGGTAGCAATTGTGTTTGCCTTGAAATTCCAGCTTTCCTTTTATTTAAGGTATGTTGACAGTGTCTTGAAGCTCATTTTATTCTGAAACGTGTTTGTGCAATTTAATTAAGCTGTATGTGATTACTAAACTGCCCTCTGTCAACTGATTTGTGAGTAGTAAGCAAGTCTCTGTAGCCACCTGAGTTTTGGTCCTGATTTATATGAAATAGTTGATTGTGCTCTCTTCTGTCTCCAAAATAAGAAAAATCTTAATGCTTGTACTTCAGAAGCCTCCCCTCTAGGTTATGTGAAGATAAAACACTATATTTAGCTTAATGAGAAAGCGTTCCCACTTCCTACGCAGGTAATTGGTATTCCGTGCATAGTGACAGGGCAGCTGAATCCAGCACACAGTGAATAGGTGAGGAGTTGGAACCTTGTGCAAATAACGCTCATTTCCTGGTCTCAGAAAGGCCAAAGGTGGTGCTGTACAACACTTCTGCCTAATGAAGGCTTGTAGTTTTGTCTGCAAAGTGTTGGGAAATCTTAGTGAAGGAGTGTTTCTGGGCTGTCAGCAGCACTCTGCTCTGAATCAATAGTATTTTAACAGTGATACCGAATCTTGCTATACCTCTTAGGGAACAGGGCCTTACCCCACATTTGTGTTCTATTTAATGGCCCTTTAATAATTAAATAATGCATGTGTAAGCCTTTCAAGCAGTGTTGTTTTATCATTTTCACTAAACTGTGCAATCAATGAACTTCAAAACTAACTGTAATATCTTTATGAATTATTAGCTATGAAGTTGTCTGTGTTGCTATTAGATTCTTAAATTTTTTGAAGTATCTTCCTAAATCACGTGATCAAAGCTAAATTTCTGAAGGTGGAAAAGGTAGCTTTTCTGCTTGGTATCATATCAGTTCAGTGAATGTGTGACTAATGGCATCATTTGTCATTGAATGGGTACAAAATATTTCCTAAGTCCAAAGTTTAATAGGTGTGTGAGTTTAATGTCAACAGAATTGGAAATTAATATAATGGGCTTCTGTAGGCACTGATTACACTTAAGTATGTAAGTCATCATATGTTTGAAGATAGATTTTAATAATGAAGCAAAGTAGAGGTTGCATTTAGAGTAGAAACACTTTGTAGCAGGCGGGGGAAGGGTGAAGAGGGAGGAAGAATTTTTCTGTAATTGCAGCTGTCTTTACACAATATGCCATTTCTTTAGGTCAGAACTTTCCAAGATGGATGTCAGCAGGAGTTTGGGGCAGGGAGGAGTTTCAAATGTAATATGTTATGATGTTCTAGACATTTTGTTTGGTTGTTTGAGAGTCTAGACAAAGTCTAAAGAGAAATTTCTTAAATATCTGTACTAGACAGTCACTCTAAATAATAAAACAGGGAAAAATAATTGAAAATACCCTGTTCTACCAGGCTCTGTCTTGAGGGCTACTGGATCTCTGCAGTTCCCTTCCAATGTCAAGGATTCCATCAGGTTGCACATTAGATACTGCTGATATATGTGCTTATGGACAATGTGATGTTGTGGCCTTTCACTGGGCTAAATGGTTCCTTAAAGGTTGTGGGTTTTTTTTTTCCTAACCCAAATCTTTAGGATCTAATAATTCATGTAGAATAGCAGGTTTATGATGAAGCTCTTACTGGTCTGTATCACCTGAGGTTAAAGCAGTATCCTATGGTATAAACTACTTGTGGTTCTGAAACTAAATTTTTTCAGGAATTGGTTAAAATATTTACTCACAAATACAATACTTTCAGTTCAGCTCATTTGGATTTCGGAAGGATCTGCATGAAGATGATTGATACCTAAAATATACAATGTGCACTAGGAATAATTGTAGAATGTAAGATTCCATGTTAGAACCTCAGAAGCATATTTTTAACCACTTGATAGAGCTCCCTTAATTTGGAAATTTCTAAATAGTTTCTACTATATGTGGCTATTATACAGTTCTTGCGTCCTTTCCTAAAAGCTGATAAAGAAAAAACATTTTAATATGGAATTTCCTTGCTGCAGATTATTGCTTGTGTTTGTTTCTCTAAACATCATGCTGCCTTCAGTTGGTTTTAGTTGAGGTTGCAGCCTCTCATATATAACTGCCTATTTTGTTGCATAGTGTGCAGCCTTTCTGTGCATGACTCTGAAATATACTCATGTGTACTGAGCATTAAGGTTTAAACATCTGACAGCAGTAATGTGTGACAATGTGGCAGACTTCTCGTCGTTTATGCTATTTAATTTGTTGGAGCTATATTTTTGTTAGATCATCTTAATGAAGAAATTAGTACCATTGTCTTATGGCTTTTTCTTCTGTAGGATATGGACAATAAACTACACAAAGCTGGAACTGAAACATGTGTACGAGAAATGAAACAAGATGATTCAAAAGAGGTTAGTTAAATACTGTTTTGAGCTTCCAGCATCACACTAAAAATATTAAATAATTTAATGACCAGTATTCATCCTGAAACTACCATAGGTTAGAATTAGTTATTAATGTTACTAAGAATGTTTCTCTAAAGGGTAAAAATCAAACTAAATGTTCTAAAAACATATTTAGGATTCACTGGTTTTGAATTATTTGTGTAATTTGCAGGATCATATTTAGCAGTACCTGAGAACTCTGAAGAATGAACAGCTTTTGTTTCCTAACTTTCTCTCCAAGTATATTAGTTACTTTGTTTTATCTTTTGAATATGCCCATTTCTGCACCAAGGTTCTGGTCTCCTTTTTAAACAAAATGTATTTTGTATATAAAACAGCTCTTCAGTGTAAGAGTTCTTGTGGGTATTGTGCAGTCTGACTGGTTTGTGTACCCAGGAAGTGCCTGCTGGTGACTGGTAGAATGGTTTTGTTTTATTTCTCTAGATCATTGACAGTATTATAGAAGAAAGCCAGAAGGCCCAGCAACTAGAGGATGAATCTTTAGCTTCTAGAGGAAATGAATTGACTGCTCCAACTTCAGATGCAAATGCTTGGATTTCTGGAGCAGGTATCATTAGTGATATCCCAGAAGTACTAGCTGCTAAAATACCATCACCAGAAGACACTAGAGAACCAGAGGATCACGGTGTGTGTAAGGACACTGAATTGGAGTCTGGGAAGCTTTTGTTTAGTTCTGACCAACAGGAATCTCATCAACTAACAAAAGTAACAAATGCAACTGACCATAAAATGGATGAAACTGAAGTACAGGGAGAAACATCAAAAAAAGAGGACATAACAGACAAGAAAGAGGCAAATCCTTTGGAAAAAGTGGCTTCAGATTTAGCTGCCAAAGACCTTTCTACAACAGAAGAAATGCCCCCGGCAAAGCCACCAAGGCAGCTGACTGTAGAGCCTGACATAGTTGCGAGCACAAAGAAGCCTGTCCCAGCCCGGCCCCCGCCTCCCACAAATGTTCCTCCCCCAAGACCACCACCCCCTGCACGGCCAGCTCCACCTCCCCGGAAGAAGAAGAGTGAACTGGATTTTGAAGTGCAAAAACCTGGTTTAGAAGGCAAGTATTCTATTTTATATGGGTTTATGTATCCACAGGGTTACTGGTTTTTGTGTTTTGGGTGAAGGTTCATTCAGTCCTGTGATTTTAGTTTAGGTGATGGGTAAAAAAATCCTTCAACAGTCTTAGCTTATTACAATGAAGCGACACCCTTCTGCTTTAGAAGTGTTCCTCATTCATAGACTTTCTTGTAAAGACTTCCTACTAAAATAGCTGTAGCTATACAAGGAGTTGACTCATCAATACATAAACTAAAAAACAGTTACTTTAAATAAAATGTGTATGTGGTCTGTATTTGCATAGAAATGCAAGTCAAGGTGTGGACTGAGGTCTTACAAAAATATGTAGTGCTGGGCTACTAGGGAAATGATTATTAAAAAGAAGTTAATAAAGCTTAAGAGGCCTAGGTGTGAAATCATGCCTGAACCTCCAACTGTATATGAAATACATAATTGTAAGTTATATTTGTTGGCAGATGATAATTTAAAAATCCCACACTGGTCAGAAAGAGTGTTCAGGCCTGTAACTGATGTTAGAATTTGGTGCCTATGGCACATGTTAGCTCTTCTTTCTAATAAATCTCTCTTTAGTTTCCCGAGACAGCTTCACACATGGTGGTCTTTTAACTTCAAGTTCAATGACAGAGGGTGTGCCCAAAGATTCTCAGCCTTCCTTGGATTTGGCCAGTGCAACTAGTGGAGATAAAATCGTCACTGCACAGGTATTGGGAAATGGTTGTACATTTGATAACTAACATTTTCCATTGCTTCAGTGTTACCATAGCGATAATGTAATCTATGTCTGCACAATTTCAGGAGAATGGAAAAGCAGCTGACGGCCAAACAACAAATGAAGTACTTGGACCACAAAGACCCAGGTCTAACTCTGGCAGAGAGCTCACAGATGAGGTATCAATGGCTGTGGTCTGTACATGGTACACCTTTGTGCTTGCTTTCCCTGTCTGTTAAATGAATTGTAGTCACAGGTTCTCTGAATCATTTCAGGAGTGCAAATAGGAGTGATGGCACAGCTGACTTTGTCCACCTAAGGACTTTGTGTCCCCTGAGTCATGTGTGGCGTTAGCCTTTGGAAGTGTGAGTTGTAACAGACCTGAAATGCCATCAGGTTTGTGGTAGCTATGCAAACACCTCAAAGAATTTTCATGGGAAGGAACACCAGCAAACCTGGCGTTTTGTCACATGTCTGAAAGGGGAAGGAGTCAGCAATAGGAAAACTATCTTCCTCATATTAAAAATAGTTTCTTCAGTTAATAATTCCACTAATCATGATGATATTTAGCTTTTGTAAGGTTTCCTTTGTGTCTATGTAGTGGTTTCACGTTCACTAAATTCTGGTCTTAGTACTTTTTCTGTGGGAGAGAGACTAGGAGAAGAACAAAGCAGGCTCAGCCTTAAAATTAACAAGTAGTTTATTAACACACACTAAAAGAATAGGAAAAAGAAAGCTGGGAAAAAAGTAAAACAGAATGAAACTTCAAAACCACTCTTCCCTCCCCTTACAAACTGTTCACTTTTCTACAAAACAACATAAAGAGACAAATCTTGTAATTTTCAGTCAGATAGTTTCACTATCTGACAATAGTCTTTCATCAATTCTTTAGCGGAAGAGTCTCTCTCAGAGTCATGGATCCCACTGACAACTTAGAACAGTTCTCTTGTGAGTTTTAAACAGTCACAAAAACAACCGCCCAGAGAAACCTGCCTTTGTGACCCTCCCAGGAGCAGTTTCCCAAGCCGCTTATGGGTCATGGGTCTCAGACTTTTGCATACTGGGGTGTCAGCTTTTAAAGATGAATAATTCTAAAGCAAAGGATTCTTCACCTCAAGGTACAGAGATATCTTCTCACTTCTTCACTGGCACAGAGATCTTCTCATCTCTATCTCTGTTCAAGCATCTTATAGGATTAATATGACTTAGTCTATCACAAACACCTTTGCTCAAATCCACACACAAATCAAAACAATCATTGCCTCAAATGCATATCTTTCCCATGATTTAAGGGAATGATCTAAATATAAAGTTTGTTGGGGGCTTTCCCCGTTTTTCAGGTGGTTTCAGGGTCCTTTGCTCCCCTGCACAACTCTGAGCCAAGCCGAAGGAAGAGATGGAGTTCTCAGGTTTAGATTTTTCAAGGTTGCATACTTCGTTTATTTTTTCTTATCTTACAATTTTCTCAGAGTCCAACAAGATGTTCGCAGCTGCATGGACTCCTCACGTCTCCCCCTAAGCTGGGTTGTCCTTATCTTTTATACTAATTACTACGTATTTCTGATTTACTATTTCTTACCAATGTCTGTCACTATTACTAAAAAGGTCATCTTTACTTTGACCCAGTCCTCACTAACTACTTTGTGCCAACATCACTGCAGAAATGGAGTGAGGGAAGGGGAAGGAGAAGAAGAAGGAGACAACACCCCAGATTCTCCATCTTGTCCCCATTCACTTCAATCCTAGGAATCTAAGATTACTATTTTTTTCACCCTGTGATAAGCTAAACTACTATTTTTCACACTCTTGTGGTCTGTAAACCTTTTCTCAGTGTAGGAAGTTTTTCCCATGGACTGAGATCAAAGCCAGTGTCTCTCTGAGCTCTGGGCTGGGGTCCCAGATCCCCCTGCCCAGGTCCCTGACCCTCCAGGGCAACCAAAGGAATGCCCTGGACTCCAACAAAAGTTCATTTCCATGGCTCAAGTAAGAAGGGAACAACCAACTCTTCAACCTGCTGTCTCAATAGTCTTTTCACCCTTGCTCTGCTGACTTCATGCTGTTGTTCTTTATGTTCACTCTGTCCTTTCTTACTCTCTCAGAGAAGGGCTAAGCTCTGGAAGTTTCATGTTGCCAGGAAAGGGTTAAATCTGCTCAGTCTTTGTCTCTCTCTCTGTAGCTTGTGTTAGATGTCCAAGGCCGCGCTGGTGAGTGAGGAAGAACTCAAGCAGAAACATCAGAGATCGGAGCACCCGGGCAGTCCAGAATCACAAAAAAACCCAAGCAGGATCATAAATGCCTTCTCAGCCTGCCCCTCGGTGTAAATCGGGGTGGCCTCGGCCCAGATGGTGCCCATAGCTCTTATCAGGGGCCCAGCAGAGATCTCTCCCTGCTCCAGGGAAGTTTAGAGAAAGCAGTTGTAAAACAGCAACCTCTCCTTTCCTTCCCTCCACCGGGAGCCGATGGTATCTGGCCCCGCCTCAGGCCAGCTGCCCCCAAAAAAGGGGGGAGCAGGAGGCCCAGCTCAGTGCTACCTGTCTCTCTTGGGCCAAAGGAAGAAGGAAAAGGACCCACTTACAGGAAATCAAAGGGTTTTATATGGTACTTTCCAAAGTCATAGCTAACAATTTTCAGTGGTTAGAACAGATGCCAATATTCCATCTCATCCTCTGATAATTCCCTGTCCTTTTAAAGCAATTCGCAGGTCCTGACCTGTAGAATTATTCTACATTCTTCTATAACTAAAAAACCAAACTGTACTAACCCATGACAGTGAATCACTGTATAGCTTTTTTAACTGTTGCTGAACCTATGTAAGTGTTCAGGAGATACTCCAAATAAACCTTTCCCTTTGTGGTGCTAATCAGTTCTAAATTCCTTTCCCCTCTGTATGTGAAGTTTGCCTTTGGCTAAACCTCAGATACAGCACCTGGAGTGGGAAAGGGGAAGACTGCAATGTCTTTGAATTACATATTATGTTTGATACTAGCATGAAAGGTGTCAGGCAGTGGTTGATGTCTCTATAGCTGCATTTTTGATATATGAAATTGAAGCTTGTGATATGAAACTGTTCATTTTTGTCTAATGGTTGATAACGTTTGCACTAACACCCTAATACAAACTTAGTCTTTGTAAAATAAATAATTAGTGAGCTACAGAACTTCCCATTAAAGTAAGTAATTTTTAAATTTTTATGATTTCTGTTTTGCTCTAGGTTTTCAAGTCTAATCAAGTTCCTTTCATTTCACATCTTATTTGTTTCCATAGGAAATTCTAGCAAGTGTAATGATAAAAAACCTTGATACAGGTGAAGAAATACCTCTGAGTTTAGCAGAAGAAAAGTTGCCAACAGGCATTAATCCCCTGACTTTGCACATCATGAGGAGAACTAAAGAATACGTCAGGTATGAATCATGAGAGCTTTCAACTCATAAGATGCTGTTCCTCTCACAGTTTTTGCATAAAAGGAAGCGCTCATATGCAGGTAAAAAGAGCCCAGATCCATCTATCTGACTAATCTGAGCTAATTCCCAGTTCTCCGTAAGCCAGGCTTCTTATTGACTTTCCTCAAGTTTACTAGAAGTTGCTGATATTGCTGGAACTGGACAAGCAAGTACATCTGAAAATCCACAGATCTCCAGTTAACCTTTGATGTACTAAATGTCATTTCTATGGTGTATTAAACACGGTTTACATTCAAGTACTGGATGTTGTTCATGCCAGCACCTCCTTTAGCCTTTTCAGTGTTTCATAGGACAGTGTTCTGAAGATCTGTTGTCATTAGCACAGCTGACTGCTTTGAGGTTTACCTGTTCTTAATAGAGCTTTAGATCCGTCTAATATGTAAAACAGAGTCTTTTTGCAATCCTTGATAGAAAAAGACACGTGTTTAATGATTAGAAAAGTGTGTCAGTCAAGATGTTCCTTTCAAAGGCCTGTAGTAAATTATACATCAGACAATTTCTAGGTTTTTTGCATTGGTGTTTTAATGAAAAGCTCACTTCTCTAGAACGCTTTTGTGAAAAAACTTCTATTTCAGAATTTACATTTATTGATTATTTAATCTGTGGAAAGCAAGATACGAGAACAAAGTGGCATGTTACCAGTTCCTAGTAATTTAATGTATTTTGTCTGCTCTTAGCTTTTGAAGTGTCCCTATAAGCTTAAGATGGAAATCTGTGGTACGGAATAATGTATCTTTGGCACCTGCAGAGTGTCTGCAGCTTTAGTATCATAAGATAAGATACCTAAGAATTGAAAAACCTGTTTAGTATGTGATTAAAATAATGTCCATGTTTTTCCAATGTGTTACATAGAGGAATAACAATGGATCCTAAAATGCAGAGCCTATTCTACTAATGTTTCACTCAATTTAGATTCATTATGATAATCTCGTTAAACAGTCACTTCTGTATTTCCTAGTAATGATGCAGCACAGTCTGACGATGAAGACAAAATGCAGACGCAGCAAACTGACACCGACGGAGGGAGGTTAAAACAGAAAACGTAAGATGCTGTTTTATGTTTTTTCCTTCCCCTAGAAGGAAAAAACAGATTTTGTTTTTCTAAGCTGAAACTTCCCTTTTGACTACTGAACAAGTTACCTTTTAAGTAATCACTTTACAAGTGGTACCTGATTTTACGTAAGCCTGTAGCTCTGTAGTTGAACTGAAGATTGCATGACTGCTGTCAAATTCACTGCTTATTTTAAGAAGCAGTAATGAAAAAAGATGGGATTGCATTTCAAATCATAATTATTAATTTATAGTAGTAAAAAAATGAGAATTTTCCATTATTGTATGTTGAAAAAGTACCCTTGCTTTTAAGGACTCAACTGAAAAAGTTCCTTGGCAAATCTGTAAAGAAAGCAAAGCACCTTGCTGAAGAATATGGTGAACGTGCTGTAAATAAGGTTAAGAGTGTTCGAGATGAAGGTAAATGACACTTGATCCTTTTTTTTTTTTTTTAGTAGAATAGTCAGTTTATCCTTGTGCTTTTAAGAATCAAAGCTGGCAGAGGAACATACACTGCTGCATTCTACCACTGTTGTACAGTTGGTGGTATGATGTTTTTAGAGTTGAACCTTGTGGCTTATTAGGCATTTTGAGATGACCAGGTTACAGGGATAAATTCTTGTAAAGTAATAGTAGAGAGACCTTTTCAACTAAACCAGCTTAATATTCTGATTTTTTTGTTGTGCTGTTAGAAAGAGGTTTGGATATCAAAATGTAAACATTTTTGCTAAGTTATTCCAACAAAGGTAGAAGTCAGGATTATCTTCATTACTTTAGTAAACCAGATTGTTTTCTGGCGACCAGTGCCACCATTAGAATTCTCATATAGCTTGAGCTCCTGTCAGATTTCCCAACTACAGCTGAATTCTTCCCGTCTTGTTTCATCGGTGTATCTTTCAGACAGACTTCTAGTGCTGCAGCAAGCTGGTGTAACCACAGCCTGAGATAAGTGCTATGGAACTGCTGCACTTTGCTGTCTTGTGTTGCCACTGGCTGTTGGCCACAGCTGTTTTGCAAGTCTTATACATCATGGGCTAATCAGCAGGCTGTTGCAGAGTACTTAGAGAGAAGAAACCAATAGATTCATTTTCAGCACACATTAAACTGACAGAAGTCACTTAGTGGAAGATCAGCTGAACGCAAGACAGGTGCCAAGAAAAGGGCACAACAAAAATTGATTGCGGTTCTTATTTTCAGTGTTCTGTGTTTAGACTCACTCTAGGCTAAAATTCATGTGAATGTATTTTTACACTTGGATGCAATACTGTTCTTATTTTGCTTTAAGATCTTAAAATTGCCTTTAAAATTTGTCTAATTCAAGACTAATCTGCTACCGAAAAGCTTACTAACAGATTAAATGGGTGCTGCAATATGTAGTGCTGAATTTGTGTTCCTTTTAGTCTTTCACACAGATCAAGATGATCCCTCTTCCAGTGATGATGAAGGGATGCCCTATACAAGACCAGTTAAGTTCAAAGCAGCACATGGCTTCAAGGGACCTTATGATTTTGAACAAATTAAAGTTGTTCAGGATCTCAGTGGAGAGCATATGGTAGGTCTCAATTTCCATCTGTGGTTTAACTGAATCTGTTCAGCCTGAGATTCAACTTTTCATTTTCGTCTACTTTCCAACCTCCAAAAATGACTGTCAGGTTTATTCTCTGTGAAAAACTTCATTCTGGAAATTAATAGTCTGGCAAAAAGATGAAAATTTGTCTGGTTTGACCAGATCTTCAGGGCGTAAAAAGCATGTAGATTCCCAGGCATGAAGGATTCTCTAGAGCTCTCCTTTGAAGTGTTATGTGGGTATTTGGTTTTTTTGGTTCCTGCAGTTACAACTTTAGGCTGAAATAGGCTCTTTTCCACTACCAGAACTGAGCACAAAAGAGCACGCTTGATGTGCTCAGCAGTAAATAAATTAGTCTATTAGACAGATGAACACAAGTGTTACCCTGGTTTTTCTGAGTTTTTTAAAGCCTTCTGATTGTTCATAAGATGGTGTCAGTCTCTTTAGCTTCTGCACAGTACTAGGAGCAGTTTTTGCTTTTTCTCACACATGATAACATAAACAAACCTTTTGTTTTTCATTCCCTGTCCTTTGCATATTTCTAACCTGAAAACAACTGTAACTGACAGCTGGTCTGGCCATTCGGCTGGGAGGTGATAACTCCAGAAGCCAATCCACAACCAGACCCATAAATGTATAAAAAGTAAGAAATAAACAGGCAGAGGAGCTCTCGGCCTTGGGCTCTCTCTGTGAGAAGCAACTCTGCCCTGCAAATCTCTTGTCTCCGTGTGGTTGCTTTGCATGCCGCGATCACACACAAGTATTGAACAGAAACACTTAATAGGTTTTGGAAGCATTAAGTTGGGAGAGGTTAATAGAGTATGTGGATCTGAATGATAAGGTGGGGAGAAATCAGGATAGGATATTTGCAGAGATGGCTGTGGAGAATGAGGCAGAAAAGCTACCTATTTATCACTGAAGTGTGCATGCTTCCGTATGGAGTATGGAATACCTTGTAGTATTCCTGATTACCCAGACTTCTGCTGACAGCAGCTGTCTGACATTTGAAGCAATCCATCATGTCTAAGTGCTGGGCTGAGGGTAATGACCTACAGCAGTCATTACCCAGATATTCCAAGCTTGTCATCCACAACTGAACTTTCCATTCTTGCAGGTAATCTGTGTTAGTTTCCATCATGCCAGTTATTTGACTTCTTAAGCCTAGGAAATTCCTCCAAATTGATGGAGCTTGGTAGAATCAAATGCCTGGTAGCTCTTTATTCAGTAACAGGAGGAAATAGGATACCACTTGTGTGGTTATGTTTTATTGACTAGCAAATCTTAGGGCTTTGCAATGGAGAAAAAATTGTTATTGTCAGAGGCTTTGCAAAACCCTAATTCCAATTATGAATATAACAAGTATATATAGTATCCATTTTGGTTGCCAGTTGGTGTAACTAATCACCTTTTAAAAAAGAGTGTGAACTTCAAGTGCAGCTACAAGTACTTGTTGGTTCTACAAAACAAACAGCAGATTCTGAGTCCCTCAGACAGCTGTACCGGTCTTACGAATTCTGTGGTAGTCTGACCTTCTGTAACTAACTCCTCTCTTGCAGTCATCTGCCCTGTGGGCTTTTTCTTTCAAACTGTTTTTGCATGCGTTGCACAATCCACCAGTCTTAACAATTACTTATCAGTGTTTTGATCTCCAGTTTATTTTACTTGTGGCATCTTGTGTACGTCTAAAATCTTGTCAGTTGACATTTGTAGCAAGTCTTTTTGGTACGCAGAAAAGTACTTTTTGTGACTTAAACAGTCATCTCTTTATTTTGACAGGGTGCTGTTTGGACAATGAAATTTTCTCACTGTGGTCGATTACTGGCATCTGCAGGGCAGGACAATGTAGTAAGGATATGGGTTTTAAAGAATGCCTTTGACTATTTCAATAACATGCGCATGAAGTACAACACAGAAGGTATCTCTCTGTGCATGGCTAGAGCTCTGAAACAACAGAAATTCTGGGTATTTGGGAACTTTATGTTGACCATGGTGTTTCTGTCTGTGTTCCAGGCCGCGTCTCCCCTTCTCCCTCTCAAGAGAGCCTGAATTCTTCCAAGTCTGACACCGATGCAGGGGTAGGTACACAAGGTATTGGGAGGGGAAGAGATACTCTGGTTTGTAATCCCGGATCTTCTTTGTTGCTTTATCAAACACACATTAAGGAGTTCCTGGCTTATGTCTTTTTGTCAAACTGTTGTATCAGTAGATGTCTTCAATCGAATATGTTAATCCCATGTACAAGGGGTACAAGCAAGGAAGCCCATCATTGAATTCAAAGCATTACAAAATCTGCATAGCTGTGCTGTGGCCTCCTGCCAGAGGAGATTGCTGGGTGAATTGCTAAGGAGAAAAACCCTACATCATTGAATTTCCTGTCTTAGTGCTTTATCTCTGACCATTACTTGTGGTTAACATCTGACTTGATGTTTTTTCCGAGGAAGGCCAAAGTGAGGATTGGGATTCTCAGAAGCATAATGATACCTGACAGATTTAAATGTTTCACATCCACGTAGGAGAAAACAGAACGTGACTGAAGAATTCAGACACTCTTACTTGTAGAGTTTCCAGATACTGTAGCAAAACCTTGCCATTAAAATGAATGTATTTAAGGTGTTTTTTTCGGATTTTTGGCTTCCAGTAGTGTAAGAAACATTACAAAATCAGGATTTAAGTGAAGATCATGGCAGTAGTGTTATTTAGTGTGTGTTGTTTTGGCAGAGGGGGAACCAGCAAGGCCAGCTCATTCTTTAACTCATGCAAATGAGTGGGCTTGCTGAGCCACACTCACTAGAGGTGTTGTTTTAAGTGGTTGGGGTTTTTTGGGGTTGGGTTGTTTTTTTATTCCTGGAGTGGTCTTGCATAGGAACTTTCAGGGCTTTTTTAAATTATTATTATACCTGTTAATTCTGAACTGGATTCTTATAGGAGGTTGTCATTCATGATATGTACTAGAAACTTGGAAACCTGATCTCACAATTTATATTCTGAAGTGGAATGCAATTTTTAAAGTCGATATACTTTGTTTCAAAAGCTTATCTTCAGGTGTTTGCCTAAATTCCTGTCAAACTGATCCCACTGACTAAGAGATAAAAAATGGAAAATTTAGAACTTCTTAATTTTGCAGTTTCAGGATGATGTTTCACAGCCTCTTGTACTTGACATTTGTTTATTATTTATTTCTATTTATTATTTATTATTATTTATATTATTTATTATTGTTGACGGTTGTTTATTAGTGCAATACTGTTTATTTTAAAGTAGTAAGAGTTGTTCAAATTGTTATTGTCCTTATCCTTTTTTTAAGCAGCAAGTGCCTCGTTGTTAGTTTTTCCAGCTAATATTTGGTGATATTTCTATACATTTCCCTGACAGATTTGCAGTGGAGTTGATGAAGACCCTGATGATAAAAATGCCCCATTTCGTCAACGACCATTTTGCAAATACAAAGGCCACACAGCAGATCTTCTTGATCTTTCCTGGTCTAAGGTAAGGCACCTTAAAACAGGCTACACTGTTCTGTGTTTTTCTTGTTTTCTGTTGTCAGTTGCCTCTGGAACCATACATTAAATAATATGAAATGATCCTTGAGGTCAAGAGTTTTGTATAGGCAACATTTATTCCTGTTAAAATAGTTGGAATGAAATGAGCAACCTTCTTGTGCTTGTGTAATTAAGAGTGGTCATAAACCAAACAAGCCAGTAACAATTACAGTTGTGTATTCAATAATGACAGTAAATTATTTAGAGTGGAGGATTATCCGTTATTTAGAGTGGGAGGATTTTCCATTGGAGCTGTGCAGTTTCTGTTTTATGGTGCTACTGCTTTTCCTGTCTTCAGTATACTTCACTTTTTGTGCAAACGTACACGTTCTGAAGTCACCGAATACATGCATCTGTTTTAAAATTAAAGAATTACCTTGTTTCACATCAGACTTATTCAGATAATTCTCCACATGGGAATGCAGTTGTACTTTTAGGAACATAGTCTGGTTGAAACATCTCAGGCATCTCTGAAGTGTGTCATGCCATTTCTTCTCTGAATACTTTAACTACATTCCAAGTATTCATTTTCACTGAGATTCTTCAAAAATTTCTGTGACCAAAGGACACTGTACAGCTCTTAAGGAGTGCACCGATCCGTAATGGTAATTTGGGTAAAACTTTTTATCTGAAAAGCTAAAATGTTGAATTTCATGGCAGCATAGAAGTTGGTAAGGCTCTACCTATCAAATTGCTTCTGTATTTCCAGTTACTTTTGTGTCTGTTAATAACTGTGGAATTCTCTTGTTTCACAGAATTACTTCTTGCTTTCTTCTTCTATGGATAAAACTGTCAGATTATGGCACATATCAAGAAGAGAATGTCTTTGCTGTTTCCAGCATATAGACTTTGTCACTGCTATAGCTTTCCATCCAAGGGTAAGTGTAACTGCCCTCTTACTTCTAGAGTGGTAGAATTTAAAATTACAGCATTCCACTCCCTTTTTTAAATTAAAAAAATAAAATTATTGAATAATAGAGTTTGTGAACTTCAAAAATAGGCCTCCTGGATAATATTCTAGAACTTAGTGTTCACCTTCACTGGGGCTGTCCATGGGGTTTAACCATGTGTACATGTGAAGTGGAAAGTGAATAATTGTCTATTGGTTGTACCATCACAGCTGGTATAGTGTAGAGTAACTTAGTGAAAAATTAGGATTTCCAGTGAGAGATATTGTGATTAAATATTTGGGGGGGGGAAAAAAATCCTAATGAGTTTGAACAGATTGTCCAGAGTCCACAGAATCCTTGAGAATTTTTAAAACTTGACAGAATATAACTAACGCACTACAGCCTGATCAGACTTTTGGAACTGTCCTTGCCACAAGCAGCAGAGGTGAATCAGAGACTTCCAGAGATTACTTTCAACTTATTTTTTATAATGTTTTTAAAAATACTGTAATCAAGCTTCTTAATATTAATAAAACTCATGTGGAAGAGCAGTGTTTGTCAGTGTTCCCTAAACATACAGAACTAGTAGATGTATGGGAAACTGAAAGGGGCTTTCAGCTCCTGGCAAGGTGAGTGTTGAGAGGGTAGAAAGTACCTGTGCTAACTGAGCAATTTTCTAACCTGAGGTATAACTGCATGTGTGTAATCTTGTTAAAAACCTGTAAGAATTTGAATTCCATTTTCCACAAATTTCTTAAACGTTATGATCAGCTCCTCTGAGGGCTCTTTTTTGGGAAATTCTGTAGAGAAGCTTTTGGAAATGGGCTGGGAAGTGGGAAGTTTTAAGTGGGGCAGAGACATTCTCGTAGCACAAGCGGAAATTAATCCTTGTGTGTATTCTCAGGACGACAGGTACTTTTTAAGTGGTTCATTGGATGGAAAACTCCGACTCTGGAACATTCCTGACAAAAAAGTGGCATTATGGAATGAAGTAGATGGGCAGACAAAACTGATTACAGCTGCCAATTTCTGTCAGAACGGCAAATACGCAGTCATAGGCACCTATGATGGAAGATGCATCTTTTATGATACAGAGGTAAAAAAACTTAGAGACTCTGGATTTTTTTTTTAATGTTAAATAACAAACAGATTTAGAAGCCATGATTATTTAAATACAAAGAAACCTGGTAGAGCTTGAAGCAAAGCAACATTTTTACACTATTCTTTCAAACTGGGACACGTTTTGATATCTTTTCAGCACTTGAAGTATCACACACAAATACACGTGCGTTCTACCAGAGGTCGAAATAGAGTTGGAAGAAAAATTACTGGAATTGAACCTTTGCCAGGAGAAAATAAGGTACTGTCTTGCAGTGCAACTTCGGCCCAGTACTGAATTCTGATATTTATATCTAAAGCTTAGTAAGTTTGTGCCAAATCTTTTAACGCTACTAAAATGAACCTTATTCTTTGCTGATTTAATTGCTGATTTAATATTGCTGATACAATACTAAGTAGTGGTAAAATAAATGTTCTTTTAATGATATTATGCTCTGATTAATGTGCGCATGAAAAAATGGTTACAGATGGCTAAATTTATTTATTTCTTTTCTAGATACTAGTGACATCAAATGATTCTAGAATCAGATTGTATGACCTAAGAGATCTGTCTCTATCTATGAAGTACAAAGGTTATGTCAACAGCAGCAGCCAAATCAAAGCCAGCTTTAGGTAAGACAGTATTGTAACAGTCATGTTGTTGGATTTAGGAAATGCTATGGCTGAAGTATAGAGAGTTTTGTTTAAATGATCTACACTGGCATGAAAATGAGCCTCTGAAATGTCACTTGGCACAGAATGCAAAGGTGAAAAAAGGCTCTGGTCAAGAGTGATGAGCTGGAAGCTCCTGTGGATGGGTGAATGTAGCTGCTTCCTGTGGATAGTATGATGTGTGTCCATTACTGTTGCTGTGAGTGCAGGAACTGAGGTTGGGAAGGAGCTTGGGAGATCATCCGGCTCAGTCCCCTTGCTCCAGATAAATTTCCCGGATTAAATGATCTCTCCTTACTGGGGTGTAGCCCAGTTAGTGTCAGAGTTTAGAGATACAGAGCTACTGCATGCTTGAACAGCTAAGAAAATTAATGTTTTTCCTTCTTTGAATTTTTAGCCATGACTTTACCTACATTGTAAGTGGTTCAGAAGATAAATATGTCTACATTTGGAGTACATACCATGACCTGAGCAAGTTTACGTCTGTAAGAAGAGACCGAAATGACTTCTGGGAAGGCATTAAAGGTAATAACAGCTTTTGATCTTTGTTTTATCAAAATTCATATGATTTGAAAATTGAAATATTTTATTTGCTGTGCATTCAGCGTTAACAAATTCATAGCAGGATGCATGGTAATTGGTGGCCTGTCAGGAATCCTTGTTCACAGGAGACTCGCTTTGGGATGGCAAGAGACAGAGTAGCTTAGAGTTTGTCCAGCTTCAGTAAGAGATTCGGAATTAATGTAATGTTTTGCTGGCTGATTGTAGAAATCAAAATAATTATCAACACATAATCCTTTATGAAAAAGTGACTTTGAGAACAAATGCCAGCTTTTTCTCTTTCATAGCAGGCTAAAATCAAAAATGGGTGGGGAAAAAAGCAGCTCTTTTATCTGCCCCACGGTTTTTGGGAAATGTGGGCCATGTTTGTATCAAATGTATTTTGGACCTCTTGCCAGTTAGTTTTGGGCACTTAGAGCATCTTCTGGAATCCCTAAAATTCAATGACGGTTGTTCCTTGAGTTCTGAGTTTATCTGATGCCACTAGCGCTGAGATTCTTGCATATTTACTAGAACTTATCTTGCAAAATTAACAAGTTCTTGAAACAAAGTAATCAATATCGGATTGTCTTTCTGAAGCGCACAATGCAGTTGTCACCTCTGCAATCTTTGCTCCAAATCCTGGTTTGATGGTGTCACTGGAAACTTCTGAAAAGCAAGAAGCTGAAAGTAAAGGAGAAGATTGTGAGATATCAGACACCATACCCTCTGGTAGGTGCTTAAGATGAGCTCTGCTTGGTGCCATGATATGAGCAGGAAAAATATTAAGAATACTTCTGATCTGGCTGGAGGTTTCTGGAGAAGAAAAGTCCTTGCAGTGGCATGGGTATATATTTCCATCTTAGCATTCCACCTTGAGCACTTTGGCAGCTGTTGCATTCCTAAAAGCTAGGGAAGTGAGATGAGGGGTACAGTTGCCATCCTAAGTACTTTAGGATTATTCCTTTTACATTGGAGGTCTTAGGACGTAGAGCTGCACCAACAATTAATGAAAAGGTCTCTTTCCTAGAAATGCAGATATTTCTTGAAGTATTGTCTAGAAATCAGGAGTATAATAAAGGAAGAAGGGCATCATATCATAGTGATGTGATATATTTTAATGTGTGATTTTTATTTTTATTTTTTTA
This sequence comes from Hirundo rustica, assembly GCF_015227805.2. Classification (NCBI taxonomy): domain Eukaryota; kingdom Metazoa; phylum Chordata; class Aves; order Passeriformes; family Hirundinidae; genus Hirundo; species Hirundo rustica. The sequence goes on along the minus strand of NC_053488.1, from coordinate 83,765,886 downwards.
ATGAACTAACAGTTTATTCTTTTTCCTCTTAAGGAGCTCTGAAGACAGATCATACAGAAGTGCTTTTATCAGCTGATTTTACTGGAGCAATTAAAGTCTTCATTAACAAAAAGAAATATGTATCTTAGTTGGTTTGCAACTGACAGCATAAAGCTATGGTACTGTGGGGTTAAAATTCCATAAATAATGCAGGCAAAAGTGGCGTATCTAATATAATAATGTTACAGGCTGATTTATTTTTAAATCCTTATTTTAAGGCTACTCAAATATTGGGTCCTTGGAAAGCAGTGTGCCTATTAACACCTGGGCTTGTAGGATAGAGAGGAATGTGTAAGAATAATCCTGCCAAATATTAGACTCTAAACTTTCTACAAAGAGTTGTTTTGCAATGTCATTGTGAACCTGCACAGGTTTCTGCACAAAACCGTGTTTGCACGTGTGTGTGCCTTTTGGATATATGCACGAGCTGGAACCTGTATCAAAAGAGTGGCACAAGTGGTGTTTCTGGCCACTAGATGTCAGGAAATGGGGTGGGAAAGGAAGGCTGGAAAAATGCTGAATAATGTAGACTGATCTTTGCACAAAATTCCATTTGAGAAAGATCTTGAATTTGTAGTAGCTAATATTCAGAGTTTTAAGTTATGCAAGTTTTTGATGGGTCAGCAACTATGTGTAAATGTTTTTTATAAATTTCTCAACTTCAGGACGTGAAAATTTTTTTGTTGTCTTTTAATTGTTGTGGACTTTAGATTCCTTTCTTATATATAATTTTTTGCACACTGGAGCACAATACTTGTGTAAAGAACTCTCTCATTCCGTGTTCACGGGCACCAGGATATATTCACCTTCCAGATAAAATTAAGCTGCATTAGTAAGTTCTTATATTTTACAACTATGTAAAATAAAATGTTTACATTTTTTAAGCATTGTAGCTTAAAGTTTTAAGTTCTTCTTTTTTGTTTAGTGCCCCTGAATTTTGAAAGTCTTTGTAAATATTCATATAAAACACCTATGAAGTAACATTATGGGTGTCATAACCCATGAAATGTTATTGATGGTCAAATGTTTCAGAGAACAAATGTATCATTAAACTTGGTCACATGCTTGGATATTGTTGTTTCTTTTCCATTTTGATTTGTTAATTTGCCTTTTATCTAAAGTAGTTTTGACCTGTTTCTGAGATCACTGATCCTGCAAGCACTTGTTACCTTCTGAGTTCTACTTTTCCTGATCTTGTCACACTTTTCTTTCTGAAAGAATGGGGAATGGAGTACTGCAACTGGATATTAAGCAGAATTAAGAGTGTTTATATGATAGTTTAGCATGAGGAGGACAAAAGTGTGCACAGAATGCTCTCCTTCCCATTAGCAGAAGAGCGAAGACATGGAAAGGCAGGAGGCGAGTCTTACTTGTCTTTTAATGTTTTTCTACTCAGGTGAATTTGGCTATGACTTTGTATAGAGTTGTCTTGGACAAGAAAGGCAGTTGGAAGGGGTTTATCATCAGTCAAAATAGATACAAGAATGGTACAAATTTTATAAAATTATCTTCAATTAACACAGTTGTGCGAGTTTGACTCGCACAAGAGTTGAAAATACCTGCATGGATGAAACCAGCTAAAGTCTCTCAAGGTTCTTTTGTTATTTTTGAGCTCCACTGAACTGACAGAAGTGAGGAGGTGGTACAAGATGACATTTGGTTTGTGACTCCAAAAATCAGTTTCTATAATATATGCAATATCTGTGTAACTGACTGAGATTTCTGTGAGTTCTTCCCAGACACTTCTAGGGTTTGTTATAGATGTTCTACATATTTGTTGACTCATGCAAGTTAAGAAGCTGCTTTGTACAGTACAAATGCTATCACTTAGTTTACAGGTACCTTAATTCCGGACTCTTGGCACATTGTGGCCTTCCTGTCTCTGGAACTAAAAGTCTAGGATGGAGGAAGAGGCATATGGGCTGAGCATTGGGGGGTTTGGGTATGCTGCCTTTTTTTTTTTTTTTTTTTTTTTGGTACTGCTCTTCCATTCCTGCTTTTCCCATATTATAGTTAAAATAGTAAATGCAAAAATTAGGGATGAATAATAGGAGAAGGGAGCTCTTATTAGCTGTTAAGAAATACACGGAAGAGGAGGGGTCAAACCCAGCTTTGAGTGACTGAAGAACTGGCTGCTGTCAACAAGAGGGCGGGAGATACATGTAGGGCTAACTGGAATTTGGGATGTGTTCCTGCAGCATGAATGGCTTGCATTTTGGCAATTGTTTTACATGCTTTATGCAAAGTCTCCTCTGTAACCTCCAAAATCAAATGGTTTTGGGTTTTTTGTGACTACTTTGTAGATAAAAGTTGAAGTTAGTTTTGCATATTAGCTGCCGTAAACTCTATTAAGATGTTCTGTTTGGACCTGTTAAGTACTCAGGTGATCTTTAGAAAAGGGTTATTGTTTTCATTGTCCAAGCAGTAAGCAAAGTTGATCTTGGGGATGATTGACTTCCATTTATCTGATATTTAGCTTTTCAGCACTCACAGTTGTAGTGTTCCCCTGCACTGAGCCAGTATTCTCATTGCTTTTTCCCCAGTTGAAATGTTCTGCTCTGGTTTAGAAATCAGTGCCTTTTTCCCTCTCCTTCCAAAAACTGTGTGAGCTAAGTGCTGTTGCAGTCTGAGTGGTGCTGTATCCCACAGGGTCTGGAGGCTTCTCTGGTGCCTTACGTGCTGCATTCTGCTTTCATCCATTCTGCTTTTAGCCTCCAGGTTCTCCTTGCAGGTAAATGTTAAGGTGCAGGTAAATGTCAGTTTCTCTGCTGGGCCTGTCGAGTTCAGTCAAGTACCTTCACTGTCTGTACGTCAGGGAGTGCCCTTGCACTGCAGTGACGTTCCGGGCTGGCGATCTGTTGAAATAAAACACTTCCCTTTGTGCAGGAGGGTTCCTCTCTCTGGAGTGTTTTTTCCAGGCAGCTTCTTAACAACTTCTGTTAAAGAACAAAAGGTTGATATTCATGTCATCAAAATTCTGCTTACGGAAAGTGATTGAGAATTCCCAGGAGGCAAAGTGAGGATTTGCCATTGCAGAGGAACCTTGGTGCAGGAAATATGAATTAACCCAGTCACTTCCCAAGAATCAATAAAATGAACTGATTGGAGTGTGACAGATCTTCAGCACCTCATTTCTGCCGTAGCTGGCTCCTGGCAGCTGGGTCTGGCCGTGAGTGGCTATGGGTGGAAACAAAGCTGTGTCTCTGCTACCTTTGTCTCTTTCAGAGCTGGGCACCAAGCCCAGTGCACGTACAGAGGGACAAAAACAACAGATCAAGTAGCTGAACCATGCTAAAATTTTATTTCTAGATGCTGCACAAGCCATGCTTTTTGAAGCTGAAAAGGGAAGGGATGTCTTTGTTTCTTTTGGTTGGTGAGATTCATTTGGGTTTTGTTTTTTAGCTGAAAGCAATGCTGAACTATGACTGGCATGATGCTAACATGGTTAAATATAAGAGCGTTAGCCATCGGCATGGCAGAATCAATTCATCAGTCATGGAAGGTCACTGCTTTTTTTGCCTGTCATTAGCAATTTGCTGAACACATGTTGGAAAATGGCCACTCTTCAAATGAGCCAGAGTGAACCTGTGAGTGTAAGGAATGCTAAGCTGTTACCTTTGGAGGCAAACGTACTTTCTGCTTCTGGCTGAAATATCAGCAATGCAAATTTTTTTGTGTTTTACCAGTGTCTCTTTTCTAAGTGTTTTCTCTAGTTCTATACATGGTACCTTGTTTGTTTGAGAATTGCTTATAAACACATTGCTTCATTTTGTGAAAGTGGGAACAAACTGGAGGCTGTAGGGAGCTGTTGTCTCATTCCGAGGACATGCTGCTGGAGTCATGAATCCATGTTCTTTATGCTGATGTCTACAGCTGCTACTTTTGATTTCCTAGTATTTTGCTAACAGTATTGGTCTCATGCTAAGATGCAGTGGAGGCTTTTCAGTTCACGTGGTTAGAAACTGATACGTGCTTTAGTGCTGGTGCTTCAGGCTTTTTTGGTGTGGAATTCTGCTCAGACTATAATGCTCAGTAAATGGAGCACAAAAAATGGGTGAAGCCAAGTGCTATATGCAGAACAACACACAAAAGGCCATTCGGAAAGGAACATGACTACTTCTTTAAGCCTGTGGATAAATTTGTCTTTAACTGCAGTAAGTGATGAGCACATGTTTAAAGCTGTGCCAGAAATTTTGTTTTTCCACTAACCATAGCTCCTTTGATTTTTGTAGGGTTCATGCATAAATTTAAACTTAACCTTTAGTGCCCTCCTGAATAAAGGCTGGTATTATTCTGTTGAACAGCTTGTTACAGAATCACGCATTACTCAAGGTCCAGGGAGTCCTCTGGAGCTCTAATCCAATCCTGTGCTCACCCAGGTCAGAGCAAGTTGCGCAGGCCTTTTAGTATCTCCAGAGGTGGACACTACATTTTTACTAGATAACCTGTCCCAATATGTGACCAGCCTCGCAGAAAGGAGTTTTCTTGTTATCTTCCATTCTGCTACTTCCTCTGCATATCTAAATGTCCTGATGCCATTTTTCTTTTAAGACCTGCTGAAGTTCAATTTGTGTCTAAGGTTTTCAACACTGTATTTTTGTGGAAGTAACTTCTCCTTCCTTTTGCTGTCTGAAAACAAATAATTAAGAGCAGTAACAAAGTAAGAACATTTGAAAAAGTGAGATTAGTTCATTGGCCTGAGCAGTACTTGACTCTGCAGAGCCTATTGTGAAATAGATTTATTTGAGCAATGGTGACACCCCCCCATACTGTTTTCCAGTTGGCCTCACAAGGAAACAAACATTGGGGGGGGTGTTTCTTCTGCCTTTTCACAGAGCTGTCATGAAAAATGCTATTGCTGCTGAGACCAGGCAGTATTCTTTGTCCAAGCTAGAGAGCTCCTCATGGGAATTGTGTGAGATGTTAATAATCCTCTTGCGTGTGCAGTTACTGTAAATCATCTTTAAAGCCTTCAAGGAGAGGAACATGAATGGGGGAGTGCTCATAAGCTGGATGTTGCTGTGTTACAGTAGAGCTCTACAGCTTAAACCGAACCCTGTGCTTTCCTTCCATCGCTCCCATCTGATCAGTTGTACTCCAGGATGCAGAAGAGAGGGGCAACAGCTCCAGGGCATCATCACTGCAGTGCTGGGCTCCCTGGTACACAGAGAGACAAGGATGTGCTGGAGAGAGTCCAGCAAAGGGCTAGTCAGGTGATGGAGACCTTGAGAGACCTGGGTCTGTTCACCCTGGAGCCATTTCAGGGGGATCTTGCCCATGTGTAAAAATTCCTGACCGGATAAATGTTAGAGACTTCCTGGTGGTATCCAGTGGAAGGACAAGTGGCCGTGGGCACAGATGAGATAGAGGTAATTCCTATGTTCAAATAAACGTTTAAAAAGTGTTGGGTTTTGGTGTGGGTTTTTTTTGTTGGTGGGGGTTTTTTTTTGTTTGTTTGTTTTTTTCCTGTCAGAGTAGTAAAACACTAGAACAGATTCAAACATCTGCCGCGTGAGGTGTTCCAAATTTACCAGAAATTGTTCCTGCCCTTTCTCCCTTGGGTTAGGGGTGGAGCCTGCAGGGGCAGTGAGGCAGCCAAGGCTGTGCTGTCGCTGTTGCATGTGACCACGTTCGTGATGTGCTGGTGCAGGCAGCAGCTCTGCAGCTGCTGTCAGGGCTCTACACCTGTACGGTGAGAGCAGTGCTGGCCCTCACCAACAACCAGATCTTGACCTCTCTCCCTTCTAGTGTCTGGGTGTGCAGAATACATGGAGTGAGGAGATTTTATCTCTCCTCAGTTCTCTGTGGCAGAAGGAAAAAAGCTGCGTAGGAAAAACAAAGAGGGGATTTAGAGATAGCTGGAATTGCTATTAATCTTATTTGTAGTTCTGTATCTGAAAATAGTTCATGCTGGGTGTTTCAGAAGTAGCATCTTAGTCAAATTTTCTTAAGTCACGTACAATGCAGTCACCTTATTTTTCAGGAGGTAAACTTTGGGAGAACTTTTAAATTCAAAATACAAAAACCTGGTGGCTGCTGGGTCAATACTGTCTCTTTAAGGCCATGCTAAGGACGGCCTGGGACATCACATGGATTCACCATTTGTGGCAATGCCTCTTAAAGCTACTTCACTGACCCTTCGTGCAAGGAGGAGTTCACCCAAGGTCCTTGCAAACCCTTGTATGCTCTTTCCGTGAAGGTGGATGCTGATGGGAGCTGCCAGGATGCACCTGCTGCTGCCGTGACTTCCATCCCCAGGAGCTGGGGGAGGTGAACGAGGAGCACAGCAGCCCTGGCACGAAGGGCAGCAGTGTGTGCTGCTGCAGAGCTGAATGCTCACTCGGACGGCGCCCTTCTGGGAAAGGCAGTGCTTGGATTTGGCACTCCTGTCCCCAGGAGCTGTGCCCGTGCCGTCCAGGATAAGTCAGCAGAGGGCAGCCCTTTAACGCCAGCACTTTGCAGCCTGAGGACCAGTTTCTTGTTGCGTTGCTGGAGCAGCCTCCCTTCCCAGGCCTGGAGAAGCCAACAAGTGGCTGCTCAATGACAGTGCCATTGACACCTGTAGCGATGGGTGGCATCGGAACAGCCATAGCTCTGGTGTCTGGCCAGCTGCTCCTGCCATACCTAGCCTTGCCCAGTGTTTGTATCTCCTGAGACTTCCCAGATTTCCCCTGAGCACACCAGCAGTGCTGGCTGGCTGCATGTGCAGCTGAGGAGTGATGTCTGATCAAGATACCCAGGCACTTAATTTGTCTCTTGCTTTGGCAGAAGGCACAATCTGCACAAAAAGTGTTGCTTATGGAGCTCTTCAGGTGTGGACCTGGGGTAGTCTGCGCCTTGGCTTTGCTGTCGAGAGGGGTCAGCGTGCAGATATCATTCTAAGGACACCTTCTGGTTTGTTTGATTATTTGTTTTTTAAAATTTTGAATTACTTGAAATACATTCAAACATCACAGCTGTATCTCACAGGAATTTTGAAGCTGGGAAATGGAAGATGTAATGACATTCATAATCCTCTTCCTGCCCGGCAAAAAAAAGCACATCTGGATCTGGGTAACTGAGTCTGGCAGGTTCCCTGCAGGAATGCAGAACCCTCCTCAATGCAGTGAAACACTTGGTTAATCACCTGCTTAAATTAACCACATAGGTAAGTTTTTCTGGGACAGGCTCATGTGCAGGTGATAGAAAGGCCCACAGATAACCAGTGAAAGCAGTGAAAAGTGGGAGTATTGGCTGATATATAAGTTCCTTTTATCTTGGATGGCTTGAGAAATTAAATCCTAAACCTGCCACTGACCCTTCAGCACCTTTGGGAAGCTTGTGGAGCCAGTTCGGGGGTCCCCTATATATAGTTCCATACCTTATGTCAGTGTCAGCTGCACTGACAGATATTTGTCAAAAAAAAAAATTTCTTAGTGCATCTTCTGTGCTACAGTGCTATTGCTAAGTGGGAAGGATATCACTGTCAGTCTAATATTATATCCTCTGAAAATTTTCTCTTCCTGTAGTCTGTGCTGTCCAGCAGAGCTGGGGAGGAGGTGTGGCAGGAGAGCTGTTTTGCCCAGGTTGGATTCACCTCCCAGCATGTATCCTCACTGGGAATTACAAGCTGCTGCTGTAATTCTCACTCTCTGCTCAGCCAGGCAGGTGTGGGATCAAAATTTTAGCACATTTGAAACTCTGAGTTCCCTATCACAGACTGAGTCTGAGAAAGTTTGGTTATCTGAGGCAGTGCAGCTGCCCAGCACTTCCAGAATGCCCCTGCATGTCCTTGGGTGCCTTTCTTATGCCGATAAAACATTACTGGCCTTTTTTCCCTGTGAAAAAGGAGATGAAAACTACAGTCCTTGCAGACCTGTAACAGCAGGGCTGTGGCTGCTGTTGTCTTGCCTCAACACTTTTTTTGCTTGAGACTCCCACTCTAATGTTTAGTCTACCCAAGAGGGAGTCACAGCTTTCTGCAGGTTGTTTTCATGTGATGTGTCCTTCCCTTCGCTTTTATTTTCCTTTTCATGCTTTGCTTCAAAAACAGCCTCACTGTTCACTGGTCTTCCCTGGCTGCTGAGCTCAGGTCAGTGGGATGCTGGCACTGAACCAGGCTCATAATCTTAGTAGGAGCCTTTTGCTTCTGTCTGGATATGAAATGGAATGTGTGCTTTAGGGAGGGTTTTATTTCTTGTCAAGTGACTGCCACTCTCCTCCCCAGACAAACACTCTGGTTCTCAGAGCTGTTCCTAATGTAGCAAATGGAAGGCTGAAATAGCTCTGCCACAGGTGTTGACCCCAGTCACTGGTGTGGGCTCTCCTGCAGTGCCCAGCACCCTCTGAGGAACCACAGGGGCCAGGGGCTCTCCCCAGCAGCCAGGATGAACACCCATGTGGGTGTAAGCATTGTTGGGTTCTGTCCTTTTGTGACCAGGTGAAGGAGACCTAATTTATTTGTCAGTTCACTGCAGGGTCGATGCTGGAGGTGTGCAATGAGGATTTGAAGTGGTCAATAAAATCTCTGCAAGAACGTTCCATGGGTGTGGGGATAAGGAAGTGAGGTTCCCTGTGCTGCTACTGGAATTGTGCATCACAATGCTTTTCATTTAACTTAGGTTTGGGAAGTCTTCATGTTTGTGGAAATGCAGATTCTTAAATTCATCAACTTTTTCTATCCCACATCTAGATATTTGATAAATAAAAACAAAATTTCAGATTTGTCCTGCCTCCGATGTTAAAAAAAAAAAAAAAAAAAAAAAAAAAAAAGAGAGAGAGCGAGCAATGTTTTGTATGAAATGGTGATTGCTGCCCCTTCAGTGAACTGCTAAAAAGCAGAACAATAACTGGCTCGCATGCTTTAGGAGTCACAAATAACATTTTGAATGGTTTGGATCATAATGGCTGTATTCATTACCCCCTACAGATTGGCTCTCATCATCAAAACTATTTCTCTATATGTTGTGTGACTTACGGACATGCCTGCAATTCCAGTGAGATCTTTGTAGATAGTATTTAATCAGTTATATGGCACAATGTGTGTAAATTCCTATGACTATATGGCAACTCTATTCAATCCAGCATCTTGCTCTGAAGACCCAACATACAAAATAATTAAAAAAAAAATTAAAATGTTTTAATGAACAAAACAAAGGCTCTCTATTATAATTTCAAATTCACCATCCTTCAAAGAAGTGCACAATGACAATGTAATGAGGAGTAGGAACTGAGTCCTAAGGAACCTTCTTTTCATATCCTTACTTCTTGTAAATGTGATCGTGGCCTCTCTAATCAAAGCACTTTCCTCTGGCAAACTGTAGGTTGGATATATTCTCATTGAACCCCAGCTTACAGCTCAGTTGCACACAGCTGTTCCATCCCTTCCCCCTGGTGGGATGTGGGGGGAGAATCAGAATGGTATAAGTGAGGAAACCAAATACAGTTTAATAAGTAAAGAAAACGTCACTCGCACAGGCAAAGCGGAACAAGGAATTCATTCATAACTTCCCAGGGAAGACAGGTGTTCAGCCATCCCCAGGACAGCAGAGCTCCCTCGTGAGTAATGGTGACTTGGGAAGACACTCTGAATGTCCCCACTCCTTTCTTCTGGCCCAGCTTTGTATCAGTCAGCTGATGCCATAGAGTGTAGGATGTCCCTTGGGTCTGTTGGGGTGAGCTCTCCTGGCTGTGTCCCTTCCCAAATCCTTGTTGTACCCTCAGCAATTTTGGGATGAGGTGAGGAGCAGAAAAGCTCTTGCCTTCCCTCTGTGCCAATGCTGCTCAGTAGTGAGGAAAACATCCCTAGTTATTAACACAGCTTCCAGCACAAATCCAAAACACAGCCTGCTACCGTGGAGAAAAAACCAAAAACAACAACAAAAAAAAAGCTAAAAAACAAACAAACAAACAAACCACTAAAACCAACCAACCAACCAAAAACAAAACAAACAAAAAAAACCCCCACAAAACAAAACAAACAAACAAACAAAAACCCGAAAAACAAAAACAACAACAACAAAAAAACACAACGCAACCTCAACCAGCACAGAGATGCTCAGTAAAAAGTCTAGTCCTGGATCCGCCTAGATCCAGGATGCAGGAGCACCTGGTAGGGCAGGGAGATCACCGGGGGCGGATCCGTGCCCCATTCGGCACCGAGTCTCCGCCGAGTAACGTTGTTCTAAACGCCCAGCCCCTTCATCCGGAGGCGGCTGCCCTCGGGTGAGCCCCGGCACGCCGTGCCCTCGCTGGCCAAGCCGCTGCTGCATCCCCGCCGCCAGCATCCCCGGCGGTGCCGGCCGAGGCGCCGGGGCTGTCGGTGTGCCGGGGCGGGCTCCGGGCCACCTGCGGCGGGGACAAAGCGGGGCCGGGCGGGGCGGGGCGAGCAGGGACCCTCCCGTCCCCGCCCCGCGGCTCCGCCCGCCCCGGACCGGCCGCGCCCGCCCGGCGGCAGCGAGGGAGCGCGAAAGGGAGGCTGAGACCCCGCTCGGCTCGGCTCGGCTCGGATCATGTCGCCATGTCGGAAGTGAGGAAGTTCACGAAGCGGCTCAGCAAGCCGGGCACGGCGGCCGAGCTGCGGCAGAGCGTCTCGGAGGCGGTGCGGAGCTCCTTCGTCCTGGTGAGCGCGGGCAGCGCCCGGGAGGAGCCGCGCCCGGGTCCCGCTCGGCGATGGGCGGCAGCGGGAGGAGCGCGGCGGCGCCGGGAAGGGGCAGAGCTGGGCAGGGGCTGCGCCGAGAGCGGGGAGAGGAAGAAGAAGGGGCTGGAAGGGACCTGGGGAAAGGGCAGAGCTGGGTCGGGGCTTGGCAGAGCGGGGGATGCGCAGGGCGCGGCGGGGCAGGATTTGGGAAGCGCTGGGCAAGGGATGAGGAGGGCGCGGCTGGGCAAGGGATGGGGATCTCTCTTTGGGAGAGATCTGTGTCTGTGTGTGTGTGTGTGTGTGTTGTGCTGTGCCATCCCGCCGGCCGCCGCACCTGCCGCCACCGCGCCCCTCCGAGCGCTCAGAGCCGAGGAGATCGCAGGGAAGCGGCGCTTCGTCCTGGCGTGCTGGGGTGGTGGCAGCAGGAATTAACGGGAACCTGTGAGTGCGGGGCACTGAGCAAACAAGTAACAGGGTGCAGGCAATGTGAAACCGGCACATGGGTAGGGCAGGACTGGAGGGCACGACAGGGCAAGGTGGGAGGCACAGGCACCGGCGTAAGCCGGGAGCACCGTATATCCCAGGAATCGCGCTCCAGTGTCTGGGGTGAAAGTCACGCGCGTTGTCAGATGCGCTTCATCCCGGCATGTGGGATGCTGCAGCAGGTTGTCTTTGTTGTGCTCACAGCTGTGCAAACGGTAGTGCTGTGCCCGGGGAGGATGCCGGGGTCAGCTTACAGCTTCCCGGGGCTTTGTTGGATGTGTTTCACTGGTGCTCATTGAATTACTCTAGCGTGTAATCAACTTTGACCTTGACTTTGATGGAAGAAAGGTTAGACAATGGGATATGCAGAAAGTGGAGTACAAGTTCAGCAAATAATTCCTATTAGTTACCTACTATTAGACTGAATGGCACGTGCTGTTAAATAAATTGTTAAATAAATGAGTTTGAACGTTTCTTTTAAAAACGGAGTTTTCTTGTAAATTTACAGATTTCTAAGCCTGAAAAAAAAAGCCATGGTGATAATCCAGCCTGATATCCTCGTGCAAGTTTTTGCTTCCTATGTGTGGTTGTTTGGGGATCCTTATGGGCTTCCATGTGATTTGCTTTCCCTCTTTCAGCAATACACAGGGACAAAGGCTTTGTTCAAGCTGATGGAACTTTTCATTAAAAATAAAATTGCATATATAGTAGGACGAGAAGAGCTTTGGTATCATACAGGCAAAAGGTTATGTGGCGCCTGTGTCAGGTTCCTTCTCTTGGAAGGGGAAGGGATGGGTGGGACTGCAGAGGAAGATAAATAAAACCTTGACAGGAACCCAAAGGAGCCGTCAGAGTCTGTCAGGCAGCCACTCTTTTTCTGATCCTCTCTAGGATTTCATTGCCCGTGATGCCCATGCCAATTTCTCTCTCTTTCTGGCAGGCAGATCCCCAGAGCTGCCTCATGTGTTTGCAGCCAAGCACCAGAGGAGGGTGAGGGCAGGTGTTTCTGATCCCTAAGTCCTGGCAGAGTTTCCTGCTTTCGACAGTTCAGCAGCAATGAATAAATCCCAGCGCTTCTGCATCACTAGCAAGAGCCATAAGACACTGCAGTGACCAAGGAGTGGAGAGGGAGGTGGCACAGGCTTATAGGATTGTCTCAGATGGCATTTTGACCTTCCTCAGTGATTAAGGATGAGGTTTGCCCCAGCAAAAGGCTGACTCCCCTCTATCTACTCGTTCATCATCTTTGTGAGGAGGGGATGTCTGTGCACTGGTGTGCTGGCTGTTGGGAGGGTACAGAGAGGATCCTGGGAAATGATGGTGGGGAGTGCTGGAGCGAGGGTGAGACTCAGAAGTCATAGTTTCTGATTCTGTTCCCAAGGTGAGTCTCATTTTTGGTGCCGATGGATGGTGCTGGGCAGCTGCAGAGCATTGTGTGAGCACCTCCCCAACCCATCTACCCTCTCCTTGCCACGGCTGGTGTGGGGCAGAGGGAAAGGCCCAACATCGGGACTGTGGTCCCAGCTGTGCCTCACCCTGGGGCAGCGTGACCTCAGGGGGGCCTCTGGGAAGCAGAGAATGGCCAGTGAGTACACGGGGAGTAGGAGCTGGCATTTGATAACTGGATGGAGCAGGCTGGCAGCACGTGATGAACTGTGTCCCAGGATGTCAGGAACTGGGACTTTCTGGAGCAGACTGGAGTTGCACTGGAGCCTTTGCCTGACAGGATCCCATCCTATTCCTGCATCCTGGATACAGCAGGTGATGTTGAGTCAATAAAAAGTATGTGAATAGTTTAATACTCCCTCGATCATCTTGTCAAGTGCCTTAGCTTTCTGCTGCCTTGGGAAAATTGTTGCTGAAAGCACAGGTATCTCTGGTGGTGAGCATGAAGGAGATGAAGGGGTGGTGAGCCAAGCTAATGCTGCAGGTACCAGAGCACACACCTTCATCCCTGGGAGGAGTGGGCACCATGGGGCTCTTTTCAGTGTGTTGGTTGAGCTCAGTACTTTGGGCATTCAGGACACTCCTCGAGACAAGGAACGGTCTGGAGTAAGAAGCTGTTTGTAGTCAGTGAATGAAATGCTCATAAATGAAAACATCTCACTGAGGAAAGCTTTTAACGTCATGGAAGTGGTCAGCTTGTACAGAGCCACAATCTGTGCCTTAAAGGAGGTTTCTCTCTAGCCAGAAGCACCGTGTCCAGCCCGAGGGAGTGCAACGTCTGGTGCAGTGTGGTTGCAAAGTTGCTGTCTTGCAAGTGCAGTGAAGCCCATGTCATCTTATTTCCATTCCTGGTCTTCAATTTATGCCTGTCTAGTGCAAGGAGAATATTTATGTTGTTGACTTTGGCTGGGCTTTGCTCCTTTGTGCTTGTGAAGGGGAAGCGTTGGCTAAGGTGAGGGTTAGGGAGGTTGTCCCTCTCCAAGGTGTCCTGGAGTGCCTGTGTCCACACGCTGCCCTTTGGACCAGCTGCTAGGATGCAGGCAGCGCTGTTCCTGTCAGGGTAAGCAGAGCTGTAACCTAGAGCTGCAGCAGTGGAAGTAAGCACAGGCTGTGGTGGGCAGCTCCGGGGGTACTTTGAGCCCTGTGGGAAGCATTGGGAAGGATGGAGTGCAGTTCACTCGGGGCTCTTGTTCCCTCTTACTCTGCTGCTGTTCCCAGCATCCTGGCTGTCATTCTGGCCTTGCATCTCCTTGACAGACAGGCTGTGTAGGGGAGCTCGTGGTGGGGAGGAATAGTTCAGCAGGAATCCCTTGAAAGCAGGCACAGCCCTGCAGAGCAGCGTTGGGAGTGCCGGGGTGCCGCAGGCAGCTGCGCTCTGTGGGAGCCCTGCTCCTCTCTGTGCTCTTTTCTTCAAGAGGCTGCTGGGCAGATTGTATCAATTTCAGCTTTGAATAGTCCCTGATGTGTGCTACTGATTACAACTGGGGATGAAGTTTTGGCAGGCTAATTGACAAATAATGTCGCTATTTAAATAAACAGACAAATTTAGTGGAAGTGTTTGTTGGCAGGTGAGATGAATGACACACTTGAAAGATAAAGGAAAATTTTAAGATTAGGTTAAAGAAAGGAGCAGTCAAAGCCCAAGTGTGATAACTTAAACCATTCTTGACTGAAAGATGACCTGCAGCTTAAATCTTGAGGCACCAACAGTAAAATACTGTGTTAGAAGTGCAGCTTCAGAGCTGAAGTGCTGATGATACCTGGGAGAGGCATCTGGTCTAGAGCTAAAGAGAGCAGCCAGGGACCTCTGGCAGTGGAGGGAGATGGGTGACTTTGGCTCAGACCTTCAGTGCAATCTCCTTCCTCCCATCCTCTGATGTTGCTGAGTAATGGTGGGAAAGTTGAGCAGCAAGGCAGGAGAACCCTGCTCGGAGGCCCTGGCTGATGTGAGACCCGGGCAGCTGCCAGGCTCAGACACTTGCCAGCAGGATGCACATGTGTGCTCAGGTGTGCAGTCCTTGTTCTGATGGAAGTGCCTGTGCACCTCTCCTTCACCCCATCTGCGCGCCGTGGACTGCAGTGGGGCGTTGTAGAGTTGAGCAGCTTGAGAGCACACGTGTGTGAATGGGATCCTGGGTCTTGTGACATTGCCAGGACAACAGCAACGGCTCTTCCTTCTGCCTAAGGATCCCAATCAGCTGCACTTGTTTGGGTGTGAGGCCAAGGCTGAGAGACACCCTGTGCCTCCCCTGTCTCTCTGAGATGTGCTGAGCAGCTCTGGGGCCCTGCAAGGAGAGGGGGCTGTGTCTCAACCCACATTCTCCAGAAGTGTCATTCCCTGTGTCGTGACAGAGAAATTAAAAGTGTGGGAGGCACAAGAACAGAGCAGCAAGCACTTGACAAAACACAGATGATGCATTTTCCCACAGTGCTGCCAAACCCAGTCATCTGGTGGCAATTTTAAGTCTCGCACAATTGCTCTGATTTTCTTTAGATCATTTCTATACAGTTTAACTGAAGATGTGTTTACTGCTGTGCCATGAAGATTTTAGAGAGGCTGCAGAGCCAGAGTATCTTATCTGAGAAGAAGCAGCTGCAAAGGACTTGACCAGGCCAGGGGAGCATCTCTGGGTACCCCCAGGGCACAGTTTGGTGGCACCCAGGCAACTCATAGGTCTGGGCCACGCATCTGCCAGCAATGGCAGTGGAAGAACCTCTGCTTTTACAAACAACTGCATGGATCCTTGCCATCCAGAGGTATTCAGAGCAAGTGTCTGCTCTCTGTGTTATGTGGTGCTGTGGGATGTGCTCCCTGAAAACTCCCTGAGAGAGGGTGGGCAGCGTGCCAGCAGGAGATGGTTTTTGTTTGATCCTGGCTGGGCTGGGCTCCTATGGGTGGCTCAGTTTCAGTCAGACATAAAAAGGAGATATAAAGCTCCTTAATGGTGATACTAAGGAGGTTTTGACTGGAGGCAAAGAGGCATTTTGTTCTTTCTGTGTTTTGGTTTTTTTTTTTTTTTTTTAAGCTTAAAATATATTATTAGTGTCCTAATTTATGCTCATGCAGAGGAAATCAACTTTCTGCATAGAATCCTCTTTTAATAAGCTAAATTCACTTTGATCAATGTGAAGCCTGTTTATATGCAGCGTTTGTAGTGATCTTGGCACTCAAGAGAGACAGAATATATGCGTGTTCCCCCTGGGGCTAGTCAACATGCTGTGTTTGCACATTTAACGTAGAAAAACAGACATATGAGGCATGGGAGGAAATTCTGCCCCTGCATAAGTGGGTGGGAGTTTTGCTGTTGGTTTAACCAGGGCAGGATTTGCCTGCTGTGCACGGGCACCTCCAGAGTTGCCACCTCAGCTAGCCCTGGTGACTCCTGTGGAAGTGTTTGTGGAGAGAATGTTGTTCACCGGGGCTTATTCAAGAAAACACTTGAAAACATTCTTAAAATTAATCACGTGCTTTCCTGAATCAGGGCTCCTGTGCCTTGAGGGGCTGGATTTAGCCCAGGGCTGGCTGAGTGCCATGGCCTGAGCAACGGTGTGCCAGGGAAGTGGCTTTGGTTTGCACACACAGTTGTGGAGTGGACGAAGGGCACAGCTTGATGGAGAGGAGCAAGGCTCCAAGTACACTTTGCAGCTATGTGGGGACAAGTCTCTGGCATACATGCTGCTGATACCCAGTCCTTAAGAGATGGAGCATTCCTTCTCTCTTCTATGAGTGCCTGTGTGCTCGGGTATGACTGTTATAGGATGAGCTGCAGTCAATGTGTCCAGTTCTCAAGGTTTTTGGAAGCAATGACAAGCTTTTGGTGGGTACAGAATCTTATCTGCCCCAAGGCATCATTTAAATGTTTGCATCCTCCTGCCTGTTATAGGAAAGCTCTAGGAAGAGAACAAAGCATCCAGGCCTTACACGTGTTTATCTCTTGCCACGTTTTGCCAGCTGGGGTTTTAGTGCTCGCTGGGCAAGTTCTTGTGCTGAGGACAATGTCATGAGGATGCAGGTGTCCCTGCATTGGCAGCATCTGCCCCAACCCACCACCGTCAGTGCAGTGAAACGCTGGAACAGATGGTTGGTGGTGGTGCCTGCAGCCAGCGCCAGCACTGCGGCTGGGATTTGTGCATTCAGAATCCAGTGAGGGGATGGCTCCTGGGCTTTGTTTCAACCTGTTCTGGTATCTGGAGATATTTGCAGGTATCTCCCCCACCACCAGGAGCATTTGAAGCAGGATTACCTGCTGTAGTGTGTAGTGTAGCATCATTTTCTATATGCAGCTGGGTGCATTATTCCATTTCATTATTCCACTTAGCCCTCTGCATGCTGATTTATCATCTCTAATGGTGCAAAATTGCACAAAGCTTTTGACATTTCTGTGGCCTGAGACTGCAAGTCACGGTCACACACAGCAGCTGAACAGCAGCCAGACGTGGGGTACACGTGTGCTTCAGCATCTCTGGTTAATTGGCCTCTCCCTCCTGCTTTGTGCAAGGAAGAAAAGAGTAGCTTCTTATACCTTTGTGGCCATTGCTGTCATCTTAAAAATGCTGGGATATGTCTCCCCACCACCAACTCTCTCCATCTCTTTCATTCCCTTGAAAGTATGAATCAAAGCTCTCCCTTGCTGGCTCCTCTTTCCTTCAACACAGCCCTGACTTATCTTTAGAGTTTTTCCCTGCCTCCTGCTGCTTCTCTAATGGGGTCAGGGCTGCTTTTTTTCCTGACCCCTTTCTCACCCCCCTTTCTGGCTGAGAAGCAGTTTCTTCTCTCCCCTATTAATACCTCCTGTCACAGGACTGGAGAGCATCTGTAAGGAGATTCTGTGCTGGTCCACAGCATTCCCCACTCCTTCCTCCTGCCCCTGGCTCCACGCTGGGTGACATCCCCACTGCAGCCTGGCCTCTCTGTCCCCTGAGCAAGGACACTGCATGGGAGAAGCCAGGAGAGTGGCACCTCCCTTGTGCACTAGTAGGAGCTGGTGATGTCAGCGTGCCGTGCATTGCTCCGGGGAGCCATAACAGCCACACGTGTAACTGTGTTTTGGCAGTGGTCAGGAGCCTGGGATGCGGGCTGGGCTGCAGCCTCTGTCTGTGGAGCAGGGCACGTGTCCCAGAGGTCTGGAGGAAGCCAGGGCTCAGAAGGGCAGCTGGCTCCATGTCTGCCAGGGCTCTGTCAGCCTGCCAAGCACAGGCTCTGCATTCGGCCCTTGGGGACACGGGGTGAGCCAGAGCAGGGACTCGAGGGAGCTGTTGTGCCAGCCAGAAAGGGATGGGGGGACACAGGGGCACGAGAGGCTTGGCAGGGGCTGCATTTATGACAGGGGCAGGTAGAAAGGTCATGGTCAGGCGAGGAAAAGGGAGTCTCCATCTCTTGGAGGGAGGTGATGGTGCTGGCTGGGGTGGGCTGCATGCCCACAAAGCTGGTGTTCAGGGAGACAAACCCAGCTTCCAGCAGAGAACCGCTTTACATGGCACTTTGGGGTTCCAGGAGAGTTGCACTGGACTCAGACAGGTTCTGCCTTTCCCTCTGTGTCTGTGGAGCCCTGAACCCTCCCCTGTCCTGTTGCAGGATGCTAGCAGTCGTATGGATGTTTTTATTTGGGGAGGCTTTGAGGTGCTTCTGTTGACAGCAGCATTTTGTCTGTGGGTGGGTTGAAGCCTTGAAGAGTCTGTCCCTTGCAGGGTTCACCCACAGCCTCCCCTGCATTTGCCAGGGTGAGCAGAGTTTAACTTTACAGCCCCTTTGCACCTGCATCAAATGCCTGCAGCCTGAAAATGGAGCACAGATGAGGCTGAGACAACTTCCTGAGCTGCTGAAACCACCGCTGACATGGCTGGGGTTTGGCTGCGCTGCTGGGGTGTTCGCTGTACTGCTGAGGCAGCCCAAAACTGGCCTGTGGCTTCCTGCTCTGCTTTTCCCCAGTGCTGCTCCATGGGCTTGGACAAGTCCCTTTCCCTCATCCTGGCTCTGTCCATGCCCCAGTGGGGCTGGGAGTGCTCCCCTGCTCGCCTGGGGCAGCAGCTGTGCTCTTGGCTCAGCCCTGCATGCGAGTGGTTTCCTAAGTGAAAAACAAGGGTTTGAGACAGACAGGAAAAGGGAGGGGTTCTGCTTTTATGTGCCATTAATTGCTTTAAGATGTTCTGGACCTTACTATTCTGGATTTGGATGCTAAATATAAAACTGATACTACATAAATAAATGATGAAATACAAGTGACATCTGAAAAGTACTTTGGGGTGTTCCAGTTAAGAACCTAAATAAATAACATATTATTGTCATTGTAATTACTATTTTCCTTTTTTAGCATGCCTGTGCTTACAGAATGTTTTCAGAAGTCCTTTCCGCCAGAAATTCAGCTGTCCCATAGAGACCAGTACCCTTTTGCCAATTTCTATTAGCTCTATCATTTTCAGAGGAGAAAATCAAAGCTGTGATGTGTTTGCACATCTCTCATGCTCTGCAGCAGATGCTCAGCTGGATGCAGGTGCAGTTTGGCCGACGTAGAGCTACCCTGATCCCTCCCTGCGTTCCTCCAGGAGAAGGGCTGGGTTTGAGCCAGGATGTCCCTGTGCAGGCAGGGACTCACGGGACTTCAGGGGCTGTGGCTGGGGTCTGGGGGCCCCTTGGCAGTGTGTACTGAGCTGTCACTGTCACACAGAAGCACCTGGTGACCCTGAGGAAGGTCAGGCACAGGGGATGAGGGTACTGAAAGCAATCTCACATGGCTGTCCTAATGCACTGCCCTGTGCAGGAACAAGTACTGGATCACCTCAAGTGCGTGCTCGTGCCAGACACGGATCGTGGCCCCAGCTGCCACTTGCCAGTGCTCTTCCTGCCGACTCTGCACTTGTTCAAGGCATCGTTTTCAGAGATGAGGGGTGAAGGTGAGGTGCAGGTGGGCTGGAGTGGCAGCACTTGCCTTCTGGGCAGGGTCACTCACACTTGGGCTGTGAACTCTCACTGCTTCATTGCAATGCAGCTGTTTTCTGAGGGCTGTTTGCGTAAGTGATTATGCAAGGATCTCAAGCTTTCAGGAACAAAACGGTGTTCCTGCCCCTCGTGGCTGCAGAACTCTGTTTCAGAATGGGGTCTGCTAAAGGCTGTGAACTGTGGAGTCCACTTCTGAGTAAGTGGAAAGAAAATGAAGAGTCATATGCTGATGATTCTGTCTTCCTTTAATTTCTAAAACAATTTGAGAACACTTCAAGGCCTGAATTAATTTTATTTGACAGGTCTAATAATGACAGATAAATGTTTCCGTGTCTACACTGACATCAACTTTTTGACTGTTTCTTCAAGCCTTCTCCAAGCTGTGTCTTGCACCAGTGCTGTGTCGCTCTCAGGGACAGCACTGTGACTGTAGACACTTGCTTTTTTACTGGAAAGCAGGCATCACATTGAAAAATGAGACATCCACTTTACAAAATCACCAGAACCCAGGTTCTGGTGCCACCCAGGGCCATTGATGCAGGAGGGGAGAGGTGTGGGTTGGTAAAATACTTCTGCACAGAACTTGGGCGGGGTGGAGGGAAGCATGGGAGAGGGGGCTGGCTTTTTTGCTCTGAGCTTTCGGATGGAAAGAGTGAGTCATTTCCACTGCAAATGTTTTCTTGCAGGGTGCCAGGACTGTGCACTCATCCTCCCCTTCCCCACGACATGGCTTTCTTTTTCTCTGAGAGCTCCTGAAAGGTGCAGCCATTTCCGTGCAATGCAGAGTGGAGCACGGCAGCCTTGTGCTGCTGGCACTGCATTTGGAGCTGCAGTCTGGCACAGTCTGGCACCCAGCTCCTGGATGGAGATGGGAGTTTGTGGACTCCGACCCAGAGCCCTGTCTAACGAGACCCTTAGCAATGAAGTCTTGCTGTTTAGGAGGTTGCTCTCCTGCAGCCCGTGGAGGGCTGTGCAGAGCCTTGCTCTGAGCTCTGTTAGCACCTGATCACTCCCTGGCATTCGCCTTCTCCTCACCGGTGCCTTCTGCCCTTCCTGACTGCCCACGGGGCTCCTCTCCTGTCTGCAGTGCACACCTTCTCTGCCACCCGCCCGGCCTCCCTGACCCCATCTCCTGCTTCTCACAGCTATGCAGCCCAACCTTTGCACAATTCTTGCTTCCCATGACGTGGCCCTGCACATATCTGTCCCCAGATGGGTAAAACCCCTGTCCCCCATTCTACCCTGCCCTGCACCACGTTGGCCAGCTCCTGAGACCCTTCCCTCTCCATTCTTCCCCTGCTCCTCCTCCTTCTGGTGAGGTTTTTCCTCCCTTGCCATTTCACAAGATGCTCTGTGTGTTTGCATGCTCCCCTTACCGTCCACCCCTCTCACCTGTCCCAGGTGCAGCCGTGGTGTCTCAGTGTTTTGGTGTCTTCAGAGGATTCTGGTAGAGCCAGGATTCCTGTCTGGACATTTTTCTTTCATTTTTAAACTTCTTTCTTTCTGGCCAGTGTAAAAATACTTTTGGCCCGCTCATACCCAGCTTTATCAACCATTTTTCATCCTTGAGGTTTTACCATCATGCATCTGCTACATCCAGCTGAGTGCTGGGTTTGCAGCAGGCTCGTGGACAAAGCTCCCCATCACCTGCTGAGAGCTGCCTCATTGCCTCCCTGCTGATTTCTTCCCAAAATGTGGCTTTGCTGAGAAGCCCACAAACCTCTTGGCATCAGCAAGGCTGCGTTGTGTTGTGACTGCTGCCATATGTGCTGACTCACACTGTCTCCCTGCTTGCCCTTCCTCCCCTGATCTCTGTTCCCACCTCTTCCCTTCTCCTGGAGTTTTGAATGCAAAGTCATTGGGGCACAGACTTTATTCTGGCTTTGCAGAGGTTTATGGCAGTTCCATAAACATTGGATGGCCAAGCCCAGAGTTTATGGGTTTTCATTACTCTTTCTTATGCCCAGCAGTCTGGAATGATGACTTCTCTGTGAATCTGAGCTTTTGTAAATGGAGCTCTGCAGCCTTTCTGCAAGCTTGAGTGAGAGTGTGTAAATGGGATCAGATGGCAGTGCAGGAACTGGGGGTGGAAAAAGTGAGGAGTCACAAATGCGGTACTGAAAAAGAAAAGCTCTTAAAGACCACACAATTTGAGTTTGCCCTGACCTGGTCTTTGAATCCCTGGCTGGGGAAAAGCTTTTCTGTGGATCGAAATTGCTTGATTCCATATGCCCATGTGGTTTGCCAAGTGAGTTTGCTCAGTTCCCAGGCACCATTGAATTCTCTCATGTACATTTAGGTTCCTTGAGCAAAATAAAAAGACGAGGACTTCTTTCTGCTGTTTTTGAAGTATTCTCACATCCCCAGATTGTGCATTGCAGTGGGGAATGGTCCCTCTGTCCTGGAGTGCTGCCAGCATCAGAAGTGATGTGATTTTAGCGGTGGCAGATGCGTCCCAAGGGCAGTTGTACCCCTCATTTCCCTCTCTTTTAGCTTTTAACTCTCCAAATTGACTTTTCCTCTCGTATTCTGTGTATTTTGCCTACTTGGCCCTTTGGTATTTATTTTAAAATGTGGGCTTTTTCTTGGCTTTCCACAAGTGCGCTACAGGGTTGCAACAGGTGAGGCAGGAAATAGGCTGTAAAACTGTTGCTAAATTTCGGGGAACAGTTGTACACTCTGAGATAATGCAGTTATATACACACACGTGATCTGTCCTCTTGCTCTCTCTCTCTTCAGCTGCTGTAAACAGCCAGCACTTTTAAAACTCACCTCATCTGTGCCTCTCGTGCTGCTTTGAAATGTGGATGCACACAACTGGGGCTTCATTTCTGAGGATGTGAGAAAAAGCCACGTGCTGGGGGCTGCTGAACCTGCAGGTTTTTCGGTGGAAGGCCCAGAGGAAGCGTTGCAGGGCAGGGTGTGTGTGTTTGTGTGTTTGTGTGTGTTTGGTGGCCGTTGGGACCACGAGAAGTGAAAGTCAAGTGTGATGCAGCTCCAGTGCTGGGCTTGGCTTCCGCCATGCGCTGGCAGCAGCTGAGGGCTTGTGTCACGGCAAAGGGACCAGAAAATTGGTTACGCTGGAGCCAAACCAGCCTGGTTTGTCGTTTTCTTCCCTGGATGTTGTTTTAAATGAGGGCTGAACTGATCAGGCTGAAAATACAAAAGCTTTCTCGTAGTTTTCCTGTGGCTGCTGCTTTAAAAAAAAAATCCCCAAATGAAACGTTTTTCATTCTGTACATTCACATCACTTGGGTTATCACTTGTTGTAATTCTGAGAGAAACGGATCTCAGGAAAACATTAATCATATATAACAAAAAAGTGGTGTGTTTTTATGGTATTCAAATGCAGAACACTGGAAGACAGGTGGCTGCTGGTTTTCAGGCACTAAAAGTTTAAAATAGAAATGTTCTTTCCTATGCTTCTCCACATGAACAAGTTGTCATTGTGAGCATTTGTTTATAAAGCAAATAAAGGAATTTTATACACTATGCAAAATGGATGCAGAAAGGCGACAATTTAATCTGACTTAAGTATCCCTCTCTTTGTTAATGGATAATTCCCTTGCTAAACCTTTTCTTTGCTCTCTGGTGGTTTCTGTCGTGGGGAGGGTTTGGGCTTAGGCTGGCAGAGGGCAGTGGGAAGTCAGGGCACTGAGGACAAGGACCTTCCCTGGGTTTCCCCTCATTCTGGGCTCTTTGTGCTCATGCTTGGCTGAAGGCAGAGCCTTGTGTTGGTGTTTGTGGGCATGTTTCTGTTGAAGTAATTTCTCTGAATTTCCTGTTAAAATGCCAGCCAACTCGCTCGTGGTGGGGAGTCGATACTCCAATAGACAGGCTGTTGTTGTGCCTGTGCTGTTGTCCAAGTGGAGCCTCGTGACCCAGCGTGGATGGGGGCTCCAGCACAGCAGACAGCCCTCTGCACAGCCCCATGCTGGGGGAGCAGCAGTCCTGGGGCAGAAGCAGAGGGCAGAAAGAGCAATGTGTGTGTTTTCGAGAGCAATGTGTGTAGGGCTTGAACCTGAGGTCTCTTAAAGAGGGGTGAGTGGGCTTATGTGGGAGGGTGCACAGCAGTCATGTTATCTTTGTTTAAAACTATGTTTGGTTTTACTCTAAGATACTTCCCTTGGTGTTTTGTTGGTTTTTTTTTTTTTTTTCCCAGCACAGTGAGCTGCAGGGCTTTGGTCTGGATGTTGGTGCTGGGTGTGCTTGGGTGCGGCATCCAGAGGAACCACAGGAGAGGGCAGCTCACCCCAGCCTGTCCCTGCTGTGTTCTCAGGAGCTCAGAGGAGCCCAGGAGCATCACAGTGCAGTGTCTGCCCTGTCCTGGATGAAGAACTGCTGCGTGTGTCACAGAGCAGGATGCCTTTGGCAGCACTGCACGGTTTTTGTTGGGTTTTTTTTTTTTTTTTCTCCTGGAGAAAGGGATTGATTTGGTTGCTGGACTGGCAGCATTTCTTTGTACTTGGGTATTGGCTTCCCCTGTGGAGGAATTTGTGGTTTCTAAGACTCTAATTAGTTTAGTGTAATAGTTTTTCCTCTGCTTTTGTAATGACTTTGGTGGGTGCCATCTGCTGTTGTGACAGTGCTAGGCAGTGTGATCCAAGCCCAGGGTGGTGTGGGGTGTACACTTCAACCTCCAGGAAAATTAAGACTTTGAAATCCCATTTTCAGTAAAGCTTTATCTCCAGTCTTTCTGGGTTGATGGGAGTGTGTGGACTCCAAGGGTCTAAAGGGCAGCAAATATTTGGGATGGCTCCCTCCTTACTCCTTGGGTCTGTTTGCAGGGACGGGAACATGCCTGGCCCCGCTGGGCAGCCTGCACACTTTGGGACAGATGGAGGCGTTTGTTTCCTTGATATCAGGCAGGAGCCAGGCCACATCCTTCCCTGAGCAGCTGCTTTGTTAACAAACAGGTTGACCTACATCTTCTGGCTTTGCTTACAGACACGTCTGTGGTTCCTGTCGTGGCCTGGGGCAGCCGGGGCGATGTGCTGGGTGTGAGCATGGTCAGAGCTGCAGAGAATGGGGGGCTGCTCTGTGCTGAGACAGGGAATTTGCACCCCTTGGAGCAGGGGAGCCCTAGGAACTGTATTTCTAACAGCTCCAGAGGAGAAATGCCTGTCTGGGTGTTGCAGAACCCTTCCGCGTGCCAGTGCACATCCATCCATCCCTCAGGCATCAGATGCATGTCACAGGGCCTGGCACTGGTTTGTCAGATATAGATCACAGCCTGCACCACACATTTTTTCCAATATCATTTCATCCACCAGACTAGAAGGGCTGCCACAAGTTTTAACGATTTTTTTTTTTGTGTGTGTGCGTGTGTGTGTATTTGTATTTGTATTTGTTGTAGGCAGTGCTCTGTGAGTTTTCCAACATCTCATGTGAGGATCTGGGGTACTTTTCAGCTCTTACCCTTTAGCTGTCATTGAACCCATGAGGATGACTGCCAGGACTTTGTCTTGCTGGTCATCAGAGAGGTATCAGATCTAGAAAAGAAATGTCATCAAAGCCCTAACTTTTTAAAAGGACAGCTTTAGAAACACAGTCCTAGTTTCAGGATCATGTTGCAAAGTAAAAAAAGCACTAAAAATACTGTGTGATTGGAAGGCCTGTATTCCCAAAGAGATATGGAAGGCTCATAGAGGGACTCTAATTTATTGTTTCAGCTGCTGCAGGGTGAGGTGAGAAGGGGTCTGGTGCGAGTTCTCGGGGTCATGGCACTGCTTTAACCCACCAAGGCTGCTGAGTTTTGCCAGGACTGCTGCAGTGAATCAGAGAGGCCGGCAGAGAGCTGTGTGCCTGCTCTGTGGGACCCTGCCCAGTGTCGTGGGGAGGACAAGCTTTGGGGCCCCAGACCTGCAAATGGATGTCCTGTTAATTCCTATTAACTTCCAAATCTCAGCAGACTTTCAGAAGTGTACAGTGCTATCCTGAAATAAAACCAGTGTTTCAGATGATTGACCAATTTCAATTAAGCATTTAATGAGCATGAGACTGACTTAGAGTAAAGAGGGTTCCTTTTCTCTGTCTACCTGTTGGGTTTTTCAGACTCCTGTTTTTCAGATGGACTCTTTCTTTTCTTATTAAGTCCCTGTACAGCTCATGTCTTGGATGTAGAAGCAAGAAGTTCTGTGTGTGCACTGGGACTGGCAGCATTTGTCACCCTGTTCCCAAATCCCTGAGGGAGCAGGCAGCAGCCCCTGGATGCTCTGGCACCCGGCCTGGGCTTTCTGCTGGCTGACCTTTGTCTTTCTCACTGGTAATCTGAGTAGTGTGAGGTTCCTTTCAGGACTGTGCAAACAGCAAAGCAGAGCTTTCAGAGAGTGATTAAGAGGGGAACTTTTTCGGATAACTGTGCTAATCATGCTGGATTTCTGCTGCATGGAAAGGAGACATTTCAAATGCAAAACTGTCGGAGGCAGGAAGTGTTTCATTAATGCATCCCAGATCCTCAGGAGCCAAAGGCACAGAACAGGCATAGGACCTTTGGCTAGGATTGGTTGTGGAAGAAGAATGTTCACTTCCCTGCTTATCTCACATGTCACAGAAAATCTGAGCTGTTTGGACTGTAGGTGGTGTGGCTGTTTATCCAGCGGTGTTATACAATGCTGAGCTTTCAGTCCTCATTTGGGACTCGTTTTTTTAAGCTGCAGGTTGTGCTGTGTTCGGCAACAGACCTTGTATCGGTCTCATCTTTAACTCCAGTCATGGTGAGCATTTCATCCCAGAAAAGCCATTTGACTGGAGGGTAATGTTTGCTGCCTGTGGGGAAGCATCTGATGTTCCTCTTCCGAGAGTGGAGAGTCCAAGCATGTTGTCCTTCAAGGATGTCATGTCCAGAGGCACATGGCATCACGTGCTGCTGCAGGGGTTTCATAAACGCTGTCTGTGGCAGGGCAAACATCAGGATTTTGGTCAAGGTTCAAAACAAGGCGAGGGTGATGTGTCCAAATTTGGTTCCTGTTTTAATGTGACCACTCCCATACAGTCACTGGTTGGCTTTTGGTGTGAAGTTTGATTTTCACAATGGAGTGCTGAGAGCCTGACTCTTGCTCATGAAATCTGAAGTCAGGCTGGGCAGCTGAGGTGGCAAAACTTCTGCTTCAGAAGTTGTGTTTTTCTCATTTTACTAAGTTCTCTTCTGTGGACTTGTTACACAGACAAAATCAGTGCAATAGGGAATGTAATGAAGCTCTCCTAATAGTCTTTTGCTCATGACTCCAGGGATTTTTGGAGAAGTTCCTCTTGCTTCCCCAAAATGTGAGTGAGAATAAAAACTGGGCTCTAGACTTTGGCTGTGTCTGGGATGAGATTTATGGAGAGGGCTTTCCTGTCTTCCCAGAGGGATGCTATTTTTCTTCCATGGGCTGAGATTCCTGCTTTGGCAGTAGTAGCAGCAGCCTTGCTCTCATCATTCCTAGGGAGAGCACAGCTCTCATCCCGCTCCTCCAGCAAAACGAGCCGCGAGCTGAGCAGAGCCAGCGCGGGAGCCTGTATTTCTTCTGAGCTCTACAGATGAGCTGCTCAAATATAAAGATGCTGGATCTTACAGCTGTTAAAGCTATGGCCTGTCCAGGAGGCTTTCTTGCTCCATTAAGAAATCAGAGACTGCACTGAGACAGAGCAGCACCGTGCTTCGTTTCTTCCCGTAACTTATTACTTAAAACTTAACCCCTCATTTCCCTCTCTGCCAAACATGCTCATCAGTGATACTCCTGCACCACAGGAATATCAGTGTTGAGTAATGGGCAGTCCAGTGGTCACAGGTTTTAAAATTAGGCACAAGATGTTAGTTACTGGTTATTGTAGCTGTTACATATATGTAATTTTTTTCATCATCTGTTTTCCCTGCAGGAAAAAACTAAAGTGGTGGAACCTTTGGACTATGAGAACGTGATCCTTCAACGTAGAGTTCAGATCTACAGTGATCCCCTCCGGGACCTCCTGATATTTCCAATTGAAGATGTGTCTGTGAGTTTCCTCTGGCTCTTTCCCGTGTTTGAGGCTCACTCGTCTCCCATCCTGCTTACCTTGGAAAATTTCCACCATTAACCACGTGTTAATTTTGGCGGCATTACTGTCACATAAAACAAAAATAACCCACTGGTGGTTTAGGCCCACCACATTTATTTGAAGTGCATGTCAAGCCCTGAAGTTTGTGCTGAAAATGTGTTCTTTTTCCTGCAGATCTCGGTCATCGGCCGGCAGAGAAGGACTGTCCAGTCAACAGTGCCAGAAGATGCTCTGAAGAAAGCTCAGAGTCTCTTTGTCAAAGAGGTAAGGGCAAAGCCCATGTGACACATGCCTTCGCCACTTTATAGCCCTTGGACAAGATGCTCAGCCGTAGCTCCAGATCCGCAGGATTGCGGATCACTTGGCTTTTCCTTTGTGGGAAGCACTGCCCGACCTGCTGCACCGCGGAGTTCTCACAAGTATCTCATGTGCAGAGCGTCTTTGCGGTGGGTGTTGTACACAGCCAGGGTGTGTGGCTTTGCACCACCTGCCTGTCAAGGAGGGGATCCACCGCCTCCCTGGAGCATCCGGGGTGCTGTGGGTTTGCTGTGAAGTGCTGCTCTCCAGGACCACTCCGCTCAAGTGCAGTGGAACAAAAAGCGATGGTTGGTGTAGAGTTAGACGTGCTGTGTTTCTGAGGACAGAAAACCTTTGCTTTCTGGAAAACAGTCTCCTCCAAATCACTACTCCTTTTTTAGGGCCTTGGAATGATGTAAATAGAAAATCTGAAGCTGTGTGGCAGGCCAGATGTTGTGTGATTTTTTTGTCTCTGTGCTGAAAATGTTCCTTATGACATTCTGCATTGCTACATGAAACAAGTGAAACAGCCTTGCCCACGCCCTTCCCGCTTGTGCTTGCCTCACCCTGCAGTGTGTACCCTCTCAGACTGGTGCTGGGCTTTGTTTCGCTTGCTGTAGCTTTCTAAGAGCTGTATTGTTTTCCTTTCAGTGCATTAAAACCTACAGCTCTGACTGGTTCGTGGTAAACTACAAATATGAGGAATACTCAGGAGACTTTCGGATGTTGCCATGGTAAGTGCCGTGCTCCCTTGGAATGCTAATGTGCGATCACAGGGCTTAGCAGGGGCAGTCTGCCCTTTCTCTGAGGCCTGTCCCACAAGCAGCCTCTCCTCCAGAGGCATGTCACTGCAGGTTAGAGCCAGAGGTTTGTGCTGTCATGCCATTGCCCCTCAGCTCTGTCAGGGAAATGCCCACAATGTTGTGTGGGTCAGTGCTTCACATCCCATCTGCCAGCGTGCGCACACCCCCTCCCTTTGGGATGAAGACAGACTGCAGCCCAGACCCATGGCAGGATAAATAGAGTCTGCACTCCCTAACCCAGGAGCCTCATTGTCCTGCTGGGCTGATGTTCCCTGTGTGCCTCACACAGTGTCCTCACGCCAGGCAGATTCTCCTTGTACCTCCAGTACAGAGCGGGTGATGTGATATTGCTGCTGGTGCTGGCAGGGCTGGGGAGTTACGTGCTTGGAAACGCTGGGCTGTGCCAGTGCTTCCAGCTCCAGAGCTAATTGGGTTTTTCAGACAGGCACATACATCTCTGTGTATTTGTATCACATCCAGGATTTCTGTTGGATTGTTATTTTCTCTGTGATGGTGCCTGCTCTGCTCTCACTGCCCACACTCTGGGCATGTCTGGACCCCTATCCAGGCTGCTCGTGTGCTGGAAGCTTGTTAAATGCTTTTTCTTCTTAATTGGATGTAGTCAGTCTTTTGTAAGGGTCTCGAGGGGATGTAAAGCAGCAATGGAGTTGTACTGTTGATGAAATAATGTTAAAATTTGTGAATAATCTTGTAGTCTGATCTTGCTTCTTTTTTGGTAGAGATGGAAGAAAAACCAGAGTGCTCACTCTTTGTTCCATGAATGCAAGTCAGCAAAAACTCTGCAGAATCCAACCGCTAACAAGAGAAAGCTAATTACAGATTGCTTGTGCCTAATTTCCATGAAATGCACTCAGAACTTAGCTTTCCCCAGCTGTAAGGAGCTGTGGGTCTCCTGCAATCTATCTTCTGTGCTCTGTAGCCTGCAGTTGGCTGTTGCTTCTGGATCCAGCATCAGCTGCTGGCTCATAGGACCCTCATGTTCCACTCATTAAACATGAAAATGTGTTGTGATTTCAGCAAATCCTTTAGGCCAGACAAGATTCCAAGCCATGTGTTTGAAATTGATGAAGACTTTGAAAAGGATGAGGTAAGGAGAAGGTTGGGGTTTTTTTTTTTTTAATGTATTCCTGTTAAAAAGCAGGATTACATTAAAAAGTTAATTTCAGAAAGCAAAGCCAGAATTCAGTTCCTAGGATCGGTTTTCTGGTGAGATGCTTTCTGCTGTGAAAATGGGATCAAAAGTGAGGCCATGGTTTATTTCAAAGTATGACAAGATAATTTCTTGGAGCCTAGTGTCTTATAAGTTCCCTGAAAGATTAGTCATATTCCTCCTGGCTTTTTCCCTTGAAAACAGAGCATCATAGGAAGAGGGGAAAAAAAAAGGAAACCAAGTAGTTACTAAGGAAAACTCTTCCTGTCCAGAACCAAAACTGAGCAGTCTGTTTTTCAGCTACACTGTGATTCTGGGGTTCTCCTCTTAGAAGGTTTTGTGGTTCACCACATAACTTTTCATCAGTCCCTTCGGCCCACCATGCTGACGGTGTGTCAGTCCCGCTCTGTGCGTTCTGTGCCAGTGCTGGGAGGTGTTTGCTTCCTCTGGAAGTTGGCATCTTTGTGCTCAGCTGGCAGCAGGGAAGATCTGCAGCCCTGGAGCTCCTCTGTGGGGGTGAGCTGGGGCTCTGCCAGTTGAGACATCTCAGACCTGGTGGTTATTTTGGATGGTGCAGATGCCATGTTTCCTGCCCGTGCTTATCATATTTGCTGCAGAAGGGATGGGCAGTGTTTTTCAGTTTCAAGTACCACGTGGAGATTAATCCATGCACGTGATGATAGGAAGTTTTTGTTTACGGAGGGAAGGATTCAGCCCAGCTGTTTAAAATTCCCATGGGCACCAATATGTTGCTGTTGAGGAACTCACAGAGGAAAAGAGAACTTTGTTGCAGAGCTAAAGATCTGGAGGGGCTGTTTCATGCACATTTCTCAAATTATTGGGGTATGTCCCACCACAGCTCAGGTCTGGAGTGCAGTGGCTTCTTTATAAATGGAAATGTTTTGTCAAGTTTGGCCTTAATCTGTTTTTGGATGTGTTGTTGGTTTGCATTACATCAGGAACTTGAGGTTCTGCCTCTTGAAAAATATCTGCTCTGGGCTGGAGACATTGCTGTGCACTGTTATCAGCATGCTTCCAAAAACAGCAAAAAGATAAAAATATGCTATCAAAATCTGGAGACCTTTATTTTTCTGGCCAGTGTCCCAAATACTCAAACAAGAGGAGGTACTGAAGTTTGTTGTGGAAGAGCTTTCACAGATGTTTTGATGTTTATATCTTTTGGCATGGCCATATCTAAAGGATTCTGTTACAGTTTCCCGACAGAGCATTTGCATTAGAATTGTGTAATGGAAATTCAAGTAAAAGAAATCTCTTGGTGAAAAAAGGTGAACCATTATAAAAGAGAAATCATGTGTTGTTTTACCCAGGGAAATAAAGCGTCAGAAAATTTACTCTGGAAGTTTGAGATGAAAAGAGTGAAAGCCTGCCCCTTTGGATGCAGCAGGCTCTATAAACCAGTCCTTCCATGGCTCAGCGGAGGCAGGCTGGGGCTGCCTCTGCTCCTGAGTCACTGGAGGCCCCAGGGTGAGATTTTTTCATCACTTCAGGCTCCCATTTCCCTCCCCAGTGGAGGTCATGGTTAGGTATGAATGGAGAGCCATTCTTTCTTTCTGGGACCGTGCGACAGGAGCAGATGGAAGCCCCATCTGCTGTGCCAAGAGCAGCCTGGTTGGGTCACTTGAAACTTTGTGGTTTGATAAATGTGCAATCAGCCAGTTACATTTCAGTTATTTTACTGGGGTTTGGTGGTTTTTGCTGAAATTTAAAATGTGAGAATCACAGAATAAGTTCAGAGTTCTGCATTTTGCAACTTCCTAAGCAGACCATCTTGAAAATTTCCATCTTCCCCAAGTTTTGAAATACTGCATAGGAACCAACAGGCCTCATTGCAAAATCACTGTGCAGCCCTGTCAGAACAGACGTAATCTTTCCTTTTTTAAAGGTGGCCCAATCTAGCCTGTTGTGCCTCTTCATTGGAAGGAATATCCCTGATTTTTTTTTTTTTTTTTCCTGATAGCACTGTATGCGTAGCTGTACCTGTTACACTTACGTTGTACATGTCACTGTATTGCTGTACGTAAAGTGGTATTGCTTTCCAGGGTGGACAAATCCCTTTGTCCAAGGGGAATTTCCTGTGGGAAACAGTTTACCTGACCTCCTTTTTTACCACTGTTTGCTGTCCTTCAGGATTCCTCTTCCCTGTGCTCCCAGAAGGGTGGTGTGATAAAGCAGGGCTGGCTGCACAAAGCAAACGTCAACAGCACCATCACTGTTACCATGAAGGTGAGTTTGGCCCAGTTACTCATGAACAAGGCATGAGGTGAAGTTCAGGCCACATCTCCAAAGCTCTCAGGAACACAACAGCTGGGTTTGGGTTTGGATGTGCATCTGCCCTTCTTGCATCCCATGGTGGGCTGGAAAACCCAGTCCGGCGACAGTTTTTGACCCTCCCCTCCCCAGCATGTGAGACTGCTGCATGCTGGACCATGACAAGCAAGCTAACCAAAAAGGTGAAGCATGTTTTAGTAAAACAAGATTGTTTAGTGGATGAGCAGCTGAGGCCCAGGAGAGGAAGGCAACTGGGATAAGTGAAACAGCTGCCCTGCAAAGACAGCTTTCTGAATTGATAGTTTTCTCGCTGGTTGGAAACATGTAGAGAGGCCAGCTTTAAAATAAAATGATAAATCTTTGCTTTTAAAGCCGGGGTGATGTTACTGCAGAGATGTAGCGTTACTGACCCAAAAGCAACAGCTGCCTTGTCTCCTGTTCTCTGCTTTTCGTAATCCAGCGTGACATTGCTTAGACTGTGCTGAGATTTTTAATAGTTCCAGCACAGGTTTTTGCTATGGCAATGAGCCTGTCTGCTGTCCCACCATGCAGCTGCCTTGTTACAGCACAGGGAGGTTGTAAAGGAGTTATGCTCAATGGTACAGCTGAGGGATGGCTGCAGCTAGGCTGCTTTGTAAGGATATATTAGAAAATCTCAAAATGCATAACTGTTCCAAGGCTTGATTCAATGCTTTCAGGAGAAGTGGAATAGCACTGTTCATAGGGCTAATTTTGAGTTTTAAAATGGGTTTGAAGGTGGTAGACAGAGAAGGACTTTCTGATCCTCTGCTTTTCCAGACAAGCTTAAAGCCGCGTTTTTCCCCTGAAACTTCTGGAGGCAGTATCATTCGTGCTCAAAGTAGTCAGTTGGGTCTGTTCTAGTCTGGTGGTATTGTTCTCAGTGCCCTGAACCTCAGACCTGCCTTTCATAGAAGTTATCTGAACTACACTGGCTTCAGTTCAATTAATAAGATCCAGAGTGTCCACTGAAACTCTGATATCAAAGTACTCGAGAGTCAGTAGCCGTTCTCTGAGCTGTGTCTTACAAAACACCTCTAAGGCACGTGTGAGGAAGCTGAGGACTTTGATCATCTTCAGCCTTGTCACCACTTGGAGAGGCTGCTGGGGTGTGTCCATCTTGTGAATGATGGTTCTGTGCTGAGCTGTTGGTGCCTCTCATGTTGCTAAGCGTGTGCAGAGTGTGTTCTGTGGAAAGCTGAACAAGCAAACTCTCATTAGGCTACAGCTGCCACCCTTTATTGCAGACCCACCTTTCCGTGGCAGAGAGCTGCCCTGATCTGGCTCAGCTCTCCCTGTCTGGTTTGCAGCGTGTTGCTGGCCTGCACTACACGGCTTCAAGACTGCCCCTCTGTCCTTCTCTGCCCAAATGCACTTCCCCAGTTCTCTAGCTGTCCCTCTGCAATCTCAGTGCTCACCAGCAGCGCCTGTAGGCTGATCAGAGGGGGTGTTCCCCTCTGCTCACAGGTCTATAGTCTTAATTTCAAATTATCATCATCTTCTGGCGATGATTTCTGACAGCAGTGCTTGCACGGGGGGAAGATCACAAGAATAGTGTTTGCTGTTTGATACCACATTTGCTTTTCAGCAGAGTTCAGCAAACACACGCTGTTTAGCATGAAATCCCATAGCCATAAGGGATATCAACCCTGTAATATCTGGAGATAAATCTGTCATGGGCTTCTGTAGAATCCACTGCCAAAATTCCTGAGATTGCTTCAGTGAAGTGCTAAATTAGTGTTTAGGCTGGATTAATGCTTCACATCCTTAGCTTTCCATGTATCTTTATGCTCTGTTGAACTAAAGACTTAGTTAAATCTTATAAAACTTGAAGCTCAACAACCCGTGGAGCATCTCTACAGCTCATTAGTCATCCAAGTGATGCCAGAGGTCACCTCAGAAGGGACGGGTTACAGTTCAGGGCGCGATGCTCCCCCTCATTCTCTGCAAGCGAGTGGGTTTACTGAACATGTGCTAGTGTCAGTAATGATAGAAGCAGGAAATTACTTGTAATCTCCCATGTGGGCTGAAAAATGCTGTGTTTATTCATAGATCTTCGAGGTAGACAGCACAGTAGAAATACTTGCAGTGCTGCTTGGCCTGGCTTCCTTCATGATTCTCCTAACACCGATACCCAGCAACTGTGAAATGCACCCTGCTCCTTACAGCATATGGTGATGCCACAGTTCCTGCCAAAATGTTCTCCTGAACTATAATCCAGTAGATTTTGGCTGACAAGCATGAAGAAAGATATTCAGAGATACTTGAGAACTTTTTTTTAATTCACAAAAATCAGTAGCACAAACACAGGAACGCTTCTCCCGAAGTTTTTTTTTTTTTTTATGTAAGAATTGGACGCTAAGCCAAAGCCAATTCATGAAAATATAAAAAATCCAAAACCACAAAAAACCCAAGCAGCTGATGGAACTGCATTGTCCCTTGGCTTGCATTTGAGTGCTAGGAATTTCCACATGTCTGTTCCTAAGTTATCCAGACAATTGGTTTGCAATTCTAGCTGAGGTCCATATGAAAAATGCACTGGAAATACCTGCTCTAGGGTGGGATGGATCTTAGGTAATGTGCTGATCTGAATTTATTGTGCAGAATTACTTTGTAAAGATAAATGAGGCTGGAGCCAGCTGAGAGATGAGCGGGAAGCCCTGGGGCATTGCTTTAGATGGGCAAACTTATAATAACAAGGGCATTAAAATTAAAGAAGATGATGGAAATCTTTCTTTGTGAAAGCAAGCCATATTCAAATGGGTGAATCTGCAACACTCCTGGGTCAGCAGTGTTTTGTGTTACAGCATTTTCTCAATAGCAGGGAGGGCAGAGATGGAAACCATGGCCATGGTCTGTGATGTACAGCAGAGTGAATGCTTGCCTGAGCAAGAATTTGTATTTTTACAGGTATTCAAGAGGAGGTATTTTTACTTGTCACAGCTCACAGATGGCTCTTATATTCTGAATTCCTACAAAGATGAGAAAATTTCAAAAGAATCCAAAGGCTGCATTTTCTTGGATGCTTGCAATGATGTGGTTCAGGTAGGTGTCCTTTCAGTGTGGCTCTGCACAGACTCATGGATTGCTGGCTCCGAGACAGACCTGCTCTGTCAAGGTCTGAAGGCATGCAATTGCAAACTAACCCAGAGCTGGTCAGCTAAACTGATCAACAGGCCAGTAAGTAAATGCTATTACTTTATCTAGGGCACCTTCCTCCTCTAATTGCTGCTTGCATCTTCTTGTTTCTTAAGCTATATCTTGCTAAGTCCATGCAAGCTTGCAGTCCTTTGGAATTTAGGACCTGGTCAGGGCTGTTGATGTTTTAGGAGCAGGTATTTCTACAGATCTAAATCCTGGGTTTGCTTAGTTGTGCTAGAGTGAAGCACAGCAGTGGGTTGCTGCTCTCCCTTCTGCCCTTGCTGTCTCTGCAGAAGCTCCAAGCTCTGAGTGTGGTGCAGGGCTGCTTAAATTACCCCAGTGGTTTGCTTCAGCATGGATGAGTCAGAGCTGTGAATCTCCATTTATCTTTCTGAACACAGTAAAAGCAGTGATGCACACACCTCAGTGATGTATGGGATGTACTTCCCAAGCTGCATCAGGTTTGCTTTAGCTTCTGTTTGGAAAGTGCTGTTTAAAGGCCAGCACAGCTCCAAAAAGCTGCATTGTACCGCTTGCTCTTTTAAGACAGATGCCTCTAAGTGTCTCGGAGTGCAGCATTACTTACCATGTCAGACAAACCCAGCTCCTGGCTTCTCTGAGTAAAGGTCTGATGACCTCAGAAGGAGCCTGTTCCTGCTCCTTGGTGCGATGTCTGTGTTTTAGTCTGGCTTTCCTTCATTCAGAGTAGCTGGCCATGGACCTGTGCACTGCACAAGCCACCAAGACCTCTGCAATTGCAGCTGGATCGCTGTGTCAGGGAGCGTGCCTGCCTTGTATTTGGTGTTATCTCAGCTCAGGATGCCTTGCCAGAGAGGGGCTGTGTGGCAGGTACTGTGCTGGGTTGTTGGGGAGAGTGCAATATAAATCCCTTATTTGTTTGTTCAGTGTCCCAAGATGCGCCGCTATGCCTTTGAGCTGAAGACAATAGACAAGTACAGCCACTATCTTGCAGCTGAAACTGAGCAGGAGATGGAGGAATGGCTGGTAACCCTGAGGAAGATCATTCAGAGCAATACTGAGAGTTTGGTGCAAGAGAAGAAGGATGCTGTGGAATCTGTGCAAGGTCAGTTTGTAAACAAACACCTCCCTTCTCCAGCAGGACACAAGCAGTGTTCCTGGGGAAGTGTACACCGTGCTGTATTTAAAGCAAGAATTGTGGCTGGCACACAATATCATGCAAAGAGGCTTAGTATAGCACCGATGATAGTCTGGGGAATAAAAGTAGAGGGAAACATGACCTTTCTTCTGGATGGGAAATCCATGGCAAAGTTTCAAGGCTTCTGGAAAACTGGCTCTGTTCTGAAGCTCTGCTTTGGACAGACCTAGCAGACTGTAATAGTACACTTTGATACTCGTAATGCATGGAAAAATCTTGCTCCCAAGAAATGGAAAAGTCTCCGTAAACTTTTTCTGTGCTATTGTTAGCAAATACTGCAGGATGCTTTCTGGCAGAGCAGTGCTCCTGCAGTTGTTTTGAACATCTGTTTCTTGTGTCCTTGCAGATGATGAATCAAGCACGCAGGGAAAGTCAGAGAACATCCTGGAGAGCCTGGAGAGAAGCATGCATCCAGAGCTGATGAAGGTATGGTGCTTGCAGGATCACTCTCCCCACCCACAGCTACTTCTGTCCAGCTTATCTGTGAGAGGGTTTTTTTCTTTCTGTATCTCCAGCTCTGGGGGATCTGGGCAGGCCCCAAGTCCTGCTGGGGTCTCTGTTATCCCACCATGGACGGAGCCCCATGGTTTGAGGCTGCTTGTTCCTCGGTTCCAAGTGTGGTTGCCTGCTTCTGCCTGCTTTTTCCTTCAGCATAGCCACATCTCTGTGCTGTGCTTGCACCATGTCAGTGTTTTGCATCAGCTCATGTATCAAAAAGGCAACCTGAAAAATATTTTATTTTGACTCAGTTCTTTGCCAGTAAGGAGTGCTTGCCTCTCTGTGCCACTGATAACAATGCCTTCCTTTATCCTAGTATGGAAGAGAAACAGATCAACTAAACAAACTGAGCAGAAATGATGGGAGACAAAACATCTTTTCCTTCGACCCAGAAGTCCAGGTAAACGTTCCCACATTTGTCAGTGTGAGGTTTAGCTCACTGTGTCCTGCCTCCCTTGTCCCTTTGCATGGCCACAGCATTTGCCTGCAGAAGCAGCCGTGTTTTCCAGAGGAGAGCAGAAGTGCAGCTCATATTCCTGTCAGTGGGAGCAGAATGGGATATCAGTGCTCAAGTGATAGCTCAAATACAGGGAAGAGTTGCAGCAGCCCCACACATGGCCTCCCTCCAGCTTTGCTGGCATTTGTGTCATGCATCTTGGTGTTGCTGGATTTCAAAGCAGATTTCCTCTGGGGCTCTGAGAAGTTCTCATGCTTGCAAAAAAAAGCAGTGGAAGAGGTACTGCATGGATACCTGCAGTGCTGCATGGGCTCAGCACATCTGGTCCAGGGAGCAGTGGTGGTGAGGGCCATGATGGGGTTTTACAGAGAGAGCCTCAGTCGTCAGAGAGTTTTCAAATGTAGGGACAAACAAATTAAAAAAAAGCCAGAACCAGCCTGTGCTGGTCTGATGCACTGGAGTAGAGGGTCATTGTCTGTTGGCCTGTTTTCTTCTTGGCTTTGAACTTGAATTCTCTGCCAGGGTCCAGGTGTGGGATTTCAGTGGAATGAGCTGCAATTGCTAGCAGAGTTTTAGAGAACTTTTCCAGGGTACGTCACTGTTTCTGGTTCTCCTTCTGGTTTGGCATGTTCACACCTGTAAAATAGAACATTCTGGTTTAACAAGGAAATGTAATTAGTCTTTAAAAGATTTAGTTGTACAAAGTGAGCTTTTCTCTTGGCAGTTCTTTAGAGTCTTTACCAGAAGGAAGATAAGCATCCAGGAGGCGCTTTTTTTTTTTTTTTTTTTTTTTTTTTTTTTTTTTGAGAGGAGCTCTGAGAAGCTTCCTAAATTCTAGTCAGATAATAAAAACGGAAATAGTACTCAGGGTGGAGTGTCCAAGATAACAACTTATTTTACCTAACCAAATGGCTAGGCTGAATTCACTGCCCTCTCTCTATACCCGGAGCGCTTCCTTCTGGTGTGTGTCAGTCAGATCTGCTCTAACACCAGGCATCCAGAGCCCGCTCCAGTCAGTGCTGGTACGTGCACACTTGTATGCCTGGTGCTAAGGAGGCTGGGAGCAGGAACGTACCCCTGCGATGTACCTTCCTCATGAGAAGAAAATAAGGGTAACAGAAATACCTGCTGGTATTTAGGGGTGTTTGGTTGCTCTGTCCCCAGTGCCCAGCACAATGGTTGTGTCAAAGGCTGAGGGTCTTTGGTTGCAAGTGTGCATGCTCTTAGGTGAGGGTGGATGTGGAGGCA
Source organism: Hirundo rustica (assembly GCF_015227805.2). Lineage (NCBI taxonomy): Eukaryota > Metazoa > Chordata > Aves > Passeriformes > Hirundinidae > Hirundo > Hirundo rustica. The sequence continues at coordinate 83,727,245 of NC_053488.1, read as the reverse complement.
CAGAGCAGGCGTGGGTGTTCTGGGTTAGGGAGGAGGTGATGATAACCGAGCCTGTTTGGGTTTCCCAGCCAGACTCTCTTTTCTGTTTCCAGCCATACCCGTTACTGCTGTGCCGCTGGACATGCCTTCCACTTTGAAAAGTTGCTCACAATCCCACGTGTGCCTTCTCCCAGTTTCAGGCACAGGGGCCATCTCAAACCCACTCATGCCTTCATGGTGGAAGATACTTTTCTGGTTGTAACGTTGTCTTACGTTCCTCTTTCTTCCCCAAACTCTAAATGGTGTTTGGGAAGATCACCCGGGTTACAACAAAGCCGGAAGGAACTGAAATAATTCTGAGGTTTAGTTTGCTGTGCTCTACAAAACAGGTTGCTAAAAATTCATACATACCCATGAATTCATGTCTTGAATACCTTTGTTTAACATTATCAAATTGCACTCATTTGTGAATGTCTTGTACCTTTCAGAGCACTTAAAAAAAAAAAATTGATAAAGATAGTATTGGCAGTAATGTGATCCCCTAACATTATTCAGGGGGTTGTTTTCTTTTTTAATGAGACCGGATTTGTTTGTTTGCTGTCTAGAGACTGGATTTCTCAGGGATTGAGCCAGATGTGAAGCCTTTTGAAGAGAAATGCAGCAGGCGCTTTGTGGTTTGCTGCCAGGACTTCTCCCTCAACCTCCTTGCTCAGCTGAGTGACAGGGCAGAAGAAGGACCCACCAACGTAAGGGGAGCTCCAGCATGTCCTGCTTTGTCTTTTTTCTTCTCACCAGCAAGAAAATACCTCGGCAAATTAATCTAGGGGGGGGATAAAATGATCCCATTTTGCCATGAGCACCAGTGGGACCTGGACGTGCAGTGACTGCTGGCCCAGAGTCATTGCAGGATTTGTCTGCCTTGGTATTTTGGTGTTCCAAAAACATGTTTGGGGACAGGGTCTGTGCTGACATGCCTCAGCCTGCCCGAAACAGACTGCTGGGAAACCTGTGGTTCAGGGGTACAGGGAATGGGGAGTGTGTGTCTGCCAAATTCTGCATCCCTGTGAAAGTCCTGTTGGTAAATGATTAAGCTCCATCTCCAAACCACTCACGGCTCTGTTTTATTTCATTTCCCCTAATGGCAAGGGATTTCCCTGTTCTGGAAACTTCTTCTGACTCCCAGCCCAACTCTATTCACAGTCACTTTATTATATGCATTTGTTATTGTGCCAAAGTTGTGCCTTAGCCTAAAAACTCCTGTATTTTCTGAGCCTCTGTTGTCTGTAGACAGCTATTACCTCTCACCTCAGCCTTTGTTCTGCTGGGCTGAACAGACCAGTCTCCTCCAGTCTTTCCTCCCAAAACAAATCCCTGCTGTCACATGCTGTGCTTACTCTGACTGGATTAGCCCTTTCTGCAGGGGTGCAGAGCAGCAGGGAGGGCAGGGGCACCAGCGCTGCCCCATCTCTGCCGATGCTGCCCTGCCTGATGCCTGGTAGAATCACAAAGGCCTTTTTGTGATGGTTTCGTATTGGCAGCTCACAGCTGTGATACACAACACCAGGCTCAGTAACTCCCAGCAGATGGATGCATTGCTAACAGCAGAGATCCTTGTTACCATCCTTAATCAGGTCCGGAGTGAGACCTAATCAGCACATTTTCAGCATTTATGCAATGCCTCCAAGTCATGCTGGAATGTCTTGGGCATGCTACAGTTTTATCTTCAGGCCTGCATTTTTATCTTTCTGTGGATGCACGCCTACTGGGATGTTTGAATTAGAAATACATGAATTATTGCCACTTGCCTGGTGCTGTCAAGGTCACTAGCTACAAAGCAGCTGGCAGATTTTGCACATTTCCTCAGCAGTTTCAGCCTTGTGTTTGGGGTCTCCTGGCTGAGAGAGCTAACTTTCCTCCTGGGATAGCATGAGGAACATTTTGAGTGCCACAGTTGAGCCATCCAGAGCTGATGGACTTTGGGAAAAAATATACTGATCTTCAGCAGGTGATCATAAACACTCTTAAGCTGATTTCTCATTGTAAAGCGATAAACAGCTCCAATAAATTGAGTTCATATTTTCTTCCTGACCTCATAGTTTTCTAGTCACATAAAAAAAATACGGATTTCATTCTTGATATTTCATGTAACTTTGATCAGTTAAGCTGACTAGATCAAAATGCAAGAAGGTGCAGGAAGAAATGGATCTGTGTATTTATAAAGCAAATAAATGTGGATTGTATGTCACAGTTCTGTAAAATGCCAGTGTACCAAACCAAAGGAACAAACAGAAGCAGAAGATTCCCAGTTTCCTTATCAGGGAAAGCAATGCATGTTGATACTCTTGAGCCTGTGCCATGCATTTTTTTATGACACACATATTCAATAAAATTTCCAGGTTGAGCCCTTTTTCCTAAGCTTGGCATTATTCGACCTGAAAAGCAACTGCAAGATTTCAGCTGATTTCCACGTGGACTTGAACCCTCCATCTGTCCGGGACATGCTGCTGGATAGCTCCGAGCCCAGAGCAGAGGGCACCCAGGGACACTGTCCTGGCCAGAGCCTTGTGCACGGGGTCCCTGAGTCCTGCCTGCACTACATAAAACAGGTGAATATCTCACTTTCTCCTCATTCCGTGTCACTGCTGAGGCTTTTCAGTGACTTTGAAGTGTGTTGTTTCCTGCTGCGTGGTAACCAGAAGCCAGCATTTCTCTTGAGTTCTGGTCAAAGTTGCCATGCAGGGCTCACTGGCAGTGACAGGCAAAGCTCCAGGGAGAGTTTTCCAAGACCTGGTCATGCTCAAGCCTGGTGAGCCCCTGTGGCCCATCCCCAGGGCAGGGGGCGTGTGGGGTGATGGGGGCCAGACCCCGTGGTGCACGTTGGGGTCCTGCTGTGTGACAGCTGCTGTCTCTTGGTTGCAGGGGGTGTTCTCCGTGACCAACCCGCACACAGAGATCTTCCTGGTGGCCCGTGTGGAGAAGGTGCTGCAGGGCAGCATTGCCCACTGTGTGGAGCCCTACATGAAAAACTCGGACCCTGGGAAGGTACTGGCTGGGAGTATCTCCTGAGTGATGCTCTCTGCTGCTGCAGGGACTAGAGCAGGCTGAAACGTGGGTTCTTCTGCAGCTCTTCAGTTTCTTTCTGGCAAATGCAGCCGTTGTCCATTCTGTTCGCATTGTTTCCAGGCTGGCTTCAGTCAGGCTGTCCAGGGAGACTTGATTCCTTCCCCTGGAAAGAGCCAAGCATTTGGGACCAGACCTTTTCCCATTGCACTTCAGGAAGCCAAAGCCTGGGCTGGCAGGAAAAAGTGGGACACTTCACCCCCAGAATGAAGTGCCTACATAGAATCATGGAATCCTTTATCTTGGAAAAACCCTATAGAATCATCGAGTCCAGCCATTAACCCAGCACTGCCAACCCCACCACTAAACCATGTCCCTAAGCACCACATCTACAGGTGTTTTAAATACCTCTACCACTTCTCTGGGCAGCCTGTTCCAGTGCTTGGCGACCCTTTGAGTGAAGATCCTGACATCCAAGGGAGAGGCCCTGCTGCTGCCACCAGCATCAGTCTCTGCATCCAGTGGAGCTGATGCTGCCTTGTTGCAGCCAGTCAGGAGTAGTTCCTGAAAAGTCCACTATAGAATACCTGGTAATGATGGCATTCCCTTGGCACACTTTGTGAGTCTGTATGGGATGAGCCAACTGCAGTCAGTTTTGGAAAAAGAGCTAAATACTCCTTGGCAAACGGAGCACTAATACCCTGACAGTCCAACCCCGAGGAGGTTTAACATGGCTGCCCACAACGTTTGCTGTTGCTTTGCAAAGGAGTGACCGACAGGGACCTCTGTCAGCTGTGCTGGTGTCTGGGGAGCGGCCGGAGAGATGTTCCTCCCTGGAGACTGCAGTGCCCTTCACTGCTGTTCCGGGGCAGCGTCAAGGTCCTGGCACATGCTGAGCTGCCTCTCTCATGTTTTGCAGACTGCCCAGAAGGTCCATAAGGTGGCCAAGCAGGTGTGCAGCCGTCTGGGGCAGTACCGGATGCCCTTCGGCTGGGCTGCCAGGTCAGTGCTCGGGCTGGGCTGTACCCTCAGGCTGGGCTCTGCCCACAGTGGGAGCTGCTGCTGCCAGGAGTGACCTGGGACATGGCTGGGCAGAGGGCCAAGTGGCTAAAGTCAGTGAGGCTGCAGCCGAGGGCAGAGTTTTGCTCCGAGTCCCAAGAAAGAATCGGGGTTGGCCTGAAATGCTCTATCTAGAATTAGAAACAAAATATTGAAAAGTAAACAGTGGTTGGGCTGGGAAGGCAGTAACCTTTCTACTGACCTGTAGCTACTGCTATCAGGGCAGGACATTCGGGGACAAAATACACCATCCCATGCTACCAAGGGAATCACTGCAGAGATTCCCTCCTGGCACCAGCCATTGCCAAGGTCAGGATGAGAGCAGAGGACTTCCCAGCCTGGCATTGGCAAGCAGACAGGATTTGTTTTCTATCTTAACCTCTGCTTTAACTAATATTCTAGGGAATGGCTGGAGGTAGTGATCCCATTCCCTTGCTGTTCTTTTACTGGGACTCGTAAGGGTATCAGTTCTAACTCTTTAATCTCAGTCAGAGGAAGGCAGGATCATCTGCTGCCTCCTAGTGCTAAACTGCATTTTGGTGCTGACAAAAGGGCTGAGAATGACACGGGAAATCAGAAAGCTGTCACAGTGGGCTGGAGTTGGGGGTGTACTGCTTGCAACTGGATGTTGCTGTGATGCTGGCTGCTCATCTTTGAGATGGCAGATTTGGGATGCAGCTGGATCCTGGGATACAGCGCTCAGCCCTCTTCCAAGTGGGTCCTCACCCTAATGGTGGGCTCTGGGTGGGCATTGACTTTGACTGGCTTTAGGTTTGTTCCTGCTGGATAAAGAGCTGCCTTTGGAGTGAGTGGGCTGGTGCGGGGAGCTGTCTTGCAGCTCCCTTGAACATTTCCCCTGTGGGTCTCAGAGGAAAGTGCTTGCACAGAAGGGGACTGCAGATGCTTTAATGTTCTTGTTATACACAGACACCCATTATTTTCAAGGGCAGAGATGCTGGTATTCATCCAGGGTAGAGTCCAGTCTCCTGCTCTGGCTTCAGGAGGAAGCTGATGCAAGTCCCCAGACTGGTTTTTGTCCTGCAGTCCGTTCCTAGGAGGATTTCTGTGCTCTGACCCCGTATGCAAGTGGGAAGATGCTTTACCACTTGGCATTAGTGGGAGGGGATGAAAGGGTGCTTGATTGTGGACCAGGCTTGGAAATGGATGGAATGTGTCCTTCTGACCTGGCTGGAGAGAGGAGAATGGGTAATGGTGTCCCATGTGATTTCTTGTGACAATTGCAGCCTGGGTGAGGTCTAGGCACCAGTCAGGATGGGAGAGCAGTCAGGTCTGTGGTATTGGGAGCAGTGAACCTCTCGCCTGATGAGCTGCCTTTCAGACATATCAAAGATCTCAGTGTCTGTATATTTATCAACATTTAGAAAATACACCTCTTCTTTTCTGCAGACCAGTTTTCAAAGACTCCCAGGGCACTCTTGATGCTGATGGAAAATTCTCACCCCTGTACAAGCAAGACAGTGGCAAAATCTCAAATGAAGATATGCTGAAGCTTTTAGCTGAGTATAAGAAGTAAGTGTGAGAGGCTGGTGCAGGGGCTGGGCAGGCATTTTGACATATATTTTTAAACAGTTAAGTGCAAGCATGAAATGACAATTTCTAAAATACTTGGAGGGCAGCAAAAAATGTCGATGATGTGTTCAGCACCTGAGCTTTCAAGGTTCACACTCTTGTTCCTTTCTCCCTAACACAGGCCAGAGAAGACAAAACTGCAGGTCATTCCAGCCCAGTTAAATATCATCATCAAAGACATCCCATTAGACTTCACAAGTAAGGATCTTGGATTTTAACAAAAGTGATGATGGCCCAAGCCTCATGAGTTAATGCTTCTAGGGGGGATGCTGTTTCATTAACAGGAGTATTTCAGGGCTGCAATGGGAAATGAGTAATTCAGCACAACCACTGACTTGTAAGTTTCTGATGCATACTGTGGAGGAGATGTGGTCCAAGAGCAGAGATTTACCTGAACGATTGATCTGCTTTACAGTTTAGCCATCACATTCTAAATCCAAACGAAGCCAGCTGCAGACCTTTGCACCAATCTCATATGACATTTTTGATCCATAACATTGTAGGGCTTTGCAAACATGGTCAGTGTTTCTGATTCTTTACCTTGCATTTAAAGAAACTGAGGCAGAGAAAGGATTTGTGATGTGTTCAGTGTCATTCCACGGGCTTTTGGCGACTCCTGTCACAGGCTATGTAGGCTGATCTCCTGTCCAAAAGGCTTTTCTAGTGGACCTAATTTTTTGTGTTCTTATTCTCTTCCAGATTGTTTCACTGCTTCTTATATTCCTATAAAACCTTTTGAGAAGGGCAGTGAGGACATTGCAGTTGAAGTGGAGGAGCTTGTCCCAGAAGTTGCAAAATACTGTTACCCCTTCACGGTCTACAAAAACCACCTCTACGTCTACCCCTTGCACCTGAAGTATGAGAACCAGAAAGTGTTTGCAAAGGTGAGTGACCTGGGCAGTCACCTGCAGCCAGGCTTGGTGTGGGCTGATGCTGCTGCTCATCCTCCTGTTCTCCCCCATTTCAGGCAAGGAATATTGCTGTCTGTGTTGAGTTCAGGGATTCAGATGAAGCTGATGCCAGGCCATTAAAGGTGGGTTAAATTTACCTGTTAATGGGGCTGCCATTTGGGTGTTCTGTACCAGCCAGGCTGAGCAGGGCAGGAGAAAACCACTGAGCTTCCATGATCACTGGTTTAATTTGGCCAGCTGATTTAGGGTGGCAGGAATTCAGCTCTTCATTTGCGTTTCTAGTGCATCTATGGCAAACCCGGGGGCCCTCTGCTGACCACAAATGCGTATGCTGCCGTGCTGCATCACAACCAGAGCCCGGAGTTCTATGATGAGGTAAAAGCAAAGTGTGGGGAAACAGCAGATTTTCCTGGACGCTACAATGCCAAGGGGCTTTTCAGGGTACCTCTTTTTGCAGGGCTGGGTGAAATATGGGTAAAGACAATCACCAGCCCTTTGCCGCAGCAGAACGGCTCGGCAAAGCCAGAGCCTTTGTCAATTTTTAATGTCAGTTTGTTTTCTGCTGTCTTTACTGTCACGCTTTGTGCACTCCAATCACACACCCCCATTAATAAGTAATGTTGCAAATGTGATGAAAATGTTAGGAGTTATTTAAGGTGGGTGAGAATGTGTCTTGTGTAACTACATACAGCGTAACATTTGTGAAATGAAATAGAACTAAAATATTACTCCACAACTAAAAATACAGTCTGATCTATCATGATATCATTTTAGATTAAAATTGAGCTTCCAATTCACCTCCATCAAAAGCATCATTTGCTTTTCACCTTCTATCATGTCAGCTGTGAAATTAATACAAAGGCAACATCGAAAAAACAAGACACCGTTGAAACTCAAGGTATGTTCAATGCTTAAATTACTTCTGTTGGAGTGTAAAAGGCCGAGATAAAACAAATGTAGGGACATAAAAAAAATGTGATTAACATACCAGTCTATCTGAATTTTCTTTCCTAAAAGCAACCCAATACAAAATCGTAGGTCTAAAATGGAATAAACTCAATGTTTTTAGTTTATATTAAAGCTCAGATTTTTGCTGCAGTCTGATGATTCTTTCTGTACATTCCTGACTTGACTTGCACAAATGTGCCTTTGTCAGGCAAGTCACCAATAAAAGCTTGGTGTGAGATCAGGGTCTCAGGAGCTGATCCTACCAGCACGAGGCATGTGCGCACCTGGGTCCCGCTGTCTGGGAAGCCTCTCCCTTCATCCAGTCCTCAAAGGACCCTCTTGGTGCACAGACACGGCTCACCCACTGTTCCTGCCCCTCACACCCACTCCTGGTCTGTGCTGCGTCTGAACTTTGTTCACCAGGTACAAGGTGCTTTAATGGCACTGGCGTGGTTGATCCCTTCCTGAAGCCACTTGCACAGCTGCAGGTTTGGACTTCCCGGGGTGAGACAGAGCTGTTTTTGAGCTGAGCACGTACCACAGTGTGTCTGCTGACTCTGCTGCCGTGGTTGTCTCTGCAGTGGGGTTCGCCTGGGCGCCGCTGATGAAGGACGGGCGGATTGTCACCCTGGAGCGGCATCTGCCAGTGTCATCCAACCTCCCCCCCGGGTACCTGGGGCTTGGGGACACGGACTCACGGAAGGTAGGAATGCCTTCCCTTTAGAATGGGCTTGAATGGAAAAGGAGGAGGAAAGCTGAGCTTTTGTTGCCACTGTAAATTCTGGGTTTCTGTTTGTGCTTTGCTCAGCTGAGAAGATCTCTGCTGCAGGGCACCTCCAAAGCTTAAAGTTTGTTGGGATGGACAGGACACCTTTAATTCCACTCTCTTTGGTTATGCAGGTTGCAGAGGGTATTTCTGCGGTGGGCTGGGCTCTTGCAGATGGCACAGAGCAGGAGAGTGAGCCCATGCTCTGCGTGCTTGTTTTCCTGGGGAAGGTGGTGTTTGAACCCCTTCTTCCACCCCAGCCAGCACCTTCTGACCCAGGTGTCTGCCCAGAGCCACCTTCTCACCACAGTCTGAAAACAAATACTTGGATGTTGTCTGTTCACAGCAGCCCAGCGTGGATGCAAAGTGGGTGGATGGAGCAAAGCCACTGTTTAAAATCAGAATCCATTTGGACTCAACCATTTACACCCAGGTGAGTCAAACACCTTAAAATCTTCCAACACAAATGCACAGGAAGAGACTGCTGGGTCTCTGCTACAGCTAAGCCATAGATGGTGTGGGGAAGAGGGCCCTGGTACCTGGTTTGCAAAGCATCACTGAGATACTTCTGAAGCAGCATGGCTGGGATTATTTGCAGGGATCTTCCCTTTGGCTGGATGGGATGAGATAATTGCGTGACTGAATGAGCCTAGGGAGAGGCTGATGTTTCCTTGGCCAATTGCACTATAACTGGCAGGACCAAGGAAACATTTGAGCAAATTACCTGCTTCAATGATGCAAAAGAGAGAACTGGTGCATGTGGGAGGTGTCCCCAAACCGTAGAATCATTGATGTTGAAAAAGCCTCTAAGATCATCGAGTCCAAGGTAGTATTAGACTTTTTATTAATTTTTAAGGAAAAAGTGCTCTGACAACAGCAGACACAGGAACACAGTCCTGGTTTCCCTTTGAAAGCAATTCAGGCTGTTTTACCAAGTCCTAGTGTGTTCTGCTGTCTTACGGTAGTGGTGGACTTCCCTAAGTTTAACGTGATGTGCAGCAGAGATACCCAGCACGTCCTCTAGGACACGTCCTGTCAGCACTGCTCCTGGGGGAATGCCCTTGGCTGGATGTCACCAGCTACATTTACATTCAGAGCAGATGGCAGGCAGCTTCTAATTCTGTTTTGGAGATTTACTGATTCTGTATAGCACTGAGAGCAGCATAGTACTTGTGCTTCCCACCAAATTACATTTCCAGATGCTTTTCAGAGTTAAATAACCCAGTAATTAAATCTAACTGAGGAGGAGGAGGGAGAGTAATGGGAAGGAGAGTCTGCCTCAGATGGACAGTAGGAGGCTGGTGATGCAGGTGGTGAGGGAGTTTCTGTCAGGTGCAGCTGTTGAGAGGGATTCTGCTTCCCCAGGCCAGTGTTGGTTGGGGTCTGGGACTCAGGGTAGTAAAACCACAGGAGAACTTTAACACTGCTGGAAGTTTTCTGCTTCATATTGAGGTTAGTTGGGAGCCAGGGGCTGAGCAGAGGGTGGGTTTGCTGGAAAAGACAGAGAGAAGTCCTGGGAGCTGGCAGCTGGGGATCAAAAGTGGCACTGGCAGGGACGTGGGGTTTGCTGGGGACAAGGCCCACTGCTGCAGGTGAGTCACCAGATTTCCAAGTGTGAGCGGTGAATTAGGGGCTGACAAATGTTGAGGCTGCTGACTGGAACTTGTTTGTCTCTTCCAGGACATTCACTTGCACAAATTCTTCCACTACTGCCAGCTGGTTCAGGCGGGAGCTAAGGAAGTGCCAGGAGAGCTTGTGAAATACCTAAAGGTGAACAGTGCCTGTCTCTGGGCTTCATTTGTGTTTTTACAGACTGTCAACAAATACCCAGAACCCTGCCCTGTGGGAACACACACCCTTGCTGGGGCCAGTGCACGGTGCAGTAGCCTTACTTTTGCTTTATCCTACCAGATGGGCTAGTATTTAAATGAAATGGTTTTTTCATGTCCCTACATTCATTTTATCTTGTCAGACGATCTTCTGTGTGCTGCTTCCCTCTGCCTTCCACAAGGGGTAAAACAAGCAGTCAGCATTGCTGTGCCATGCTTATGGCAGAGCTCTCTCCTGGTGGACTCACACACTCCTCCCGTGCTGCTCTAGGTTTGATCCAGACCTTTAAACTGCAGCACAATTCCTTGTTTACTGTAAGCCCATTGGAAACAAGAGGATTTTTTTTTTTTTTCCAGACTTAAAAAGTTTCGTGAGATTATCAGCCAGTTAAATTTGAACAGAGGTGACCTATGACCTAGACCCAGCTTTTTGGTAATCACTGCAGCATGAGTAAGGCCTTTGGAGCAGGTCCAGCAAGGGCTTCTGCAGGGAATATTATTCTTGGCTATTTACTATTTCCTTCCATAGCTCCCTGTTTTTGGGAGTGCTGCTGTAGCAACGGCTCCACTCCCAGTGGTGGGGAATGTATCACTATGGGGTGACTTAATATGTGTCAGATAATGTATAAATATTTTAAGAAATAGAAATAATAGCAGATTATGAAGCCAAGCATTAAAATCACAGTAGCTTTGTTGTGAGCATTTTGCCAGGTCCCAGTCCTGCCGAGCCCCGGCGCCTTCACTGCAGCCTACTACAGACAGGGAGAAAGGTGTATGCAAACCACAAGTGAGAGATTCTTAACCACCAGCACTTCAATAATTTCAGTAATTTAAATAGCTAGATACAGATTTAAAAAACTTTTCATTAGATCTGCAGGTTTGAAAACTGAAAATGAAACTGCTGTCTTCCCTAGGCTCATATAACGAGCTTCAGGCACAAGAGCTCTGTGAGGTTGGTGGAGACCTTATGCACGAGATGATCTTGACTTTCACCAAGTGCCTTCAACTCCATTTTCGACAGCAAGTTATGCTCTTTAAAAAGAAAAGTCTCTCTGAAAGTCACTGGGCAGCAGTTTTTCATGCTCCAAAGGCATTTGTGGAAATGGGACTTCAAAAAACTGGCACAAGTGATGAGCAGACTTGAGAGCAAAACTTCAGCCTTAAATTCCAGGCTTTTCAAATCAAATGTGACCTCAAATTAAGTCATAGCTGCCTGGACACATCTGAGAGGAGGATTAATACCTGCCATGAGTGATTTATGTTGCTCCCTGAAGGCTTGCAGCTGGGATCTGTCAGCTGGAAGGAGGCAGCAAGTCCTGCTATGGGTCCAAGCTGCCCTGTCCTCCAGTGGGATGAAGCATTTCACACCCTGAAGCCTTTGTCCCATTGCCACAGAAATGTCTGCAGACTGTAAATGTTTAACATCTGCAACATGTTGAACTAAAAGTGTCTGTGTTTTGAACATTTGTTTTAGTGTTTGCACGCGATGGAGATCCAAGTAATGATTCAGTTTCTACCTGTAATTCTTATGCAACTATTTAGAGTCCTCACAAACGTGATGCAGGAGGATGAAGTAGCTGTCAACTGCACCATGTGAGTCTTGGGTGAACCATCCAGTGGCAAATGCAAAGCCACAAATGGCAGTGCAAAGCAGGGTCTGGTTTCCCAGCACAGGGTGCTGAGTGACAGCACTGCCTGTCCCCTGCTGCTCTCTTCCCTTGGGTCATGTGGGTGGCACGGGGGCATTGTGGGGCTCTTGTCCTGAGAGTGGTGTGAGGAAAAACATGGTAATTTAAAGATACTCCTGGGCTGTTTCTCAGAAGAGAAAGGGTTTGGTGGCCCTGGGAGCTGAGTTATTGTCATATCAAAAGCCTGCAGAGTGCCCAGGTGCATCCCAGCTGCAGGCAGCAGATGTGGGAAGCAGTGTCCTAGTCTCATCCTGGCACGCCAGTCCCTGGCGTCAGGACTGCTCCCGGTGCCCTGGGGCTGGGTGTGGTGTGCTGTGGCTCCAGCTGTGCTGGCTTGGAGCTCCAGCTGTGCTCCCCCCTAAAACATGCGCCTTCCTCCCGTGGTGCTGCCTCAGCGAGGTGCTGCCGTGCACAGGGGGTGCTGAACGTCATCCTCCTCTGGTCCCACAGAGCATGCATCCATGTACCAGAAGCATTCTGCTCCCATGGAACTGGAGGATGGAGGCTGAGCCCTGGTCCCCAGGGATGTGGTGCCTATTGCAGTCACAGCCCTGTGCCATATGATAGGGGTCATGAGAACTTTTCCTTTGTGGAGCACTGTAATTCCACTCTGTTTGAAGCACCAGAGGGTGAGGAGAGGGGAACAGGTGACTCCAGGTACCTGTTGGATGACCAGCTCCCACCTTCATTTCAAGAGATTTTTTATTAAAACTTGGCCTGATGCCTTCCGGTTTGTCAGTAGCTTTCTGTTTAATAACGTCTCTTTTCTCATCAGATTTTCATAGTGGAATTTAAAACCCACTTTATCTGATAAATGGCTCGTGAACTCCTTGTGGTTTGGCCTGTGGGTTCCGTGACAACATGCAATAGTTTGTTGTTCCCTCTGGCTGGGAGTGGAATGTAAATCCCCAGTAGTGGCTGGGGAAACCAGGCTCTTGCTGCCTTGATCAGCTGCCTGGGAGTGAGTCCAGAGGGTTGGCATGTTCTCCAGGATCTGCTTGACCTTCCCACACTGCAAGGCAAATAATGCCCAAAATAATGCAGTAGTCCAAAATAAGCCCAAAATATGCATGTAACAAGGAGCATATTATGTAAATAAAGTAAAAGTAAAAAGGAGCTTTCCAGAATGAATAAATTCCAGGGATGCAAGGAGGTGTTAGATTATAACAATGATGGGCAATGTTCCATCTCACCACCTCGTACAAGGAGTCTTGAGTGTTATAAGTCAGCTTGCCTGGGCCAGCACAGAAGCGGAGAAGAGGCTTTGGGCACCTCATCTGAGTGCTTTGTGTGTGCAAGGATGGTGCAGGAGCTGTGTGTGGGCAGGCTGGCCTGCAAGAACTGTCGCTCTGCAGATCAGGCCGTGCCAGTAGAGAGGCTTTTGGGGTTGGGCAGGATGGGACACACGTGTTGTCTGCTGTTGCGAGGGAGAGGAACTTGCCCTCGTGTTGCGTGCTGAGCACAAACCACATTTCTCCCCAGGGTTCTTCTGCACATCGTGTCCAAGTGCCATGAAGAAGGTCTGGACCACTACCTGCGCTCCTTCATAAAGGTCAGTCACGACACAGTGCCCCTCGTGAGTCCCTGCTGGGAGCAGGCACACGCTGACCCCGCTGTTCTTGTCTCAGTACGTCTTTCGAGCTGAGAAGCCAAGTGCCAAGCAGGCAAAGATGATCCATGAAATCCTGGTGCTTTCCATGGCCACCATCTTGAAGCAGTCGGCGGATTTCCTAGCCATCAATAAGCTACTCAAGGTGAAGTATTGGCAATGCTTGGCTGCCAAGGGCAGAGGGGAAGAAAAGGGGGTCTGGTATAAATCCCAACACTTACCCCCATCTGAACCCACTGCAGGGGCGAAGCTGCCAGGGCAGCTCCTTGCATCTACATCCTTGATGTTCTCCCCTTAAAACAGAGATGAATTCTTGCAGGGTGCCTCTGTTTAGGCCCGTGGCAGGAGACAGCAAAAGGCTCTTCATTTTGCCAGTTTTACCTATTTTCCTCAAGCCACACCTGAAGGGTGACTCATGGGAGGCAAACTGAGTTTCTGCCTCTCTGGGCCTTGGCAGGGCCCAGAGCTCTTGCTGGTTCTTGGCAGGGTGCATTGGGGTGCAGAGGGGATAAATCTATTCCCACACTTAGACTGGCAGGACATCTCTGGGTAGCAAAAGCGTCTGTTCCAAGCCAAGCAGTGCTTACGAAAAGCCATTTGAATGTGAATTCTCCCTCCCACATAGGTGCTTCCCCACACAATCAGGGGAATATCAGTCATGTTCAATCCTGCTGAGAAAAGTAATAGTATTCTTTGTTCATTCTAGTACTCGTGGTTTTTCTTTGAAGCATTGGCAAAGTCCATGGCAATGTACTTACTGGAAGAAAACAAAATCAAGGTAAAAGAATCTTTTCTGAAAAGTTATGTGACTCTGTTTAAAAACAAACAAACAAACAAACAAAAAAAACTGTGAAGCTGAACAGCTTAACTTTCTTTTTCACTTTACTTTTTGCTTTTCTGCCCTTTCACTCTCAGTTGTAATTTAAAAATTCCGGAAGTCCCTGTGGCTTGTGCAGTCCCCTTTTCTGTTACTACCTACTGCAGTTGCAGCCAATACTTTCTTTGGTCAATATTTTATTTGGAAGCAGCAAAAACAAATGCTAAAGAACTCGTGCCTGTGCTCAGTTCTCCCCAGCTACTGGCTTGCAGCACTGAGCTGGGATGTGCTCTTGGTTTCAGCTGCCCAGGGGCCAGAGGTTCCCTGAGTCCTACCAGCACGCCCTGCACTCGCTGCTGCTTGCCATCATTCCTCACGTCACCATTCGCTACAATGAGATCCCTGAAGAGTCCAGGAATGTCAACTTTAGCTTGGCTAACTTCCTGAAGGTCAGCAGTTTCTTTCCTTCTCCCAAGATTTTATCAGGGGAAAAAAAGAACAACCAACCAACCAACCAACCAAAAAAAAAAAAAAAAAACCAAAAAAAACCCCACTAGACAATGAGAAATGTGGAGCAAGCAAACAAATGTGGTTTTGATTTATCTTGTCTTTGGTTTTTACAGAAGTAAATACTCTTGAGGGGATAAGCTCTCCTGGGAAAGAAATCTTCTCTTTCCAAAGAGACAGTAACTATGTATGTTACTGAGGGTTTTCAGGCATACCTAGCAACTGGAACTTGAAATATGTATACTCTCATTTTAAATATTTCTGTTGTCCACTGGAGACTGAAGTAAGTTCATCCAAATGATTTCAGAGAAAGGGGATCGTGTATGTTTTGGAAAGTCAGCAGCAACCCAGAGGATGAAATCTGACTGCTGGCAGGACAGTAGTATGGAGGGGATGTAGGATCTTTGCCTTTATTTTTAATGGCTGATCACATGTTGCTATATTTTTCTCCAGCGTTGTTTGACCTTTATGGACAGAGGATTTGTTTTTAACTTGATCAATGATTACATTTCTGGTTTCAGCCCAAAAGATCCTAAGGTAAGCAGTAGGTTTCTTGAAAAGTTGTTTGCTATACATATCTACATCAATCAAAGTTTTGTAGTGATTATTTTATACAGCTCTTGGAGTACCTTTAGACTCTGTTCCTGCAGAGTTTTTTAGAGGCAGAGACCTATTTGTCTCAGGCCAAGAGCCTGTATCCAGCTGTTCTTTAAAGTAACGTAAAGAGAATGAAAGGAAAGAGTGGTTAATAGCCTGGATGAAAAAGACAAAGAAATCCCAAGTGACACCCCTGTGCATTGACACTTAGGAAGAACCATACAAGAATCTGCCAATTATTAGTGAGTTTCACCAGATGCTATTTATTAGACTCTTCAATCCTTGTGCAACAAGTACATTGAACTGGGAGAAAATGGGCCAAACTAAAAACTTAATTTGTGTTTGTCTTTTTTTAAATCTCAGCTTCTGGTTGAATACAAGTTTGAATTTCTTCAAACTATTTGCAATCATGAGCACTACATTCCTCTGAACTTACCAATGACATTTTCCAAACCCAAGCTGCAAAGAGTTCAAGGTATGTTCTTAAGAGACTGGCTAAAGAGTTATAATTTATTACTGATGGCTTCTGACTAGAAGAACTTTGGTTTGGTGTCAAGGAAATGTGTGTCCTGGTTAGGACATTAACCTCAGGACAACATGTTTTTCTGTCAGGTTTGCATCATTTTTTTCCAGAATGGTATGCAGTCGTTCTTCTCAGCGTTTCCTGTATTTTAGTTTAAATGGGACTAGCGATGTCTGGAAGACACTTGCCCGTGTTTCAGAAAACAGGCAAACTGTGCAATGCAATCCTTTGTTCTCAGGAGTGTCAGCCTCCCCTGAGAAGTGGGAGTCTCACTGCTGTGTCCTGTAGGGAACGGGGATGCGGGAGAACAGACTGAACTTCCTGCTCTGCTGCCAGCTCTCCTCGTGGCCACCAGAAGGGGATCTAGGGATCTAGGTTACCTGCTGCTTTCACGTTGAACAAGAGCACAGCAGTGCACAGTGTTCAAGCTTGTTCCCAGACCTGAAGTCAGCCGGCAGAGCTTGAGCCTGTGCCAGCCCTTGGTGCATACCAAGGGTGTTTGTACTGTGGCACCCACACACATCCTTGCTGCTTTTGTTGTCACACCGTGTTCTCTTTGGTCCTGAAGCTGCTCAGCAAGGCGTGGAAGGGGCTTACAAGGGGCTGAGCTGAGGCTGTGTGCAGGTGTGGGTGGCTGGAGCTCTGGCACTGATGGCAATGCAGCCTCTGCCAGCCCCCAGGAGTGCCACAGGCAGAGCCCCATTCTCTCTGGGCCCTAATGGCTCATCTGTGCTACATAACCTGGCAACCTTCACTGCATTTTGGATGCCAATAGCCTGGCCAGTATAAGTGCTGGAGAGGAGAGTGAGGTTTGGGATTCCCCGTGTAAAAGCCCCATGGATTTATGATTGTATGATTTATTCTGGTGGAGGAAAGGGGATGTTTGGTTGTGCCTCAGGGTGAAGCCAGGCAGTTCCCAAAGTGGTTCCACACACAAACAGGTGGCAGAAGCTGCAGTAAATGAAATATCCCTTGTTTTGGTAAATATCTGACCGCTCAGAGCTTTCTGGACCAGCTGCTAATCTCTTACATCAGTTTGGCTGCTTGCCTGGCATTGTTTAACAAGGAGTATTGCTAGAAACAGCCAAGAAAAACACATCCACAGTGCCTCCCTGATGCTCATTAGTGGCATGGTAACGTAAGGATGCTCTTTCTCGGTTAACGTTCACCTTCGCATTTGTGATGGTTAAATTGAAAAGCTGTTAGGGCAGCTCATCTTTTCTGCTGTGTTTTATTGTGGCTGTACCTGCCAGCTGAGGTTCACATACAGCTCATGGCAGCAGAGCAGCCCATGCTCAGGGAGCAGAAGTGCCTTTGCAGTGGTGCCTGAGCCCTGCCGGCCATGGTAGAGCCATGTGGGGATGCACCTTCACTGCAAACTTGTCTGGCTTTATGGACAGACCTGTGGTTACAGGAGAGACTCTGCTGGTGTGTCTGACCTCTTCATCAGCCTATTTGGATGCCCAAACCCCTAATGCTCTGATTCTATGAAAAGAAGGAATAGCCCTCAGGGAGGTGGATAGAGAGAGTTTCTGCAGCTTCAGCCAGTGCAGATGGGCAGGCTGGCAGAGCACAGCTCTGCAACCACATCCTGTTGAGTTGGAGTGTTGCATCTTGAAACAGCGACTCTGAAACCTCCCAGCCAGTGCAGGGCTGCTTGTTGGTCTGTCCCTGCTGCCTCACATGAGGACGTCAGCCAGAGCAAGCTCCAAGCTTGGCCTCATGGCCAGCAGCACGTGATTAGTTTTGCAATGTTGTGATGGGAAAGAATCCAAGGGATTGACAGAAGCTGGGAGTTAAGCAAAGGCCTCACAAATAATATTAAAACATGACATACTGTCCTGTTTCTCCAAGACAGAGAGCATTACTTGTTCCTGGTTATTTTTGCTGTCTTTTTATTTGTCCCTTTTCTTTTTACACATAATTAGATTTTTTTTCATTTGCTGTGGAATGGTTCTCTTGAGTAGATAGGTCCAACTGGAATGATCAAATCCTCTAATGTCAAATTAAGTATACACTTTCCAATCAGTTAGTTGCATCCAACTAATGTAATAACCATGGTGTGTGACAATTGGGCTTTTGCTAACATGACTAACAGTGAAAGCTAGATAATGTTCCAGATTACTTTTTCTTTCCTCTGAAACCAAGTTTCACAATCCAGTAAATGCTACTTTTGAATCAATGAATTTAAAAATATCTTTTGCAGCAGCTGGAACCTTTTGGCTGGGATTTTCAAAGCTGAATGCACCCTGCCTTACCGCAGAAGCACTTTCATACCTGTGGGGTTTTGAAAAAAAAAAAATCTGAGCTGAACAAAGTAATTTGTACCTTTTGGGGGAAGAACACAGAGCTTTGGGGTTATACCTGTGGCAGTTCTAGTTTGGTAAATGGCCTGGCAGAGATAATGGTGTCAGGGAGAAGGCTGTTCATAGCAGCCCCAGTGCACATGCACCCTGCACCACACTCACTGTGTCTGTCACTTCCCCGCTGCTCTGTTCAGGCACCTCAGCAGAAGCAACGCCTTAGCCTGGTGGCAGCCTCTGCCTTGATCACAGTATCTGCCTGGATCTGTGTGAGATGTGGGGTACAAGTTAAGTTAAGCAAGGTGATGAGGCACTGAGCTGGCTTTCTCTCAGCAGTCAGTGCAGCCTCCGAGGAGCTGAGTTCAACATCTGCTTCTGGCAGGCAGCAGCCTGGAGCCCCAGCCTGGCTCCCCGGCCCATGCCGCTGCCCAGCTGTGCAGGCTGGGATGCAGCCCTGGTTGCTTGGCACCATGTCCTCATTTGCATCCCTCATCCCAGCAGCACTAAAGGCTTTTGCTCTGCTCTCTGACCTCGAGAGAAGGAACACAGATCTGTGGAGGATGCGGAATGAGCTGCAGAGCAGCACTGCTAGGGCTGGGTGGCCAGGTAAACACACTGCCCATTCCCACCCTCACAGCAGCTTGGTGGAGGTTGGTATCCCTGCTGCCTGCATGGTTTGGGGACTTACAGGACAATCCACAGTCAGGAGCAGAGCATCCCCAGGCAGTAAGTTGTGCTGTCTTTCCCCATTTCAGCCACCTCTCAGTTACAAATTTCTCGTCAGAGAGGGAAGCTTTGGAGAGCATCACTTTGCAGAAATCCTTCCTCGAGCTGCTGCTGTATGAGTGAGGGCTGAAATTAATGAACAGCTTGCACTAGAAGACACAAAGTTTTTGATATGACTTAATTCACTGCTGGAGAAGGCTGTATGGCCAGTTCAGCTTTGTTCAAAGATCAATGCACTGTAGGAGGGTGGTGAACACTGTTTGAGGACTTTGTGGCTCACATGACTGTTTATATCTTGCTCTGAACAGACTCTTGGAACATTTCCCTTAACCATCACCTTCTTGTTTCTTTCAGATATAAATCTTGAGTACAGTTTAACTGATGAGTATTGCAAGCATCACTTCCTCGTGGGGATACTTCTTAGAGAAGCCTCTGTTGCCTTGCAGGACAATTATGATATCAGATATACGGCCATCTCAGTCTTAAAAAATCTCTTGATCAAGCATGCCTTTGACAACAGATACCAACACAAGGTCAGGCCTGTTATGTTGGCTTTTTGGCTTTAACTTAATGTTGTTTAATTTTATGAAAAAAAAAAAATCGCATACCAGGGTTTTAGATATTGTATGGTATACCCAAGGGTATTCTAATTGCTTTTTAGGGAACTGTTGTAAATAGTTATGGAATAACAGTAATATCTCAGAAACCATTTAGGAAATAACTCCAGCCCTCCTACTCATGCTAAGTATTTAGGTAATTAAGCCCTAAACCATTAAGGAACTTGGGAGAGTCATTAGCCAAGAGTTGTTCAATAAAATTAGGACGCCAGTGATGTTCTGGTCTTGGGCCTAAATTTGTATCCTGTATTTATATACTATAATCAGGAAACAGAACTGTTCTCTGTTACGAGTCATCAGCATGTTTTACTAATTAGTGACTCTGGAGAGTCACTAATTAGAGGAGAGGATCTTGATTCTCATGAGGTGCTGGACTTCCTCTGGGTGGATCTCAGTTTTCTTTGGTCAGAGGTTCAGCCTGTGATGATGCTGGAAGAGACTGGAAATGGGTTTGTTTCTTCTTAGTGCTGCTCCCTGCTGACCCATATCCCTTCCAAAGTGCCCAGCTATCTGTGCAGAAATTACCAGTTCTTGCTCTGTCCTGAAAACATGCCTCTGCATAGAGTTTTGATCCTCACATTGCTCCTGGTGTGCTGCATTCCTGAGCGTTCTCTGGGAACATGGGTGGCTTCCTGGCATGAAGGGTGGGAGGAGTGCCCTGAAGTGCCAGGGGCTCTCAGGGGCGCAGAGCCAGGTCCGCTTCCTTCCCTTCTCTGCCTGTTTGAAAGCCCGAGCTGGAGGTGGGCTTGCTTTTCTCTGCAGGGAGGATCCATGACTGAATCAGGAGCTGTTTGCTCCCTCAGTGTGCAGCACTCCCCTGGCTCCTCAGAAACTCCCCGTTGCTGCTGTCCCACAGGATATTTGTATATCTGTTCTGCTCAAGGCAGTGTGACCAGGAAACTGCCTGGAGCCAGGGCAGGATGCTCAGCTGGTGGCCAGAGACTCCAAAGTAAAAAAATCACATCATGGGCAGGACGGGGTGAGCATGTGTTGGCAGACCCGAGGAGAGCCCAGCCCTATCAATGGCTATGAGAAGGTTTTGTCAATCCATGAGTGCTTTCAAGATTTCTTTTATCTTTTGTCATACTGAATCAGAAGAAAATACTGGATTTCTTTGTTATTTAAAAGGTTCTACTCAATCCTCAAGCCTTAAATTCCTGTTTTTTTAACCTTTCAACCAAATCCAGAATAATACAAGCTTAACAAAAAAGAATTGGATGCAAAGGAGTCCTCCATTTAGAAAATGTCAACCCAATCATTTTTGATCTGTACCAGTTAATCCAAATTAATCTATTCCTTCGACCTGTTTTCACTAGAAGCATTTGCTATGGAGAATTTCTGACTGGACGCAGCAGCCAGCACCAGGCATGGATCAAATGTTTCTGTTACATTACTCCTGGGCGTTGCACTTAAACTATGCGAGTCAAGTGCCAGTTAAAGAGTTAGGAAATCCAGGACTTGGTTTGTCACACATCCTGTATGACTGGGAATGTTATTTAGCCTCCAAAACCCCCGAGTGCCCCAAGCTTGTTGCTAGAAGGGTAATACCTCTCTGGCAGCTCTAGAAGTGGAGATGAGAAGCCAAACCAGCTCAGGCTCTCACACACCACACGCAGCGTGTAAATACAGATATATATGCATACCCGTTTCGGCTCACAAGTTCCCCTTTTTTCACTCCATTGGAAACCTGGGCTCTTACTGAGGTTTTTCTCCATGCCTGCTTTCAGAACCAGCAGGCAAAAATTGCCCAGCTGTACCTGCCGCTCTTCGGGGTGCTCCTGGAGAACCTGCAGCGCGTGGCCGGCCACGAGGCACTGACCTCCTGCCCCGCCTCCAGCCCTGTGAGTAAAGCTGCGATGCCTCCACGTCTGACATGTCTTTGGACAGTGTGTGCAGGGCTGTGAGGGGAGGTGATCCTCTCCAAGTGCAAAGAGGATGCTTCAAGGATGCTTGGAGAGGATCTCCAAGTGCAAAAGTGCTTCAGCCGGGGACTCCAGCCGCTGCTCTGGGGAGTTGCCTGTCTTCCCCAGAGTTGTGTGTGCGGGTCCCAAGTGGCCTTAGCCTTGCAGACTAGACTTTCCTCCTTTCTGGGGGCAAAGGAATTACAGATCCGGCATCTGGGAAAAACAATTCAAAATTTCAACTCAAATTCTGAAAAACAAAAACACTGCTATGACTTACTTTAATATGTTCTGCTATTCTTTGTACTCCTCCCCAAGTCCTTTGTCTCCTTGTTATAGAAGTAAGGAAATTTCTGTTTCCGTCTGTGTTGTTTTTAAAACCTTCTCGAATTTGCCATTTTGTGTTGCACTGTTCCCATCTGTAAGGGAATAGGTGTTACCTTTTGTTGGTCACAAAACCTTTTGTTGCCTTACAGGCATCCAGGGATGAATTCATATGCAGTTTTCCACCCCCCTCAAGCAGATCCAGCTTGATTGCAGACAAAGATCCAGGTAAATTAATTTTTCTAAATTCTAAATTGCCCATTTATTTTTAACATAGCTATTACCAGTCTGAAGCACCCATTACCCCAGACCTGAAACCTTTAGTCATCTCCTAAAAGACCTCACAGAACTCTTCATAGTTTTCCCCAGATGTGGTGTCACCCTAACTGCCCTTTCCAGATTTTTCCTTTTCCAGCTTTTGACATGGGGCTTTGGCAAGCCCCATCTGCGCTGCCTGTGCTGTGCTGACAAGTGCAAAGGGCTTAATTGTGGGGTCTGGGGTTTTTTTCAGCCTGTGGAACAGCACTTCCAAATGGCCATACAATAAAGCGGGAGGACTCAAAAGGATCCTTGAACGCAGAGGGAGCAACCAGTTCCTCGGATCAGAGTGAAAATGTAATGTACCAGGGGCTGGGAAGAGCAGCGCTCAGCCTGCAGGCTGCGTTAAATAAGGGGGAGGGAAAAGGAGTTCCCAGTGGTAACACTGTCCAAAGCCAGCTTATAGATATCTCTGGAAACAAGCAAATTGACGTTTAACAAAGGTCACGGGTCTGGTATGCTTTCCCTCTTCAAACATCGCTGAGCCAAAAATAGAATTGTTGACAAATTGTTGAAGATGAAAGGCAAAATCTGTGTGGAAAATCTCTGTTCCTATGGTGCATTTGCCCATACTCAGATGTGCTCCCTGTGTGTGGCCGGGTCTGAGCCTGGCTGGACCCCAGTGCCTCGTGCTGGGAATCGGTTTCCAAATGTCTGAGAAGCAGAGCACCGTGATGTGAGATTGCCAGTGACCACTGACTTAAGAAAGAGTTTGCAGGAAAACCAGCCCAGGCAAATAACCACACTTGGCCCGAATTTGCAGAAGGTGACTGTGGTCACGCCACAAAGACCTCTGACCCCACTGTTTAGATGGGGAGGGTATTCAGTACTCTCTTCTTGGCAGATTGCGCACATGGAAATCAGGTGTTTGTGCGAACCAGACCCTGCTTTTCCTCAAGGCACTTTCCAGATACCTTGGGTTGGCGTGCGTCATTGATACATCTTCAAAAACTTTGGCCCTTGTAACAAGCAAGGCAAAGATTATCTGGGCTCAGGGCTGTGTCCTGGCATGCTTAGAAGAGGTGGGGCCTTGCAAGCTCTTCTCCATAAATCACAGAGCCCTGGGACCAAGCGCAGCCAAACACTTGACTCTCCAGCAAAGCCCTGAGCACGTGCTCCAGCGCTGCTGATGGGGTTTGCAGGAGGGGGCGTTGCTTCTTCCCCCATGGCCAGACATCCTCCTCTTGAATGCGCTTGAACGTTTCTCAGAGTTGTTGAGAGCAAAAAATCTTTCTGTTAGGGAATGCAGCGTCCACAAAGCCATGTCAGAGCAGTGCCACATGGAGGAGCACAGCTTCAACAGTGCTCTGCAGAGACAGACACTGCTCATTGCGCCGCTCCCCTGGAGTCAGTTGTGTGCTCGCTTGATAGTTTGGCATGGTCGATAGCAAAATCTCTGGCCACAGCACCATGTCTCCGACTTTAAAATGATTGTTTATTTCTGCTTTATTATGACTTGCATCCACAGCTTATCCCAGAATAAACGGCAGACAAGATCTGTGGATCCCTCTCCAAACATGTGAGGCAAAGATTTATGAGAAGCCTAGGGCTTAATCATATCCATTTAATGAAGGATACAGCTCAGGAAGCACAGAGAATGCAAAATAAAATTGGTATAACTTTAGAAGTCATGCTTCCCACCTCACGATGCCCAGGCCTTTCCCACATAAACTGACTCATCAGCAGAATTTCACTTACTTTGCCTGAGTCACTAAGTAGGAGGAAAATTGAAACACTTCCAAAAATCAAGGGGAGGAAAAACGTTCTTAAGATGAAATGTCCTCCTTATTTTAATAACTGACATTTTGTTTTGAAGTGTATGTCTTTAACAGAGTCAGATTTTTTGTTTTAAATGGTGACAGCCAGTGAATTTCTTTTTACAATAACTGGCTTTAAAAATGTCCAGGAGCTTAAATGCTGCAGAGAGCAGGGGAAATGAAAGCAGGCTGCTGTGTGTTTTTAAGCCCGTCATTCACTGCTCAGACATTTTTTTTCTCTGAGCAGAGAAGTGTTTGGTGATGTGCCCAAGGATTTCCAGGCTGCTGATCTCTGGATGAGCTGTTTCCAAGGCATGGTGCTGTGGGGTGCACATGGGGGGGGCAGGAGGAATGCCAGCACACCTGGTGTGTGCCAGGTTTTCCGTGCCCAGGAGCCCAGGCCCACGCCCTCCATGTCACACCTGTGTCCCAGCAGATCCGCAGGAGCTCCATGAGGAGCAGCGTGTCCCACTGCAGCCGGCTGGACCAGTTTGAGATCCGGACACTCCTGATGTGCTACCTGTACATTGTGAAGATGATCTCTGAAGGTTGGTGCCTCCTGCTCACTGGAGGCATCCAGAAAGACAAGGGACCGCCAGTTTTGGTCTGTAAGGTCCCCCCCCTTTGAGTTTTTTAAAATCTCAGTGCACTGTTCTTCATTTTCTTTCAGACACTCTTTTAGCTTACTGGAACAAATTCTCCCCCCAGGAGCTGATCAATGTCCTCGTGCTTCTGGAGTGAGTATCATGAGGCTGCTGTTCAAACTCTGCGCCTTTGTGTGGTCAGAATGGCGGAGGAGGAGACCGCGGTGCGCGCGCTGTCCTGTGCAGCACCAGGGGTGTCTGCCCAGGTTGCAATGACATGCTCGTCCTCCCTCGGAGGAGAAGCAAGGGTTGCATGTTGAGGAAGCACACTGTAGTGGCAGTGCCCTCTGCTCTGTCTGGGGTGTATCCCACCTGTGGGCTCAGCTTCTGCTTTGCAGCAAGCTGTTTGGGGGAACAGATGGGTGAGAAGACAGGGATGTGCCTCAGAACTTTGAAACTAAGAGTGTGAGGTCAAGTGACTTGTAAACACAGACCCAAGCCCTTGTGCACAGAAAAGTGTGTCCACAGGCAACAGCGGGGAGGGTTTTGATGTTCTGAGTTGTTCCTGATCTGCAGGTTCTGTAACAGATACCTATTTCGTTTTCTTCCTAGGGTGTGTTTATTTCACTTCAGATACGTGGGGAAGAGGAATATTGCCAGGTACTGCATCCTTCCATCTGGTGCTGGGATATGGAGGTCGTCCCCATGCTCCCTGCCCCACTGGAGGTGGGAAGGGCTCGTGCACACCCACGCTGGGCAAACCCCAGCGGGTCCGGGGCTCTGCTCAGTGCCGTGCCCTGAGCAGGGGCCCCTCATCTCAGCACCCTGCCCCTTCCCTCCCCTCCAGCTCCTGCATGAGACCCCCAGGCTCAGGCGAACGCAGGTTGGCAGTGTCCCCCCCAGCCAGCTGCAGGTGAGACAAGAGTCCCGGCTGCATCCCCGCTTCCTGAGCAGCATCCCTGCTCTTGTATTAGCTCTAGGGCCTTCTGGAGCAGCCGGATCGGCGTAGCGTGGTCGGTCCCACTGGGATTGTCCCAGACTGGTGTGTTGCAGGGAAGAGATCTCCTGGTGCCTTGTGTAATCCTCTAGCGGTGTGGTTGTTGCTGCTGCTGCCCAAACCCTGTCTTTGCTCCCCCTTGCAGGGTGCAGGATGCCTGGTTATCCAAGCACACGGCAGCTGAGAGGAAATCCCAGACCATGCCGGCGCTCCGCAGCAGAGCTGGGGTGCGGCTGCAGCACCTGGGCAGCTTGGAGACCTCCTTCACCCTCAACCACAGTACGTACAGCAGAGCCAGAGGGGCCCGAGCCGTGTGTCAGCCTGGTGAAAGCTGCACATAGCCATTTTCCACTCGCTGCTGGTTGCTTCAGGTTACTCAAATTGTACAGAACTGCAGTGGCCACCAGGCCTCCCTACAACATTCCTAGATGGGTGGCATTTGAG
Source organism: Hirundo rustica (assembly GCF_015227805.2). NCBI lineage: Eukaryota > Metazoa > Chordata > Aves > Passeriformes > Hirundinidae > Hirundo > Hirundo rustica. Next base: position 83,701,391 of record NC_053488.1, on the reverse strand, counting down.
CCAGCCCCTTAAAAATCACCCCTGGGATTTAGGACTTGTGCTCTTGCCTGTCAAGGCAGCTGCTCTGCCTCAGCTCCTTGGCTGCTTGTGTGTGCAGGTAATGCCTTGGCTTGGGCAGAGAACAGGGCAAGCAGAACTGCGCTGCACAGTGACCTGTGCTGGGATCTGCCCTGAGCCTCTCCATGTGGGTGCATTTTGTCCCATTGAAGCACTTTGCCATTTCCCCTCTCTGGAGACAACTTGGACATCTCATGCTGTGTCTGGCTTTAAAGACAGTGATATTAAGAGACAATACAGGTACAGTTTTTCTGGTGTGGCATCAGGCTGGGGCAGCGTCTCTGAATGGAGTTGGCAAATTCAGCATCTTGCTGTTCTTGCATCATCTCCCAAATGCAGTGAAGTGCAAGGGGAGAACTTTTTCTATATCAGCACTTAGATTTCTTGGGAGCTGGAGTGTTGGACGCTGTTTCCTCCTGATTTTCTCTCTGCCACAGATGCAGGCACCTCAGAAGCAGATATTGTGCACCAGGCGTTACTGGAGGGCAATATTGCCACCGAAGTGTGCCTGACTGTCCTGGACACCATCTCTTTTTTCACTCAGAGTTTCAAGGTCAGCACTGAAATCAAAAATGTTGTTGAAAAGCGTGCTGTGTTTTTATATGTGTGTGGATTTTTGCGATCTGTTCTCCTAGAGTGGAAGAATAAGGAAGGCTTTACAAAAGCAAATAATTTGTTTGTTTATTTTATTAATCATAGAGCTTGTTTATTTTCCAAAACACCGAGTACTTCACAGGGTCTCAGAGTAATTATATCCTTAAGCAATTTTGCCATTTCTTTAAAACTGCAAAGCCAGAGAAAATTGCATGGATGTTATGCCATGACTGTAGGTATTACAAAAATAGAATAAGAGGAAATGTATATCGCATAGGAAGGAGGGACTAGAGAAAAGGGAAATCAATGTCCAACATTTTTAGAACAGTCACTCTTTTGTACCCTAAATTACCTGGAAGCAAGGCCCATATTTCTCTGAATCACTGTACATGATTATCTCGGGCTGAGGCGCTCCAGCTGTGGTTACCAGTGCAGACAGGACCAGAATCACAGGCAGAATTCTTCTCTTCCACGTTGGGATTCATGCTTTTGGCAGTCAGTGCCATCTACAAAAGCCAAGGCCTTTGAGGTGAAGGGAACCCTAGGATGGCAGGAAAATGCTGTTCCAGAAATGCTCTTCATGAAGTGTAGTCAGAGGAATCCTGCATGTAGCAATGTGTCTTGCAGGGTGTCACAAGAACAGCTCTGGATTTCAGAGCACGCACAATTAATATTTCCTTTGTAGATGGAGATGAAGAGAAAGGTGTTCTGCTGCTGTTGCAGAGCCAAAAAGCCATCCTGGTGCAGATGTTAAATTACTCCTTAGAACTTTGGTAACAGCAAAAGGATTTCAATGCAGCGCTTAAAATTTACTTGACTTTCTCAGCTGCCTCTTTTGGAATATCGCTGAACCACAAAGCAATGTGATTTTCAAACCACAGGATAGACTGGATTCCCTTCCCCTTTACTGGGCTTCAGCTTCGCTTTTATGGTCACACCACACACGAGTGGGTCCTGTGCTGCAGCAACTGAGCTGATGCTGTTCCACTGCCACAGGAAATGAGCTCAGTGTAAAAGTCTGGATCTTGAGCTTACTACAATGTCTGTGCAAGGTGTCAAAATCTGAGCCAGCCCAAGAATTGCAAGGATTGGCAGTGGGATGGGGGCTGTTGATTTCCTATCAATACAGGATATCCACATCCTTGTTTCACGCCCAAATTCCCTGCACAGGTCTCTGGGCATGGCAGCAGGCACAGCCCACCTGGTCTGAAACCAAACTGTATCAATAACCCCCAAGTAATTCCATTTTACCGTATCTCCACAATGTGCAAACTGGCAAAACACTGCAGGAAACAAGGGAAGTAAAATGACTAACTACAGCTGCCAATCTATCCAGTGAAAAAATGAGGTTTTTCCTTCCCTCTCTCTCTTTTGGGCTGCAAACAAAACAATTTTCAAGACAAATAAAAAGAAATGGAAAAAAGCAAACAAACAAACAAAAAACCCCCCCACGCAATGTGATAGTAACATTGCTAAGAGCATGTTTTAGTTAAAATAACTAGGCAACCAGTAGAAGTTTTATAGAATATTGTCTTGGGTTTTGGAATTAGTGATTTCAAAAGTGATAAAATATTTTAGTTTTTTTTCTCTGCTACAAAAATAGCCTCTGCTAACAACTGGTATTTTCTAGTGGTTGTCACATTTTATTGGTTGTATTTTTACTGAAGGCTCCTGTTGCTTATCTGTCTTAAGAATTAATATGATTAATTCTGCAAAATTATCTCTATCATTTCCAGCTTCAGGCACAACATTTCTGCAAAGTAAATTCTCCTGTTGCTTTCCAGACCCAGCTTTTAAGCAACGATGGCCACAATCCACTTATGAAGAAGGTTTTTGATATCCATCTGGCTTTTCTCAAAAATGGGCAGTCAGAAGCAGCCCTTAAGCACGTGTTTGCCTCTCTGAGGGCTTTCATTAGTAAGGTAGGTAATACATGACAAGGGTGTGGGGGAACTTTTAAGTATGGCAGAGAGGACAGTGTGGTTAAACTCCTGTTAAACCAATATTTTGGAGATGTGTTTTAGAAAACAGCTTCACTGATTTAAAAAAAAAAAAATCAGCCCAGGTTGAGTTCTCTAGTTATTTATTATTTGTTGTGTATCAGGAAGCAAAAGGAGAAATCATGAGGAAGTCCCTCACTTGCCTGGGTCACAAAGTGTCCGAGAGTCTGTTTGACCAACAGCTGGTGCTGGAATCTTTGCCCCAAACTGCCAATGCTGCTCACAGTGCTGTTGCTTGAATGGTGCATGCACTGACAGGCAACTCCTCACCCACTGCCTGGGAGAGATGATAGCTCTTGCTGAACCTTGTTCTGTGCTCTCTGAGCCCTGGTAGGTAGTGAGGCTGTTTAATGCCTCGAGCTCAAGCACGGACAAAGCCACAGCTGACCACAAAAGAGCTGTTGGCTGACATTGCCTTTTGTGCTTGTCAAAACCTGCCACTGCTCACGAGGACGTTTTCAAGACCTGATGTTCACGTGAACACCATTCCTCCCAAGCTGCGTATTTATTTATCATAAATACAATTAAAACATCTCAAATCCCTTGAGCACAACTCTTCATTAACAAGTCAAAATCCATGTGGCAGATTGCAGCCAGGCAGGGCACAGTATCTGAGCGGTAAGCAGCAAAGAGTAGCTTCCAAAGGAACTTTTTTGCACTAGCTGCTGAGCAAAGTTTGGTTAAAACAGGAGACTCCTACACTGTTTTACAAAGGTGGAAAAAGTCTGTGTTTTGTGCATTTTGCTGAAACCACAGAGCAAAGCTAAGAGTTAGTGTATGTCTAGGGCTGGATTTTGGCTGGTGCTGAGCAAACACATGGGAAGAAGAACTGCAGAGGTCTTGCTGGCTCCCTGTCCGCTCCCGTCAGCGTGGTCTCCTACAAGGGGTTTTTCTATGGGGCTTCCTAAAGCCTGCTAGATTGGCAGCTGGCAGGAGCAGTTATCACTCAGTTTTTCTGCAGGGTTACGTCCGTGTTTATTGCTCTGCCTTCCTTTTGAGTTCTCTGCTTGCCTGTGATCTGCTTAGCCTCAAGATCCGTCCTGCTGCAGATCTGCACACACCCCGCTCTCCCCCTTGCTAGCCAAAAGTTTGTTCAGCCAGAAATATGTGTGCCTATAGCAAATAACAGACATTCCTTGCCTTCCTAGCATATTTTCTGTGGGGTTTGGTGTTTTGTTTTTTTTTTTTTTTTTTTTTTTTTTTTTTGTTTTGTTTTGTTTTTTGTTTCGGTTTGTTTTGTTTTGTTTTGTTTTGTTTTGTTTAATGTGAAGCCAAACTTGCACACCCGCTCAATTTGATCTCACTGTCAGCCTTCAAAGCCTGGAGCCCCTCAGGGGGTCCACACTTCCTTCCCAAAACACCAGTGACAGCAAGGAGGCTTCATGCTTGGCTGCTGCAAGGATGGGCTGTGGGATTGTTTTCTTGGATTTATGTCAGTCTAAATCCACACTGAATTTCACATCATGGGTCTTTAAAGATACAAATTATTGATTTCAGCTTTCTCACATTTCCCCTATGACAGGACATATATGGTTTCTGTAAAAGCAAGATATGAGCCCAGCAGATGGTATCTATAAGGAGGAAGTGTTTTCTTTGCCAACTCCTCAACCACACGAGTCCCAAACTTCCTTTTAGTCCTCTCAAGGGTTCTTCTAAGGCCTAAAGTGGCTGTGGCGGCTGTGGCAGGTGGCCACTGCGTTTCATGACAAGTCTAGGATGAAATGTTTTCCTGCAAGATTGTTTTCAAATACTAGCTCTGCTCTACTTTGTAACTTCAAGAAAAGCAAAAGGGAATTGTACCTTTGTCACAGCTAGAACGGAAAATTTCTCATTTTTATGGCCTTCTGTAGCTATAATTACAATGAAAAGAATCCCCCTCTTGTTTGTAGTCACAGCAAAAGGTTGCTAGAGGGAAAAAACCTCCTGAGATGTATTCTGCATCCCAAAATTTGTCTTCTGCATTAAATCCAGTTATTTGATAGGCAAAAGACTTTAAAAAAATGTTGCAAGAGAGCAAAGAACAAAAATCTTCTGTAATTGTATCTTGGGTTTTGGTTGCATGCGTGTGTTCTGGGAATTTGGAAAGAAAGCTGCCTCTGATTTACTGTCTGTTAAGAGCCAACAAAAGCTAGATTGTTCTTGTTTCACACTCTAGGTTTTCTTCAAGATTGAATCTGTGTTTTCAGAGCGTTACTTACAGATAAATGCATATATAAATGCCTATATGCATGCTTGGGTATGGTCTTGAAATTAAAAGTTATGAAGGAAAGCATGCATAGAGGAGGGACGTGCATTAAAGACCAGCTCAGACATGCGTTCTGCCTGTCCCCTTGGCTGTCCTGTCCCTTTGAGGCCTCTCTGGGGGCTGGCTGCTGTGTTGACCCCTGCTTTGGTCCTCTGCCTTGGGGCTGGATCAGACATGGGCTCCAGCAGTGTGCACAGTCATTGCCACAGGGGCTCTCCCCAGAGTGTGCTCTGTGCCAGCTGGAGAGCCACAGGCAGCACCTGGCTGGATCTCCAGCAGCCATGGACCTGCTTCCCTGAACCTGGCACCAGGAGCCATTGCATCTGCTGGGGCTTGGTCTCCAGAGAGGGACACAGGTTCCCTGTGTAAAAGGCACAGATTTTCCTCCAGAGCTGGTGTGGCGTGCAGGGGAGCGCACATGGCTCCTCCTGCAGCGGATTCCCCAGCAATGTTTTTGTCCCTAGCAGTGGTTTGGAAATGTCTGGAAAGCCTCTGCAGGCAGGCAGTGTCCCTGCTGGGAGCAGGTGCCACCATGGCTGTGCTGTCTGTGCACGCCCTGTCACACAGCCCTAAGCCCAGTGCTGGCCACGATCCCACCTCTCTCCGGGGGAAGGACAGCATTGCAGTGGGCAGCACTTCCTCGGGAGCTCCTTTCCCAACTGCATGTGCGCTCTTTGTGGCCCTGTGTTATTACGATGACTTTTTGCTTCTTTCTTTCCTTCTCTCTCGATTTTGCTTTTTGCAGATAGCTTTTGGCCAAAGGCAGTGAACAAAAAGTATTTTGTGTCCTAATTCTGGTTTCTTGGTGCAATCCCAATATCTTGCTAGCCACAGGTCCTAGATCAAGACCCTGTCACCAGCACGCCATGGTGGTAGTCACAGCAGTGCCTACAAGTTTTCCTGGAACATATATACTTAATGCAAGGAATAGAGGGCCACAATAACAGCTTCATCCTCTTGACTGACACTGTTTACTGTCATGTTCCATGGGCAGAAGGAAGTGGGGCAGATAAAAGTGTCTAATGGACCATGCCCCATGAGGACCACGGGGTCTCGAACGAACTGAACACCCCTTTCCTCTGAATAGCTAAAACCATGGTTGCCTCCGTTGCCTCTCGGTGCCAGGAAATTCCTTGGGCCTGGTCACCAGCTGCAGCAGAAGGAGCAGAGTGCTGCTGTGCAATGCCCAAACAGCCAGCAGCCCCTCGGGAGGTGCTGGCATCTCCCCTCCCCAGCAGGTCCCTGCGGTGGCTGCGGAAGCGGCTGCGTGCCAGCACAAAACCCTTCCTGGTTCTGCTTCCCTGTGCTCAGCCTGCTGTGGCCGGGGTGGAAGGAGGCTGAGTGTGGTGTCACCTCCCTGCCAGCCACCTCTTGTGACGGCAGCCAGACGGACACAGCCTGGCATCCCCAGGAGGCTGCTGCCCGCTGGGGCAGGGCTCTGCTGCAGGTGTCCCTTTGCAGGCAGGGCTGAGCTTGCCCCGACAGCTGTGCTCAAGGGTTTGGTGAGGGGACAGACAGGCCACCAGGGTGCTGGTGCTCCCCTTCTCCCTGCTGCAGGTCCCTGAGCCCTGCTGTAACGCAGGGAGCTTGAGCTGTGGCTTGGCTTGGTCCTGCTGCTCCCTGGGTGGCCCTCTCTGGGAAGGCAGAGTGGGTCACTGTATTTTAGGCTCTGAGGGACAAACCAGTCTCTTGTTTGCATTCCTGAGGGCATGCAGGCATGATTTTAGATGCATTTGGGGGATCATGTAGAAGCAGATGTGTCAGCATTGCAGGTCACGTTTCCCAGTGAGGTTGGATTCCTGGTTGGGCTCTGATGGATTTTCTGGTGTTCCAGATAGCAGCTTGTGGTGGGAATGTCCGTGGGACCTCTCCTCTCTGCCCCATTGCTTATGGTTATGGCTTTTGTGAGAATGTAATTCTGTCAGTCCCATCTGGTGAGAATTTGCCGATAAACTCAGATGTTATCAGGGAACAGATTAGATGGACATAAGCAATCACATCCCCAAGAAGAGCGACAACAAAGTTCACAATGCTCTAGGAAATGCGGTTAAAAATAGGCCTCAGATACATTCCCACAAATACTTTCAAGCTCAGAATTCTGGCAGAAGTTTTGCTGAGGCTGTCCAGGCAGTTGCCTTAGTTTGCTGCCCTGTGCTCCTGCCCATCTGAGCCCTATGCCCTTTAGTGGTGTATTTTCTAATGTTTGCATATCTCTTGTGAAGTTTCCCTCAGCATTTTTCAAGGGAAGGGTGAACATGTGTGCTGCCCTCTGCTATGAGATCCTGAAGTGTTGCACTTCCAAGGTGTCCTCCACAAGGAACGAAGCCTCTGCTCTCCTGTACCTTCTGATGAGAAATAATTTCGAGTTCACCAAAAGGAGAACGTTTCTGAGAACGCATCTTCAGGTCAGTGGCTGGAGAAAAGCTAGAGAGCAGGACACCTGAGATTTAATGCACAGATACAACAATAGAGCTCGGTGACCTCATACCTGCAGAGGATCCTGCCATTGCCATATGGACTAAAATCCTCCTGCTTTCCAGGCTTTGCCTAATTCCTATTTCCAGTGACTGGTCCAGACACCTTTAGGTAAAATAATTGCCATCAACTACTCCAAGCTGTTGAGTTTTAGAGTATCAGACACCAGACACAACTCTGTGCCAGAGGCTGGCTGGGATGGGGTGGAGAGAACAGCTGCCCTTGAGGCAGGAGAAGGGATTTCCTTGGAGCTCCTTTTTTGGCATTGGTAGTTTTTGAAGAAAATGTAGATACCTGAGGGGACAGATGAATACCCTCTGGGTTGTAAGGAACCACAGAAGAAGGCAGCTAACGTCCAAACAGGGATTCATATTATAGTAGTTGGATTGTTAGTCCTGCAAAGCAGCTTGGTCCTCTGGGGAATGTCTGTCCTTGGGAGACGTGAGAGCTGAGCCACAACGCCAAACACTGCTTACGTGGTGGAAAAGATGTGATGTTTTCCTGTGAGCATTTTATTAACCGTGACCGCAGTAAAACCCTTTTATTAGGGCTTTTTTAAATAAAGCCTCTACCTTCTCCCACAGATAATAATTGCAGTGAGCCAGTTAATTGCAGATGTGGCCCTCAGCGGTGGGACCAGATTTCAGGACTCCTTGCTCATCATTAACAACTTTGCAAACAGCGACAGGCCTATGAAGGTGAGTTGGAGATGTCACATCCCATCATGTGCTATCAGCCATTTATGCAAGGCTGGGGACAGTCTCCAGGAAACTGTGTTTAAGGGTTAGGCTAATGACTGGAAGTGTTGTTTATAGGCTTGTAGTGGGCTGCGTTTGCTCAGTAAACAAGTATTATGCCAGCAGCAATAGGACCAGCTGCTCAGGCAGGTCATGCTCCAGATCTGAGGCCTCACTCCAACGGGAGGGAGCAGCTCAGGTTGTGCTTTGCAGTGTTCTGCTTGCAAGGTTGTCCAAAGAGCTTTCCAGGAACTCCCAGCTTTGAGGGAAATTACATGGGAGGATCTGGTATTTATGTTGCCTGAAGGTAACAATTAGCAGGATTTTGTTTTATTCAGCTGAGTGTCAGTAATGTTAAGACCTCTTATGTGGAGATTAATTATTGTATTTCTTTGGAAAATAATTGCCTATCTTTGTGCTAGAATTAGTGGTTTGTACCCAACCCATTGAGCAATTGCAACATGCTCCATTTCACACAGAGTAGCTGCCAAGGCAGGATAGGGGAAATGGGGAGAGTTTCTACAGTTCCACAGTTATCCTATGACCTAAAGGCTTAATGGGAACTTCCATTAGGTGTTTAATTGTGATCCAACAAATTTATAGGTAGGATATACCTGGCAAAAACCTCAGCACACAGATGCTGGTAAGGGGTTCATTGAGCTATGCTTTACTTGTAATTTACTTCACAAGATAATCATTATATCAAGTTTATATTTTTGTGTAAGTGCAAGAGTACAAGAGAGATTTCAACACACTGGAAGAATGCCATGCACAGCCACAGCAGCAGCTGGGGAACAGGAATCTGAGAAGAGGGAGCATAAACCAGGCTCATCATGGAGCGGGAGAGAGCTGAGGGAGAACCTACCTGCTGCTTTCCACAGGAAGCAATTTATAGAGACACAGTTAGACTCTTTTCAGAGGTGTGGAGTGCAGGGCAAGAGGCAGTGTATGCCAGTTGCAGCAAGGGCAATTCCAATTTTGCTTAAGAAAAAACTATTTCCCAAGAACACTCTGCAGCCCTGGGGCAGGGCCTAGAAAGGAGGTGGATTTTCTGTTTTAGGAGATTATAAAACTTGGCTTGACAAGCCTTGCTCTAACTCAGTGTTGGCCTTGTTCTGAGCAGGGGATCAGATCAGAGCATGTGCTTCTCTACTACATTCTTGTGGTGGGAAGCTCTACAAATGCCTTCAGTGCTGTAGGAATTGAAGACAGACCACATCAGAGCCTAACAAACCAGATGTTAAATGACATGAAAAAATACTGGAGCCATGGTTTGTGGCCTCATCCAGAGACATCTGCATGCGTGGAGCACTTCTGTGCTGCTCTCACACCAGCTCCTCAGGATGCCAAAGTGGCAGCCTCATTGCAGCACAGGAACAGCCAGCCTGGCGTCCTGGGCACGACCTGGAGAGACTGGCCCTCTGCATGCCATGACTGAAATACCTCTGAATGCAGATGAGACGCTGTACACTGTGTGCAGTGTGAGTTCAGAAAGGAAGGGTTAATTAGCATTATCGACTGTGTTCTCAGTGTTTTCAGGTACGTGGAGTGTTGGCTGAAGGGGTGATTCCTTGGCACAGCCTGCGTTTTCTGTATTAGCTTCTAATTCAATTCGTTTTGTGTCAGGCAACGGCTTTTCCTTCCGAAGTCAAAGACTTGACAAAGAGAATCCGCACAGTGCTCATGGCTACTGCTCAAATGAAAGAACATGAAAAGGACCCAGAAATGTTGGTAGATCTCCAGTACAGTTTGGCCAAGTCTTACGCAAGTACCCCAGAGCTCCGGAAAACGTGGCTGGACAGCATGGCCAAGATACATGTGAAGAACGGAGACTTCTCAGAGGTAATTTGTGCAATTAAAAACGTGGTGCACAACAGGCCAGATTTACAGATGACATTTTGATAATTTCCCTTTGTGCTTTGCAGGCAGCCATGTGTTATGTTCACGTAGCAGCCCTCGTTGCAGAGTTCCTGCACAGGAAGAGTAAGTGTTTGCTGTTTGGGAGACACAAGGAAGATGATGGTGGGGTTTGGGAGTGTCAGAATCTTTTTAAAGACAAGGCTCTCTCAGTTCAGTAAATTATTATACTATAAACAAGCTAAAAAGGAAAAAAATATATTGCAATGTATAAAGCTGGAAGATGATGAGTGGTATTTAAGAAATTGCTGTTGTTCATACCTATTTACTTAGCTATGCTAGCATGGTGCTGAGTGAAATAAGAACTGACACATCATGTCTTGGTTTAAATGTTCACTTGTATTATACAATAAGAAACGTGCTCTCAGGGGAAGGCCGTGTTAAAAACTGACTCAATATGATCATCAGAATTATTACTATAGGCAGTACAGAAAACTGTAGAATAAAGCAATCAAAATTCAGTCAAGAAATGAGACTTTAGCCTAACCATACACATATGTAAAGAGCAATCAGGAAAAAAGGAGAGTTTTGTGGCTTAGTGCAAAACAGGAAGGAAGGACAGAGCTGTGTGTTCTCAAGTTACACCGCATTGCAGGTTTTCTTTTAAATACCTGTTTCACAGTTGATATATTGACCCTATATCTTGTTTCCATCTAAGGGAGCAATTGCTGAAGTGGACCCTTAACATTTCAGCAAGTTAAGGCTGCATAAAACCTGATTATATGCACTGCCTTGGCTGGAAAGTTCTTCAGTGCCCTGCTCAGGAGGCTTGGACTCCCTCCAAATTCTGTACTTTGTCTTGGCAAAGTGGGAAAAATCAGGACTTGTGATTGATATGCACATTTCACATGGCTGCAGCGAGGGGGGTATTGAAAGTTCACAAAGTTTTATTTGTACACAAAGGCTGCTTACCACAAGTATTGGTAAAGGAGAACTCCTAAAAAGGAAGAGGAACAAGTCCAAAGGAATATTAAATGAAGTTTGAAGGTTGAGTTATTTCTGTCGCTGGCACTCTTTACATACACAGCGGCTGGGCTGGTTCAGTAAAGGCTGAACTACCCAAACTTTTGGGGTACCTCACTGGGCTACCTTGCTAGCAGTGTACAGTCTGCTTACCACCCAGCTCTCCAGCAACAGCTGGATAGGGATAGAGTTGGTTTTATTCCTTGGTAGCTGGTGCTCTGTTTTGGATTCAGCATGAGAGTAATGTTGACAACACAAAGCTGGTTTGGTTGTTTCTCAGTAGTGCTTACTCTAAGTCAAGGGCATCTCCAGTGTCTCATGCTGTGCCAGTGAGGAACTGCACGAAAACCTGGGAAGAAGAATAGCTGGGGCGGCTGATGTGAACTGGCCAAAGGGATATTTCACATCTAAGAATGTCCTGTCCAATATATTAACTGGAGGAGTTACCTGAAAAGGGGGCTGGTCTGGGCAGGGTTTTGGCATTGGTCCGTAGGTGATGAGCAACTGTGTTGTGCATGACTTGATTTTCTTGAGGTTTATATCTCTCTATTATTATTATTATTATTATTATTATTATTGCCTTAGTTTACTTAGTTTCAGTTATTAAACTGCTCTTATCTCAACCCACTCAAGATACTTCTTTTCCCTGATTCTCCTCCCCATCCCACCGGGGTTGAGTGGGGCAGTGAGAGAGTTGTTGAGTGGTATTAATTTCCCACCTCAGGTTAGAGTACAGCAGCATGACACATTTGAGATAATTCCATTTGCTTTTGTCTGCTGCAGAACTGTTTCCCAGTGGATGCACTGCCTTCAGGAAAATCACTCCCAACATTGATGAAGAAGGCGCAATGAAAGAAGATGGTGGGATGATGGATGTACATTACAGTGAGGTGAGGTGCTGTACTGCAGATACAGGATATTTGAGACCTGATTAGGATTTAGTTTTAGGCACTGTGAGCTCTAACAAACTGCACAAAGTTGTGCGCTGCTTTCTGTAAACAAGACGGTTCCACTCCCATTTCCCAAGAGAAATCTGCTCTGAAGAATTTTCTGTGCATGATCCAGACAGGTAAAACTGATGTAAGTTCTTGGTTCCTATGAAAGGCATTTCTAGCACTGAGGCTGAAAAAGCTGCCCATTTGCTTTTGCTTGCTGTGTTAGGCAAACGCTGATGTTGCCAGCACAGGGCAGCACAACCGGGTGTGGTACTCCCAAGGGAGGGACAGAATGAAGCGAAGCTTTGCAAGGGAGAGGTCATCTTAGGGTCCCCTTGGAGTTAGGGCTGTGCTGCAGGACACCAGGGTAGCAGAACACTCCAGAAACCATAGCAAGGCACTGGGGAAGTGGGTAGATCCACCCATGAGTCATGAAGTCTCACAAGTACTTCTGCACCATCCCTGCGCAGCTGCCTTGGTTCGGCCACGTGGCCGAGTGAGGTGGCCTTGCAGCCCAGCTGCCCATTCATCGAGAATCCTTGATGTCACAGCACACTGCTTGCTCCTTAGACGTCTTTCTTAGTCACACACCTCTGAACTCCATGCTGTCATGTCCATACTCTCCCAGAGTTTCTGCATTTTCTTGGGGAAGTAACTAAATAACCAGGATATACTCACTGACTATTATGCTGATGATTTATGAAGAATTAATGAATTTTTAAAAAATAACTTGTCCTTTTTCTTCCCCTTCACCAAAATTTAGAATGCCTTTAGAAAGGCCAGGAATACACAGGGTTTAAACTTATGTAACTGCAATTACTTATTCTTGGATCTGATAAAAGTATCTGAAGTTAAAATGGTTTTATCTTCTAAGTTGGAGCATTAATAACGCCACCCATTTGTTGCTCTCATAGGAGGTCCTGGTGGAGCTGCTGGAGCAGTGTATAGATGGTCTGTGGAAAGCAGAGCGTTATGAAATGATTTCTGAAGTTTCCAAACTGATCATTCCTATTTATGAAAAGCGGCGTGAATTTGAGGTGGGTATTTTGAACTAGTTTGCAAAGAGCAGGTAATTTCCTGGACTGCCAAGGAAAAAAAACCAACAGAGGACTTCAAAAATAAAGAAATCATGAGTTACTGAATTGGTGTCAGTAAAACACACATTGTGCTTCATTGTTGGTTGTTAAAGAAGTTAGTGAAAGCAATGATCTGAAAGGTGATTATCAAAACTAACAACATGGATGACTCGTGTCTAGTGAATAATTACCACTTTCTTTCCTGTAAAATCAAACTGCTGTCCTCCCATATGTTTATCAAAGCTAGATGCGTTTTGTGATCAGAGGTTTTCAAGGGTTAAAAACAGAATGAGAACAGTTCAAAGAAAGGACTAGGTATGTGGGTGATTCAGTGGCAAGTGGAGGGGAAGGAAGGAAGGAAGCTGTTCCCAGCCTTGCTCCTTCCCACCATGTGCTGTGACCTGTGCTTCAGCTTAATACTGCTCCTCTTTCCCTACCTCTGCCATGACAGAACATCCAGCCATATAACTGAAGCTGGGGGGGGGAAGCCTTACCTCAATCTATTTTTTTTGATTTTAAAGTCGTTTATAATAATAAAAAAAATACATCCTGTGTAAAATATTGTAACTGCTCTGTGTATGAAGACTCGATCAGGAAAGATGATGACAGTGCACTCAGCCTTCTCTCCAGGGGCAGAGGTGTTACAGCAGTGGGACCCTGTAGACCTGACACTAAGCTTGTACTTAAAACTAGGTTTTTCAAACAAGACTGCCTAAGAAATTGAGGTTTCAGTTCTCCAGAGGACTGTGCTCAGGTATCTCACTGGTTTCTGGTGTTAGCTAGAATGTCCTGCTTGGAAAATCCTGTGCTTTCATCATAATGTCAAAATCTGACTTCCAGAAACTCACCCAGCTGTACAGAACACTCCACGGAGCATATGCTAAGATATTGGAAGTAATGCACTCAAGGAAGAGGCTTCTTGGAACCTTTTTCAGAGTGGCCTTTTATGGACAAGTAAGTATATACACTGGCTTGCCAGCTACCCCTCACCAGGGATCCTGGCCCCAAAAGCTGCTGCTCTGTCAGACCTGGAGTTGAAGATCTCCTCTGGTGCAGCCACCAGTGTGTCTACGTGAGTGTTTTGGAATTGCACATTGGGGATGAGAGTTTGCATCTGTCTCCAGAAGCACTTGATTTATTATAAAGTTTATGATTCTGCTGGTAGGCTTTTCATAAAACAACTCAGCAGCTATGAAATGGTTTAGAGGGCTCAGAAAACGCTGAAGGTTTTTTTGGTAATTATAGTTATTGTAGGTTACACAAACACAATTTGGTGTGTATGGTATATAACTAGAAACAGTATACAACTATAACCATAGTATATAAACAATAGTAGTAACAGACTTTTTTTTTTCCTACAGAAAAAAATGCTGCTCCCTTCTGGGTATCAGCAGAGTAAAATGTTATGAGAGAAGCTAGAGGAAAAACATCTATCAGTGCTGATTACACACATGTAGAGATAGGTAGTACTTTTGTTAGCTGAGGTAGCTGGAAAACTGAATGAGATCTGGGTCTCAGAGTCCCAGGAAGCAGCATGGTCTTATCATATCTGATGAAGTCTTCTGAGCTTAAAAGCAGTTGTGGTTTTAATTTTTTTTTTTTCCTCCACTTATAGCAGTTAATAAAGCGTGATACCCTCATGTTCTGTCTCTGAGAAACCTGCTTCTGCTTGTGGACTCATAACCAAGGAGGAGGTGCAGGACCCCTCTTTAGAAAACACCATGTAAATTATATTGGCCTTGCCTTTCTTTATTCCTTCTTTTAGAACAGATGATGATTACCCCTGAAGCCATCATGGGTTTGTACCTTTGATTGTCACTGGCACAACATATTAGAGAAGTGACTTCTGCTGCAGCAAACATGCATTTCATATTTACCCTCATCTTCTCTGTAACTTTGGATATGTAAAAAGTAAATAAGGTTAACAGTAGATAAAAAGAAATAATTGCTAGCTTCGTTTTCCAGAAGCTAGAAATAACTGGATCAGGCCTTAAAATTAAGCTGTGTAGCATCCTGACAACCAGTACTTGATCCGGTCTTGCACTTTAAAGCTTTTTTGGCATTGTAGTGCAGTTAAGCATAGATATCTTAACGCTGTGTCACAAGTCCTAACTGGAACAGCTCACCAAAGCATGAAGTTCCCATGCTGTTTCCATTATGGGCAAGATTGGTGATGCAAGCACAGCCTTTGATGTGTTTCGGTCTCTGTTTACAGTAAATACACCAAATTCCACTTCCCTGAATACAAGAGGAATTAAAGCACAGGAAAACCATTTCTTTTTTTTATTGTCTGAAGACTCTTGCAGCTTACACTAATTCCTTAATTTCAGGCTGTTCCTGTTGCTCTGCTGTCAGGGCTTCTTCCGCTTACGTATCTTTCTGCTCCACCTCCACCCCTTGTTTTTTGTGGTTTTTTTTCCTCCTGCCTGTCTCTTTCCGACCTTCCAAAAGGTCAAATGCTGGCCAAACCATCTTCCACATAGTTTAGATTTCTCACTGGCTGTACTCAAGCAATGATGGGTTTTGTTTGTATTGGTTAAAGGATTTTTTTCTTCTTTTTTTAGACCATTTTTGAAGGAACCTATTAAATAGGCAAAGTTCAGTGAGACCTTGTGAGCTGTAGCCTTCCAAACCTTTTTGGCTTTCTGAAATGTTAGTAGAAGCTTGCTTTACAAGCAGCAAATCTAAGATGAAAGTTTTCCAAATAAAGAAACGCAGCTATTCCTCACTGCCTTTTTTTTTTGTGTGTGTTTGTGTGTGTGTGTGTGTGTGTGTGTGTGTGTTTGATTCCAGACATTCTTTGAGGAAGAAGATGGGAAGGAATATGTCTATAAGGAACCCAAACTGACAGGCCTCTCAGAGATCTCCTTCAGGCTTCTTAAACTTTATGGAGAAAAATTTGGGTCAGAAACTGTAAAGATTATCCAGGATTCTAACAAGGTAGAGTTAAACTGCATGCTCTGTGGAGCTGAAGGAAGATGACAGAGCGTCCCTTCCTTCTGCCAGTGGGAGGGGAAGAATGAGCCCTCTCCTCCACCCTCTTACAAACACCTTGCCTCCAGTTGCCTCTGGCATCCTCATGCTCCTGTGCGTGGACATGTTGCACAGCTCCAGAAGTGCTGGTGCTGCTGTGGCTCCCAGGTGTGAATTATGAATGGGGAATTGCAATCCCCATCGTGCTGAGCCTTGTTGAAGGCATTAGAAACCAGCACAGAGCATCAGGTGACTGGAAGCCGAGTTACTTCTTGTTTGATGCTGCAAGTCTAAAAGAAAATCTCTTTGGGCCTTTCAGCCTTAGCTCCTTTCTTTTCATATGGAATACTTATTTATGCTCCCTGCAAGAGCTGTGCACACCCTTAGGCTGCAGTGGGATTTATCTGGGTTACCAAAGGTGGTGCTGGTGATCCCAAAGCTGGTTTAGGGCAAGCCCGCAGGTTTGCCTGGCCCAGCACTGTATGAGCACTGGAGCACGGTCTGGAAACTTTGTGGTCATGTTAGAAGGACTGAGTAGCTCAGGCCTGTGCTGTGATGGATCAGTGGACGTGACTGCCTACAGCAGGAACCACTTGTTTGGCACCAGGTGATGTATTTCTTGTGCCACACCTCCGTGTCTTATCTGGTGCATGGTTTAAGCATCACAGCTGAGGGCAAAATGAGCATTTGGTGTGTCACTGGCCTGCATGCAGTGAGGCCTTTCAGCAGGGAATTACTTTAAATCAGATCCCAGTGAATAGATTAGCCAATTATAACTTATTAACCTTTCCTCGTCCTGTGAGTGACCCTGTCTTTTCATAGGTCAACGTTAAAGACCTTGATCCCAAGTATGCCCATATTCAAGTGACTTATGTGAAGCCTTACTTTGAAGACAAGGAAATGTCTGAGAGAAAAACTGAATTTGAAAGAAATCATAATATCAATAGATTTGTATTTGAAACTCCTTACACTTTATCTGGAAAAAAGCATGGCAGTGTGGAAGAACAGTGTAAAAAAAGGACCATTCTAACCAGTAAGTACAAATACCTGAGCATGAGACAGTATCAATAACAATTCGGAGACAATTCTACTCATGGAAATATTCCAGAAGTGTGACAAATTCTCTCAGCTTAATCAGAATTGTGAGGCAATATTCTGGTTGGGAGGGGGAATTTACCTCATATTTTTATGTGTACATATTTGCAGATTAAAAAATTGTGCTGGTAAATTACAGCCTTGTTTGGGATTTCACATCCCCAAGGGCAAGAATCTGCTTGTATATGTTCTATGAAGAGTACTCCTATGTGCTGCATGGCTTTTCAATCTATACATTTCTTTTGCTGTTTCTGCTAGCTTTGAACTCCTTTCCCTACGTTAAGAAGAGAATTCCGGTCAATTATGAACATCAGGTTAATTTAAAACCAATTGATGTCGCTACTGATGAAATAAAGGACAAGACAGAAGAGCTGCAGAAACTCTGCAGCTCTGCTGGTGATGTTGACATGATCCAGCTGCAGCTCAAGCTGCAGGGCTGTGTTTCTGTGCAGGTCAGTCTGTTTGATATCTGTTCAGAATTGCGTTTACATACACAGCTCAGGGTGAGGCATCGTCACAACGCATTTACTTTCCAGAAATCATTAACTACCCAGGCTTCAGGGCTGCAGCCACCAGCACAGCCTCCCTGTCATATTCAGTGCTACTCAAGCGGCTGGCTCGTGGGAATAAACATTTTCCCCAGTGGTGTTTACAGTGTCAAGTCCAAGTGTAATTGCACATTCATTAGCCATAAGTAACTGCTGAAATATACTGAAGTCTTGAAGACCGTAGTGTAAGAATCAGGCACAAAGAGCTGTCTTGTAAGCCTGTCTTCTCAAGCTGGATAAGTGACTTTAGGCTTTTCCACATGGAAATAAGAGGAAAATATGAGGAAACACTTAATATCTCCTTTTTTCTCAGCAGGAATTCTAGCATAAATTATTTCTTCTTTCATTCTAGGTTAATGCTGGTCCTTTGGCCTATGCCAGAGCTTTCCTGAGTGACAGCCAGTCCAGCAAATATCCTGCCAAGAAGGTGAATGAGTTAAAAGAAATGTTCAGGTAGGATTTCTAATGTAACAAAAACTAGCAGCTGGCCAGATGATGATACCTGCTTTTATTATATTTTTGTCTGTCTCCAAACTCAGCAGATGCTGAATACTTAGATATGTCTTATAAAGATTTACGTCTCATGTGGTTGTGGGTGCTCACACATATGAAAAAAAAGCCAATGAAATTATATAATTCAAGAGTTCCCAAGCCCAGGGCTGTACTCTCTGTGGGGAGATTCACTTGAACTCTTATTTCAACAGTTTGTGTGGGTATTTGAGCTTATCATATGAAGTATATTTGAAAACCAGAGATCTGACAGTCCTGTGTTCAGGGGTCTTTGATACTGGGCACTGTTTGCCAATTTTTCCAAGGGGATTTTTTGCTAGCTAATGATGAACTTGAAATATTTTGAAGCAAATCGTTTCCCAGTTTTATGGAAGAGCCCTGTTTTTGTTTCTATTGCTAATTTTCGAAACTGTGGGACTTGCACAGGTGTTTTTTTCCAGTTTCTGTCCCTTAGGATAAGTTTTATCTCCCACTTGAAAATGCTCCCCAGGATATGATTAAGCAACTCTTGTTTCACCTCAGGATGACGAGTCTTTGCCACATTCTTTTCTGAACCTCTGAGGTGTAACCAGTTGTCCACCAGCCCCTGCATTTTTTGTTCTGTGCTGGTTATTGCCTTTTCACCCATTTCTCCATTCTCGTTGCATGAAGAAAGCAGCATTTGGGCCAATCCCATTCTCCTTCCGTGTATCAAGTAACCTGGCAATCAGGGAGCAGTCCCTGAAAACGTGCCATGCATGGTTTTACTTTCCAGCCTTGCAGTGCAAACACAATCTCCATTCCAGTTGTGAACGCATTTTTATTGAGTTTTATAAAAAAGGGAAAGTATGTGTGTTAAATGAAGCGAACAATGAGTATCAGATCGCAGAAAGAGCGCTACAGCTCCGCATGGTGTGAACTTCCTTCTGCAGGGTGTCTCTGCTGTCAGGAGCCTGACCTCTGACAGCCCTGCTGTGTCACACGCACCCAGCTCTGGCCAGCCCTGCAGGACTGGCTTTCCCATCTACTGAGGAGCCAGGCTCAAAGGAGCTCCAGCAGAAAGCCTGTGTTGCATTCCCTCTTCATTCCCTGATTCACTGTGCCAGGGATACTCCTGGAATATGTCTTGCCCCAAACACTGGAGGAAAGAGGGTGGGAAATACTGAGATTTGGCTGTGTGTTCAGTTGCTAGCTTTGGCAGAAGACTGGACTGTTGTAATGCCCCAAGTTCATTGCTTTCCTCCCCAGGAAGTTTATCCAAGCCTGCGGAATTGCTCTGGAGCTCAACGAGCGTCTCATTAAGGAGGATCAATTGGAGTACCATGAGGGGTTAAAATCAAACTTTCAGGATATGGTGAAAGAGCTTTCTGACATCATCCATGAACAGGCACGTACTGCATGGTGGGAGCCCACAGAGGTGGCTCCCTGTGACTGAAAACTGACTAAGAACTGAAAATGTGATCACTCCTTATGTTCTGTAGCTAAATATAAACGGGCGAGTAAGTGAACATGAAAATTAAGCAGTAGATTTGGGAGATTCCTAAAACTGCTTTCTGTTGACTGAAAGTCTCAGCCTGATGTTGGCGTTCAGACTGCTGCAGGGTGGAGTCTACAGTGACACGCCACTGCCTGCTGTGGTCATCAGAAATCCTCTGCCACGTTCTGCATCATGTCTGCAAATTATAAAGAGGTCACAGGTCAAAGTTCTCTGGCAGAATTTCCATTTCCTCAGTTATATACAGCTTACAGGCTTTTATTTAATAGGTTATTTTTCCTTATATATGTTTTCTTATAATTTTTCTCTTATGCCAACATGCCATTTATATGCACTCTGAATTTGTGCTAATTAATCTGATGTGTGATTTTATGTTTTCTTGGATTTTTATAGGAAAATACATTTGAATAGTAGCATCAGAGAGGTGAGAGACTTAAAGAGCAGTTGTAGTTCTATCTATTCATGAAAAATGGACAGGCAAATTCTGCAGTCATTTGGGTAGTTGTTCACACTAATTGAAAAATCTGCAAGTGGCAAAATAATACAACTGCACCAGGCTTCTGTTTGTAAATAAGGTTAATTTACAATAAAATAATGCTTATGGGAACCAGAGTCTTGTTATGGAAGAGTACAATATAATTTCAGGGAAAGTCTCATGATAGGGAAGAAATTTGTTGTACGAGTGTAAGGATGGATCTGTCTGGGAGTGACTGCTGCATTGCTGTTGCTTTTTTTAGACTCCCCTTCTAGTCTGCTCATAGCCACCATTTTTTTGGTGTGCAAACTGTTGATTTTTCACATTGGCTACACTGTTTTTTTCACTGCCACTAGCTGCATACTCCACTACTGAACTTTGCTCAGAGAGGCTCACTCATAAGAACTGCCACCTGCTTACCCTAAGCTGTTTGCCAGGGCCAAGAAATCTAATTTGCATGCAGCTGCTGGAACTTTTGTGGCTTTTGAATTTTGCAATAGTCAAATCAAAAACAAATCACTCAGTCCTGCACTGTCCAAGTACAATAACTAAGATTATTTTAGAACAAAGAAGCATTGTTAAAACATACCCCCTGTTACCTCAATAGATTTGTGCACTGCTGTGTTGTCTTTGCTTAACGGGTAAATATGACTGAACTGTCCAAGTGAAGGGCTCCCTGGGAAGGATATACTTTTCACTTTCTTCTTCTAATAGCTCTAACGGCAGCTTAAAATACCGTGTTTGTGAACACTGTTCTTCATAGTTGCGCAACATTATGTACAACGGCTGACTTGAATTTTGCATTGCCATCAAATGGCCTAATATCTAACAAATTCAACCTAACAGAGAAAGTTTTCTTTTTTTGCAGCATTGCTCCGTTAAATGTAAAAAGTATAGTGCATTAGCTTAAGTTTCTCACTGAAAATAACATGTGCTTTTCCATATATTGTCAGTGTCCTAAAGCAGCACAGGCAGTGCCCTTCGTTTGAGATGCAAGAGCAGATGGGTAATCACTGGGTCAGCCTGTGACCTATTTACAGATCTTTTAAGCTAAAATGTAAACACAAAAAAAAAAAAAAAAAAAAAATTTAACTGTGGCTGAACAGATCCAGGAAATTTCAGAGAAATGGCAGAAAGCTGTATGTCCGGAAGCTGTTTATGATGGCCAGTGATCTCAGTTTCAGATCTCAGAAATTAATGCAATTTCAAGATAACTAACTTGACTGGTGAACCACATGGTGAAAACAAGTACACAGTCAGCTCTGCCATTCCAGCTGGATCCTGTGCTGTCAAAGTGTCCTTCAGGCTACAAAGTACAAAATCTGGACACAGAAGTAGTGGGGGGGGGTGAGGGGGGGGGTTGTGGGGGATTTAGCTGCACATACACCCCATGCTTGCAAAAAACACTATTAGAATTCTGTTACTGCTAAGACATAATAAAAAATGGTTGTACAGAGAACTGCTTCTTTTCTACAGTGTGTAGTTGTAACTAAAAGTGATCCAGTAATACACAGAATGGTGTAAATATTAATGCTACAGAAATCACTAAACTACTCTTCTTTCTCATTTCTTTGTTACGCTGCCATTGTGAAACAGCTTTGAAGACAAGGTTGGATATCTCTTTTGCATACCTTTTTAAACAGCTAGGTTATCATAACGAAGGGAAGCCTGCATTGAATTTGTGATTGTTTTGTTTTGTTTAGATCTATCATGAAGACACAATGCATTTGCCGTGGATGCAGGACTCTCTTCACGTCTTCTGTGCGATCAGCGGAACCTCTGGTGATGGAAGTTACTGCTCACTCAGACCCACTGCTGACATATAAACATATCAGTCATATTTTACAGAGCCTTCTCAGGAATTCTTGGAACTGTACAAAGGTTGTTTAAAACCATCCATGATGAGCAAAGGTCGAATCGTGAGGTGGTTTGGTTTGTTTCATTTCGGTTTTTTTTCTCCCACAAAAAAACGTTGCCATGCTTCCAAACAGAGTGCTTGCTTATTTTGCTGAGCAGCATTGAAAGTGCCTGGACATTGCACCACTGTGCTTGTTTTCTACTTTTTTTTTTTTTTTTTAAGCTAAATGACTAGCAGGACATGGAAAGGCAGTTATCTAAATACGTGTTGAATTACTGAGCTATGAATCGAAACAATGACGTAGTATGTAAAGTTGTACAATGGAATATAATAAATGTAAAATTACTTTGTAAATAGAAGGAGAATAGAGTATACAGAAATTAGCATTATATCATATTTGCTGCTAAAAGCTTTGTTGAAAAGGGGATATGAAGGAGAAAGTGTATTCACTGGTAAGAGACCTTTCTCCTCTAAAAAGTGACTTGGGGTCCACATACCCCTATTGTACTCAATGAGAGTAAACTTGCCCTAGTCTGGAGTAACTAAAACCTAAGTAAGAAATTATAATTTTCATACATCCTCAGAGCAGATATTTGTAATCTCCATGAAAGCTGAGCTTACTGTAGCTGATTCCAATTTTGGGTAACCTTCCACAGCTGCAGGAGAGGATGGATTGTACTCACTGAGAGCAAAACTGAGAGATGTGTCATTTGATATGAGTTTTCTCCTGCTTGCCACTCATGGTCTCATGGTCTCACATGGATAAAAACTCTGAAAACAGCTTAATTTTAGCTGGAAATTATAAGGTGCTTTAACAACTTTTGGAAAGAATTCTAATCATGCGGGAGATGTCATTTAAAAAATTGCAGCACATCAAAATAATTTACACAAAATTGAGGGATTTGTTAGCACCACAAATCATGTATGCTCCCTCCTATTAAACAGGTCTGTTCTCTGAAAGCTCATTGTTTTTGTCTAGAGGTGGTTGGAGAAAATGTATTTTCCAGAATTCTTTTATTCCTTCTTTCCTTTCCCAAAACTTTCATACATTCTCTGCCTCTTTTTAATAACATGCTTCAGATTCAGGAAGAAGAACACAGTTCAGTAATTCTTTTATCCAGCAATATTTTTAACATCCACGTTTTTCAAAATCCTGTCAATTGTAAATCTTGTTCCAGTAGTTCATACGGAAAGGGTGGGTGTTTGAAGGATATGTAATAAAATGCCATAATAAAAGGACTCCAGCTGGGTATTTAGCTTGTCTGTAATGTCTACAAAATGTTAAGCTTCTAAATCTTTATAACAAAATTATCTTCAAATAGTAACTGGACCACATTTCAAAATGTTTACTGTGCATGATCCTAAATACCTACAAATAGTCATATTCTGAGAAGATGATGTTGTGATCCATAAACTCACCCATTAGCTGTTTCAAGCAAAATACAGATGTGTCTATAACAAACCATCCACATTTCTGCTTCTATGTGCTTTTGTGCCAGACAGGCTCTAAATTTAGCACAAGCTTTCGGTAGGAGGAAGGGAAACTAGTATGTGTAAATATGGTTAGCACCCTCCTGATGGTTATCTTGCAACAAATAATATTTAAAAGCATGTAGTGAGAGTTTTCCAAATTACTTTACTAAGAGCTGTGAAGCTCATTAACAGTCAATCCAATAAAGGATACTTCTGGAGATAATCGACCTCTAAATATCAGTAGTAAAGGCATATCTTGACTGCAATCAGCAGAGGCATGCAATATAGACATCCAAAAGCTCTTGCACCGTAGCTCTTTCCAATACTACAGGTAACCTAGTCATTTTCCTGGATTGCAGGGAGATCCTTATATACATTTTTTATGTCTTTACTGCTTGCTCTGAGATAACATCATTGGCTGAATTTTGAATTTCTATTCCTTATTTTAATTGGAATTCCAGTAAAATTCTTACTTTTATCTTCAAGTGTCTTTTATGGTCCAAGATGAACTTTGTCTTAACTTCCGAAGCTGTTCATTTTGGAGTTGTCCTGTCATTTCACTGTCATATACTGGAAAGATGTCACAGTAATTTGGCCAAAAAAGAAGTGCTTAATACCAGTCGAATCAGAATATATACAGTCACTGCATTTCAGAAGATACACTTATTTGCAGTTTTAATGAATTACAATAATTATATGCCCTAAAGGATTAGCCTTCTTTCCTAATAAATATTTTTTCTGGACTTTCTACAGAAAAACGTCCTTTTCAGATAGGTTGTAAAAAGACTGGTACCAAACCAACTTGTTTTTTCTTTATGTATTCACCAATCTAGAAAGGAAGAGGAGTGGCCATTATTTTACAGATGTTTTGGGATAATGCTGCCAAGGAGATGATCACATTTTCTCTGTCCTTTTCTTACTTAATTGTCCCAGTTTAGCGAAATCCTCCAGATCTTTTCTTATTTATGGCTGAAAGAGCTTAATTCACAGATATATCTGGAGAATGCATTGTATATGTGCCTGTTTTATGTAGTTAATACTCACATTGGGTACATCCTATTTGCTACCTGTTTGAGAAGAATAGAAATGTCTATTATTCATTAACATTTTTGATTTTCTTATATTGCCTAAGGAATGGCAGGATTTTCTTAGTCTCAAAAAATTAGTGGCACACATTTCAAATTACATCCTGGCACACACTCTTTCTATACCTCAGTTTTACTACATTGCAGTATTTTATTTGCGTGCCTCTGATTATTTTTGCTGCAAAACTGCTGTGTAACACATCAACTCTTCAGAATGGATGCTCTGGTAATTTTGCATGAAAGGAGAAGAAATGGGATGAAATATCTGTGAGGATTAAGAGGAGTTGGCTAGTATCAGGATTGGTTTGGATAATGGGATGTGTCAGAGCCAGATGGTTTGCAAAAAGGACATACAAAGCAACAGAGGGTCTGCTAGTATTTTATGTACAAGAACTTGCTTGTAGAGATTTACCAAGTAAGTAAAGTGTAAACATTTTTTCTCTTGGACATTCTGCTTTTCTCTCTGCAGAGATTAGAAAGTATCATTTTAAGAAAAATGACCTCATAGCTCCTTTTCCTCCCCCCCAAAAAAAATCTGGAATGAAGCACTTCCTGCTGCAAATTATGTGTTTTTACATATTATTGGGTGTTCTAAACTTCTTCTGATATCAGGACTTTTCATGAGATAGGCCAGCAAATGAAAAATCATGGATGAGAGAATACCTGTAGTGTGTAACGTTTGGGTTTGTTCCAGAAAACCTTTGAACATACACAACACAGTATTTTGATAGAATAAGACTTTACATAAGCATAATATCTTTGTTGCAAAGTAGGTAAAATATGTTTGTTTTCCCTTTCTGAAAAGATCAAATCCCATGGACTCCTCATTATGATTTGAGTAACTTGGACCAAAACGACTGGAGAAGAACTTAAGTGGGAATTATGGGCTCAAAAATTTAATAGAAATCAAATGACATGTTACCCAATTTACCCACTTGAGGAGAGTAGCATGTGTTGATCTGTGTTCACTGAGATGAGTTCTCTAACTAAAAAAGGGAGGAGCACTGTGCACAGCTAATTCTTATACAACCACAGACTGCAGTACTTCAAATAATATGTTTGTGCCAAGCAGGGGCAAACCAATTGTGATATACATATAATATTTCAGCTGGATGTAATTTACTCTCTTCTCATCTCTCTTCTTCACCTGCTGCTCCATCATTGTAAAAGTAGTGCTTTTATCCTGCATGTTTTACCTATGAGCGCTGTACAAGCCCTCTTAAACTTCTGTGTGTAGAGAACAGCACCTCCCATTTGCCTCAGTGCTCAACTGCTGTGCTGGAAGAGAGGAAGGACAGAGTTGCTCAAGAGCTTCCTGAGACAAACCATCCTATACGGCTCTTTTTACTTGCTTTTTCTGAAATAATGAATAATCTTGACAAGAAGCCAGGGGAAAAAATCACATTGCAGTCAAGTTCAGAGTTTATTTCAGGTCAAAATAAAAGACTACAAAAGCAGGAAAAATAAGTGTTTCAATAAACATGTTTTACCTAGGGTTTTAAATTTTAAGATTTTTTCTACATTTTACAGAACAGGACGAGTGATCAGAAACTAATACCAGTGTAAGATTTGTGGGACTAAACCCTAGTGCACTGAGCTATCACAAATGCACTCTCTAAAGAGGATTACCAAAATAAATCTTCAAACACAGAAGTACACCAAATGAAATGGTGAACACTAAAACATTCAGTAACAAATAGGAGATGTTGACTTAAATTCTAGAGAAGCATGACTGCCACAACATCCAGCTCAGGGAAATCCCAAAAACACGGTTCATTGGAAAAACAGAGACAGTCATACACACAAATTTATCAATAGAAACAAGATGTGAATCAAAAGTAAGGAAACATCCCAGCAGATCACCCTACTTTCCTCAAAAAATATCCAGTATGTTTGTGGTTGTGTTTTTGCTCTGTTCTGGAGTTCAAATTTTCAAACAAAGACTTTTTGGGGATGTATTGTTCCTCTTTTTCCACTAACTCAACTTACAAGGTGGTTAGACTAATCTATATGTCCAGGCAGTTGTACCAGCTCTTATATGATATATTGTAAGTCAGGTATAATTATTATTTACTTCACCAGAGGACAAAGGGCAAACTGCTTTTTCTACTCCTGTCTTCTGAGGCTTCTGTATGGGGCTCTTGCAACCTTGGCCAAACAGCTGTAAAGCCAGGTTTGCGCCCTGCCTCCCTTGGTGGGTAAAGGAGTTACTCCCTTCCCAAATGAATGGGTAAATTAAATAGATCTTGATTCTCTGGGAACAGTGAGCAACGAAGTTGATGCATGGGCTTGTAATAGAATTTATCCAAGGAAAGGGGATACAACATTTGCACAAACAGGATTAGTTCTGTGTCCACCCAAAAATGCTCTTCAAAGGAGGTGGGGTTTATTCCATGTAATTCCTCATTTCCAGCAGGGCTTGGACAGCAGTTCAGAATTTGCAGAGTTCATGTCTCCTGTGAACATGTATCGCAAAATTCTAGATGTCCCCACAGAACAAAAAACACTACAAAGGTCGAGAAATGAGAAGCCACATGACTCAGACTGGGTTTTTTCAACCCAGTTTTGGATTTTTGTGCCTCAGATCCAAGTCTATATTTTTTTTTTTTTTGAACTTTCTTTTTTGAACTGACTCCAGCCATCTTCTTGAAGAGCCTGTAATTATGGCTGAGACCTAAAGTATTGACAGAAGTTGCTGCAAAATTAGAAAGGAAGAATCTCAACATTGATGTGCAACGACTTCTGGTCCCAAATTGTTCCCCCAAAAAGGGACAATTCCCCATGCCCCTGCTAATAATTGTTGCCTCTTGCTGGACTTGGTAATTGTGTAGGCACACCAGGCATTGGCACCATTTGTTAATCTGATTTAGGGAACATGCACAGGAAAAAATTATTGGATTTTTGTTTTATTGCATCTACAATCACTGGCTTTGGTTGCGTGGGTGCAAAAGGCAGGAGCACACAGCCAAGGGCAGGTCAGTAAGATGACTGTAAATCAGTTAATACCAAACATGAAGTCATATTCCACATATATGTTCAACGGATCATCTCAAAGATACTTCAGGTGTGTCTATACGAGTCCCAGTCACTACAGCGCAGGTGCATTAGCTCACAAGAACATGAACGAGCACGAGATCTGCAACAGAAGGCTGCAGGACAAGACTCAATGAGATGGAGAAACGGGAAGTCTCTGGTAGGTGGCAGGGATCAAAGGCTCTGGCAGCAGTTGTGATTGCCATGAATTGATAAGGGAACGTGATAAACAGTTGAGCATTCGGGTAGAAGGAAGAGAGAGAGGAGGAAAAATATTTCAGCTGCCGACATCGATGGGCAGGCAGCCATAAGCAGTGAACGATTGCATGCGTGCTTGGCATTGGCTCTTCTGGAAGAAGGAGTGGACAAGAGGGAAAGGAGGAAGGAAAGAAAACATCAGCAAGGAAACTGAAAGCAAGAGACTGGTTGCTTGGATCAGCTCTACCTTATAGATGTCCTCACTAGCAGGCATAGTCCATGCTTGCTCTAAGTAGTTGCATAATCCGATCTGTTTTACACAGCTTAAATGTTCCACACCCTGGAACTTTAAACCACATTTTTATTTGGTTATAAATGCAGGTCCTTGGGCACTTTCTAACAGCAACTAGAAGTTCTCTTATTGCGCAGGGAAACAAACAGGCAGAAAAGCAAAAAAAGCTCAACATTAACACAGGATATTCCCCACCCTGTCATAAAAAGATCCACTTCCCTTTTTCTAGAATGAGTGTCTAAAAAGCAGATGGACTATTGCAAAATTCTTTGAGGAGTTGAGTAAATACTGAAACATTCTGTTGGGTTAGGAATAAGTTAGTTTTACTAACAAATTTTGGGTTGCCTTGAAATTCAGCCAAGTTTCCTCCCTCCTGAATCTGTACTATTTTTAGAATACCTGTATTTGGGTGGTAACTAGGACCAAGTTTTCTAGCTCCCACAAAATTCTAGTTCAGAAGGAAAAGCCTTATCCCAAATATTTTATTCTCCTGAAATCTATCAAAATAGCACTTATATCTGATTCCCAATTCTGTGAAAATTTTGGAAAACTTGCTGCATCACACCCATAAATGTGAGAACAAAATTCCAAGTGACCATATTGTACTTGGAAGGGACTGAGGCAGAGGGAGTTTGGGGAAGTTTGTGGACGACAGGTCTGGGGGGAAAAAAAGGAAAAAAAAAAAAAAAGAACAATATGTATTTTTAGCACAGATGAGAACTGTAGAAAATAGCTGAATTTTCAGGAGGGATTTCAAAAAGCGGCATTCTGCCAGGGGGTGAATAACTGCTCCGACAAGAGAGCTGCTCAGGGATGTGCTAACGTAGCTGCTTTCCTGGGAGAGGATATGAACCGTACCCCGTCTCGGGCAGGGTTCAGTAGCTGTAGCAGACAAGCGCGAACTCGGTGTAAAAGGAAAACGACCTTGACT
Source organism: Hirundo rustica (assembly GCF_015227805.2). Taxonomy (NCBI): domain Eukaryota; kingdom Metazoa; phylum Chordata; class Aves; order Passeriformes; family Hirundinidae; genus Hirundo; species Hirundo rustica. Next base: position 83,672,447 of record NC_053488.1, on the reverse strand, counting down.
CACAGAATGAGGCCTTTGCCGGTCTGTGGCCGCGCTGCAGCGCCATGTGAAGGGACACGGAGGGCACGGCGCTGGCGGCGGGGCAGCGGCGCGGAGCGGGTGCTGGGGCTCTGCGGGCAGCGCCCGCGTCCCGCGGCATCGCTGCGGTTCCGCGACTGCGGCACGGCCGAGTCCGGGCTCGAGGAGCCACCGACGACTACAGCGGAATGAGCTGAATGATCTCAGGGTCTTTTCCAATCGAATTGATTCTGTGAAGCGTCTCAGTGCTGAACGAGTGGGAGGCAGCGAGGGCAGCGCAGGGGTGGCACATGGGGCGACAGACGGGTGACAACAGAGGCAGGGCACCGCCGGCAGTGCAGGGCCGTGGGACGACACCGTGGGACGCTCCTGTCGCTGCCCAGCCCCGCGGCCCGGGGCGGCGCTGCCCAGGTGGCGGGGCCGGGGCGCTCCTCCCGCCCGGCTCGGGTTACCTGGGGCGGGCCGTCCCGTCCCGTCCCGTCCCGTCCCGTCACACCGCCCTTCCCGGCTGGTCCGGCCCCTCGACGGGAAGTGGGAGCGAGGGGCCGCGCTGGGGCGGCCGAGCCATGGCTGCGCCCGCGGCGGCTCCGCTGCTCCGCCTGCTCCTCCTGGCCGTGTGCTGGCTGGTGGCCGCGGGGACGGCGGCAGGTAGGAGAGCGAAGGGGCGGCGGGAAGGGGCGGCGGGGCTCGGGAGCGGCTGCCGGCCGCGCTCCGTGTCCGCAGGCGCGGTGCCGGGGCTGGCGCGGCCGCTCTGCTCTCTGCGCTCTGCCCGTGCGGGTCGGGCGGCTCGGACGTGACTCCGCGCACACGCGGGCATGGATGTAAGGGAGATGCTTTCATTTTGTACTAGGAATCGCCCGAAGCTGGTCAGCCGTGTGCCGGGCAGCGCCGGCGGTGC